>NC_091282.1:719339102-719664102 GCF_032444005.1 Ranitomeya imitator | reverse complement strand
CATCAATCGTATATATTCTACAGTGAGAGAAGCCCCCAAAATGATTCTTATTAGTGTCCTGAAAAATACCTTTTGGTAAATTAGCAAAACTTCAGCAGCAGAAAGAGGGGAAGAGATTGTGAACGGAAGAATGTGCAAATCCTGATCACTGAGGATAAAAAATACGGATTGTCACTATCATAATTTGGTATATATATATATATTATCTATGTATTATCTGTATCTGATCTATCTATTATCTATCTCTCTATGAATCCCATAGCTATCTATTATCTATCTATCTATCTATCTATCTATCTATCTATCTATCTATCTATCTATCATCTATCTATATATTAACTGTCTATGATCTATTTATCATCTATTATCTATATATTATCTAGCTATCAATCCCATATCCATCCATCCATCCATCCATCCATCCATCCATCCATCCATCCATCCATCCATCCATCCATCCATCCATCCATCCATCCATCCATCCATCCATCCATCCATCCATCCATCCATCCATCCATCCATCCATCCCTTTCCTTGCCTGGAGATGGCGTGTAGTGGGGCAGGGGCCGGGCTGGGGTCACTTTGGGGTGAGAGCTCTCATTGCCCGGAGTGGAGAGTCATTAGGAGACCACTAGCACACTCCCAGGAGCTGGGGGCCATTGCTCAGACCCTGCTGCCCCTGACTCTGGCAGCTGAGCATTAGCTCCTCTCACGCAGGACCCTAGAACTTCAGAAGGAGAGACATGAGGAAAGAGCTGATGAGCTGCTTGTGCTCCTCAGACCCGAGCTCTAGGTGTCTGCCAGCACCTTCCTCTTCCTCCTCCTCCTCTGTGAGAACCATTTTGTCACTTTGCAGGAGTTTTCTTTGTGTAGGAAACATTTGGGTTTCTCCCTGATACGTCAGTGGGCGCCATGCGTCCTCAATGTCCTGAACTTATACATTTATTTATCAGGTCAAGTGTTTTCTTTGGTAAAATAAATGCTTAGGATTTTGGGGGATGGGTGTAATGTAGAGTAATGAAGTATTTTCTCAGCTGTTGTTTATTTCTAGAAGACGCGAGAAGACATGACGCTTGTAAGCAAGGTGCTCCAGTATATACATGTATCTGCACCCCGGCCCCTCTCTGTGCCTCTCCACACACTGTCAATGCGGTTTGTTTTCTTTGTATTTTATTTCCCTCCAAAGTTCCTGTGACCTCTGGGTGACCTTGGTAGATTTGGGGTGTGGGGTCTCCATCAGACCCCTGTGTGCGCCCTGCTGTATGCAGCGTCTCCTCCTGGGAGCCGGCCGCAGAGTATGCACGGCGCTCTATCGCCCCCTGGTGACGCTTCTTAGAACCATTGACGTGAAGATCGCTGAAGAAAGAGCATTGGTGTTCGGAGCTTCATTGTCTTATCCATGGTTTTTCCCTTTATTTTCCCACACCATGTTGTGCATAAATATGTGATTCTTCAGAATTTGTTTTAGTCTTTGCCTGATGAAGAGACCTGTGTAGTCTGGAAAGCTTGAAATTTGTTACCATCTTTTAGCCATTAAAAGGTATCAACCACTGAGGACTCTCAATTCTAAATATTTTTCTATCTACTGGCTAACACGGTACCAAGATATATATCTTTCCTGTGTCATATTAGGAGCAACAAATTCTGGTGACAATATTCGAGATCTGAAGAAACGTGAAGACTACCGGTGTAATCAGGGCTCCTGGATTCAGTGGCAGCGAGTAACCATTGCATCTCCGGATCACTGCAAGACGTCTATCTTTTCATTGAAAGACATTATCACTTTACAAACTGACCTTAAATTTGTAAAAAAAAAAAAAAAAAAGCACCTGCATAACAGAGCAAGCAAGGAAAGCAAGAAAGCAGAGCGCACAGAGGACTCTGCCAACCACACAGTACCATGCTGGCCATACACACACAGTACCATTCGGGCCATACACACACAGTACCCTGCTGGCCATACACACACAGTACCCTGCTGGCCATACACACACAGTACCCTGCTGGCCATACACACACAGTACCATGCTGGCCATACACACACAGTACCCTGCCAGCCATATACACACGGTACCATGCCGGCCACATACACACAGTACCCTGCCAGCCATATACACACAGTACCATGCCGGCCATATACACACAGTACCCTGCCAGCCATATACACACAGTACCATGCCGGCCATACACACAGTACCATTCCGGCCATACACACACAGTACCCTGCCAGCCATATACACACAGTACCATGCCGGCCACATACACACAGTACCATGCCGGCCATATACACACAGTACCATTCCGGCCACATACACACAGTACCATCCCGGCCATATACACACAGTACCATCCCGGCCACATACACACAGTACCATGCCGGCCACATACACACAGTACCATGCCGGCCACATACACACAGTACCATGCCGGCCATATACACACAGTACCCTGCCGGCCATATACACACAGTACCATGCCGGCCACATACACACAGTACCATGCCGGCCACATACACACAGTACCATGCCGGCCACATACACACAGTACCATGCCGGCCACATACACACAGTACCATGCCGGCCATATACACACTGTACCCTGCCAGCCATATACACACAGTACCATGCCGGCCACATACACACAGTACCATCCCGGCCACATACACACAGTACCATGCCGCCACACATACACAGTACCATGCCGGCCACATACACACAGTACCATGCCGGCCATACACACACGGTACCATGCCGGCCACATACACACGGTACCATGCCGGCCATATACACACAGTACCATGCCGGCCATACACACACGGTACCATGCCGGCCATATACACACGGTACCATGCCGGTCATACACACACAGTACCATGCCGGCCATATACACACAGTACCATGCCTGCCATTTACAAACAGTACCATGCCGGCCATATACACACAGTACCATGCCGGCCATACACACACGGTACCATGCCGGCCACATACACACGGCACCATGCCGGCCATACACACACAGTACCATGCCGGCCATATACACACAGTACCATGCCTGCCACATACACACAGTACCCTGCCGGCCATATACACACAGTACCCTGCCAGCCATATACACACAGTACCATGCCGGCCACATACACACAGTACCATGCCGGCCATATACACACAGTACCCTGCCGGCCATATACACACAGTACCATGCCGGCCATACACACACAGTACCATGCCGGCCATACGCACACAGTACCATGCCGGCCATATACACACAGCACCATGCCGGCCATACACACACAGTACCATGCCGGCCATATACACACAGCACCATGCCGGCCATACACACACGGTACCATGCCGGCCATACACACACGGTACCATGCCGGCCATATACACACGGTACCATGCCGGCCATATACACACAGTATCATGCTGGCCACACACACACAGTACCATGCCGGCTACACACACACAGTACCATGCCGGTCATATACACACAGTACCATGCTGGCCATATACACACAGTACCATGCTGGTCACACACACACAGTACCATGCCGGCCATATGCACACAGGACTCTGCCAGCCAAACACACACAGTACCATGCCAGCCATATACACACAGTACCATGCCGGCCACATACAGACAGTACCATGCCGGCCACATACACACAGTACCATGCCGGCCACATACACACAGTACCATGCCGACCACATACACACAGTATCATGCCGGCCATATACACACAGTACCATGCCGGCCATATACACACAGTACCATGCCGGCCACATACACAGTACCATGCCGGCCACATACACACAGTACCCTGCCGGCCATACACACACAGGACTCTGCCGGCCATATACACACAGGACTCTGCCGGTCACATACACACATGACTCTGCTGACCACACACATACAGTACTCTGCCAGCCACACACACTCAGTACCATGCTGGCCACACACACACAGTACCCTGCCGGCCATACACACACAGTACTCTGCCGGCCATACACACACAGTACTCTGCCGGCCACACACACACAGTACCCTGCCGGCCATACATACACAGTACTCTGCCGGCCATACACACACAGTACCCTGCCGGGAACACACAGAGTACCTTGCAGGCCACACACACACAGTACCATGCTGGCCATATACACACAGGAATCTGCCAGCCACACACACACAGTACCCTACACACACAGTACCCTGCCAGCCATACAAACACAATGCCATGCTGGCCACACACGCACAGTACCATGCCGGCCATATACACACAGGACTCTGCCGGCCACACACACGCAGACACACACACACACACACTATCCTGCCAGCCACACACACACACAGTACCCTGCTGGCCATACACACACAGTACCCTGCTGGTAATACATACACAGTACCCTGCCGGCCATATACACACAGTACCCTGCTGGTAATACATACCCAGTACCCTGCTGGCCATACATACACAGTACCCTGCTGGCCATACATACACAGTACCCTGCTGGCCATACATACACAGTACCCTGCTGGCCATACATACACAGTACCCTGCTGGCCATACATACACAGTACCCTGCTGGCCATACACACACAGTACCCTGCTGGCCATACACACACAGTACCCTGCTGGCCATACACACACAGTACCCTGCTGGCCATACATACACAGTACCCTGCTGGCCATACATACACAGTACCCTGCTGGCCATACATACACAGTACTCTGCTGGCCATACATACACAGTACCCTGCTGGCCATACATACACAGTACCCTGCTGGCCATACATACACAGTACCCTGCTGGCCATACATACACAGTACCCTGCTGGCCATACATACACAGTACCCTGCTGGCCATACATACACAGTACCCTGCTGGCCATACACACACAGTACCCTGCTGGCCATACACACACAGTACCCTGCTGGCCATACACACACAGTACCCTGCTGGCCATACACACACAGGACTCTGCAATACACACAGGACTCCTGCCTGCCATACACATACACGACACACAGGATTCTGCCAGTGACGGCCATATACACACAGAGCTCTGCCAGCAACACATGTACTGCACCTCTCCATCTAGTATCGTTAAATCACATCTGAAATCCCAACATTTACACAAGTCTTTGTTATTGGACAATAAAAAAATATGTATTTAACTTTCTTTTTAATTTGTTTACATAGACAGGATAAAGATGAAAATCTATTTATACAATATCTAGGTTAGCACATATCTATAGCTATATATGATTGATACAAAAACTAAAATATAATAATATATAATTTATAGACAGACATCAGTTATATACAGATATCAGTTATCTACCTCTCTATGATTCTATAATCTATCTATCTACTAGATCTCATATGATATTCCTAAAAAACTATTTACATCCATATAAAATGTAGTAATGCAGTTCTCTCCTGCAAGTTTTTTGCTACAGATGCGCAGATATTTTTGGAAATATGTGCGTGTGTTACTGATCTGCAATATATATATAATATAGATACAGTGTCGGACAGGGGTGACAAGGGCCTAGCAGCAACATTGATATTGGGGCCCACTTTTCACCTGCACACAAATATTACACTACCCTCATTCTCAAATTTACCTATATCTCTGTATAATAATAAACTGGGTAGTGTGGTTAATGGCTGATGAGATGCTGCTATTTTTCTGTACAGAGTGAATCAAGAAGTGAATTATGCCAAGTACTGCCTATACAGTGGGGTTGGGGGCCTACCGGGGGACTCCCCTGTTACCCTGTGGGCCAGTCCGAGCCTGTATAGATACTGGTAAGTATTAAATACTGGACCGGCGATGCAGCGGCAATGGTCACTTTACAGGGCTGTAGCAGCGTCGTTTTCCTGGATACTGGCAGCCATGTGTGTGTTATAGGTGTATGGATGGCTCTGGCCACAGTGTGTATGCAGTGCATTTATGTATTGCTGTTTGTCTATGAGGCGACACAGCGCTCACATATGTCCCCACTATCAGTGTGTGCACATTGCTCAGAACACGCTGCTCTCTGTTTGTTCTGTGGGTAAAAGTAAATACACGAGTGTCTACCTGAGCTCCAGCCCCTCATAATGTGTGTATTCACCACAGATGACACCCAGGAAAGTGCACGGTACACACATCAGCCATACATTGTACATACATCAGTGTATATACACATATAGATTCCACAGTGCAATCCATTGATCTACAAATATAGATTATACTATATAACGAACTGAACCATTCATGTAATTACACTATTATCAGTCACAGTGTGACCTGCTGCTGAATAAATAACTTCTCTGGCACATGAGGTGTTAATCTATCTATCTATCTATCTATCTATCTATCTATCTATCTATCTATCAGTTGATCTGCACAAGATCATTCTAAAAGACCAAAATAATAATGGAAATGGGAGCAATTATCATGACACCGGATGGTCCACAATTAATAAAACTTGAACAGTGAACAGAGATCCTGTATCAGGTTAGACAATAAATCACCCATCAGCTCTGAAAACAAAGGATTAAACTTTCATAGAAAAATATTTAGAATTGAGAGTCCTCAGTGGTTGATACCATCTTTTCAGTTAGCCATTAAAAGGTATCAACCACTGAGGACTCTCAATTCTAAATATTTTTCTATACACTGGCTAACACGGTACCAAGATATATTTCTTTCCTGTATTAAACTTTCATATTAATTTTTGCATTTTACTCACCTATATGGCGCCATTAATTCCTCAGCACTTTACAGACATTATGAACTGAATGTCCCACCTCTGTGCCCCTCCACTACTGGATCTGCCCTTTTGGGGTAAGGTGTTGTTGCTGGGGAAGGCTGTGCTTTTCATATAAAACTAATCAAGGACATTGATGTGAAATGCTGTAATATGACTGCTCAACCATGTAGCAATCATCTGTCATCATCATCTGCACCAATGTTTATGGTAAGAAGTGAAATGAAATAACTAGTTTAATTTCCTCCACTTGCTGCAGTTTTTGTTGTTGCAGAGAGTGAATTTGCTTTTTTTTTGTTTTAAATCGTAGCATATCAATTTCTGTTGCGGAAACACACCTTTTTTCTGAATTTTCCCCTTTGTTTTTAAAAGGGGACCCTAAAATTTCAGGTAAAACATTTGGACTGGTATGGTTTTGTTGCCTTTTTTTGGTGCATTTCTGCATCTAGAAATGAGCATAAATATGCACGGATTAGTGTGAAAAATAGGTATGGATTTTTTTTTTCATGCAGAAACATTGCAGATTTCAGTTCAGAAACCTTTGCTTAAAATCAGAACAAAATATGTGACGTGTGAACTTAGACTGTAAAGATATTTGCCAGATTAATGCTTAAATATATGACTTTTTGTGACTTGCCAGTTAAAAAAAGGTGTGAGGAGTTCATTAGTGAGGCAGTGACTACATAATAATAATAATAATCTTTATTTATATAGCGCCAACATATTCCGCAGTGCTTTACAGTTTAACAGCTTCAATCACAACAGTCATAAGTAACAATGTTAACAATACAATAATTAAAGCAACACAAGACGACCCAGCTCGTGAGAGCTTACAATCTACAATACATAGTTCTGACAGATTTTTGTTTTTTTTGTTTCCGAAGACAGAAAAGGTGTAACTTAATGTGCAGGATCTTTTTTTTCTTTGGCAAAGTCACAGATGTGCCCTTTCAAAAATTAATTACAATTTACACCCAAAAGCTTTATATTAAATGGGTGTTTCCCTACTTTTATATTAATGACCTATCCACAAGGCCCTCCTTAGATCTCGTGTACATGCTGAACACTCCAAGCTGTTCTCAGCAGCCATGGAGCTGAACAGCACAGCTTTGGCAACTGTGTAGTGCCCACTGCTGGGTACTTGAGATCAACTCCTGCTTCAATAAATAGGACTGGATTTATTTTTTATGTTATTCACTTATAAAGCACCATTCATTTCCACAGCGCTTTACAGACATCATCATCACTGTCCCCATTGGGGCTCACAATCTACATTCCCTATCAGTATGTCTTTGGCATGTGAGAGGAAACCAGAGAACCCGGAGAAAACCTATGCAAACACGAGGAGAACATACAAACTCCTTGCGGATGTTGTTGGGATTTGAACCCAGGATCACTGTTTTGCAAGTCTACAGTGCTATCCACTGAGCAACCGTGCTGTCCATGGATCTGGAGTACCCAGCAGCGGCCACTACAGAGTTGACCCAGCTGTACTGTTCAGCTCCACAACTACAAACATTTGGCCTGCAGAGATACAGAGAACAGCTGATTAGTAGCGGTACCAACCAGGTGTCGGACCATCGCAGGCCTAATAAATAACCTAAAGTATCATTCCTTTCATTGGAGAAAGGTTGTGACATCTTTGAAATTGTTACAGAACATGCTGGGGATATTTGGATAAATGCACAGAATGTAACCTCACAAGCTGCTGAATTGAAGATTTCTGCTCCGAAGGAGACGTGGCACTTTTTAAAATGAGCTGGGTTCTCAGAAGTGGCGATATTTAGGATGAAGATCATGGTGGTCAGATTTTTCTTTATGTCATATACTCAGATGCACACCATCCATAGGAAAGATAGAATTTTGGGTGGAGTGTCTCTTTAAAGTATGAGACAATAAAGCTGACATCAATTGAACGTTCTTGATCCAAGGATCGGAGGATAGCTATTTCTGGATGACTCTCATCTTCAGCGTATTAAATGAGCCTGACCTCATGTTTTTTTTTCATGTAAGTCTTGTCATTTACCTAATGACTTTATGTTAGTAGGATAAAGTATCACAAAACCCCTTAACCTTTTAGTTGCTGTTGTAAGCTTTCCTCCATTTAATCAATGGTAATCAATTCATAGCCAAGGTCTGACAAATTCCCGAAAAATACATACACTGCTGTTTTGAAACATGCTACAATAATATGACTGGGCTAAGTTTTTCCAATCCTGGCAGTAATTCTACAGGCGGCGTGATCTATAGCTGACCTTGTAGATGCTGTTAAATGTGCACAGCTCATGCCATCCATCTTATCCTGGACACAGTCATGAAAGTGTTTTACTCCCATGGGGAATCCACAGGATGATCATCCAACTGGAATTGACTTTGGATGAACAGGTTTGTAGAGATGGCGGGAAAGGAAGAATATGGATTAGTGGGGCAGAAACAACATGTACTGTGGGAATACCAAGATCACTTTGTACAAAATGATTAGGGTTGTGTCGGATAGCATTTCTCAGTGAATATTTGTATTTTGAGTAATCTTCAATCTACATATGACTGTTTGCTGCAAATATCCTTGATAAACGCATGTCCTTGATATCAAAGGTGAAGCTGTGGCCAGATAATGGAAAGCTAAAGTACTGCAAATCATTCAAAAGAGAAAGAAGAAAGTTTAAGAGCCAGCGATTGGCATGGGAGAGGCTGGAGTCTGAGCCTGTGCAGTGGCTTGCATGTCACAGGCATTGTCCGAATTCTAGGCCATCATAGACGATGGCAGAGATAACTGGTTGGCAAAAGTCATCTACAGAATACACAAGGTGGTCTGGAGGAAATTCAGCACATGTGTACAAATGAAGCACGACACTCCTGTTACAGGTGCACAAGTAGGATCCTATTCCATATGATGTTGGAGAGAAAACTTGGCACTTGGGTATACTGTCATAAGGGTTTCATGTCCCCCTGGAAGACCTGGAGTTAGACAGTTACATCTGGTAATGAATCGCAGGTTTTCTTTACAAATTATGTAATTTGTGTCACATATTAAATGGATTTAATTTTGGTGCAGAAGAGGTTAACTACCCTTTCTCTGCTGGTCAGCAACAAGAAGCTCCATTTCATCTGCTTCTGATCTGTTCATTACCTCTTCCTGTATAAACAGATCAGACCTTCTTGTGCCTGCCGGTGAAAGATTCCTCTTCCTATGCTGTGTGTTAAAGCTAAGTGGTTGGAGTACAGTTGTTGTCGTAGTAATTTGTAGTTTGCTGTTGTATGTGTTTGTTTATCTCCTGGTTCCTTTTCACATTCAGTTTTTTCCTCTCTGTCCCTATCCTATCACTAGCTAGTGCTTTTGTATGATAGAGGTTTTCCGTTATCCCTGTTTTGCCTTTGTGTCTTGTTTACCTTACATTTCTGTTCCATGCCTCATGAGGTAGGGGAAGGGATAGATCAGGGTTTATCAGGAGCATAGTAAGATCAGAGACTCAGGCCTGTCTACCTTCAAGAGTACCCCAGGACAGGGAAAATTAGGATCCCAGATCCAGGGACAGTTTGAGGCCCCTCCTTCCTTATTGACGACCATATGAACCCAAAAGAAGAATTACCGAATATACAGTACAGACAAAAAGTTGGGACACACCTTCTCGTTTAAAGATTTTTCTGTATTTTCATGACTATGAAAATTGTACATTCACACTGAAGGCATCAAAACTATGACTTAACACATGTGGAATTATATACTTAACAAAAAGGTTCTTCTAAGTAGCCACCTTTTGCTTTGATGACTGCTTTCCACACTCTTGGCATTCCCTTGATGAGCTTCAAGAGGTAGTCACTGGGAATGGTCTTTCAACAAGCTTCAAGGAGTTCCCAGAGATGCTTAGCACTTGTTGGCCCTTTTGCCTTCACGCTGCGGTCCAGCTCACCCCAAACCATCTCGATTGGGTTCAGGTCTGGTGACTGTGGAGGCCAGGTCATCTGGCGTAGCACCCCATCACTCTCCTTCTTGGTCAAATAGCCCTTACACAGCCTGGAGGTGTGTTTTGGGGTCATTGTCCTGTTGAAAAATAAATGATGGTCAAACTAAACGCAAACCGGATGGAATAGCATGCCTCTGCAAGATGCTGTGGTAGCCATGCTGGTTCAGTATGCCTTCAAAAATATATTGAATAAATTCCCAACAGTGTCACAAGCAAAGCACTCCCACACCATCACACCTCCTCCTCCATGCTTCACGGTGGGAACCAGGCATGTAGAGTCCATCCGATCACCTTTCCTGCGTCGCACAAAGACACAGTGGTTGGAACCAAAGATCTCAAATTTGGACTCATCAGACCAAAGCACAGATTTCCACTGGTCTAATGTCCATTCCTTGTGTTCTTTAGCACAAACAAGTCTCTTCTGCTTGTTGCCTGTCCTTAGCAGTGGTTTCCTTGCAGCTATTTTACCATGAAGGCCTGCTGCACAAAGTCTCCTCTTAACGGTTGTTGTAGAGATGTGTCTGCTGCTAGAACTCTGTGTGGCATTGACCTGGTCTCTAATCTGAGCTGCTGTTAACCTGCGATTTCCTCAGAAGCAGAGGTGACTCTTGGTTTTCCTTTTCTGGGGCGGTCCTAATGTGAGCCAGTTTCTTTGTAGCGCTTCATGGTTTTTGCCACTGCACTTGGGGACACTTTCAAAGTTTGCCCAATTTTTCAGACTGACTGACCTTAATTTCTTAAAGTAATGATGGCCACTCGTTTGTCTGTACTTAGCTGCTTTTTTCTTGCCATAATACAAATTCTAAAAGTCTATTCAGCTGTGTATCCACCAGACTTCTGCACAACACAACTAATGGTCCCAACCCCATTTATAAGGCAAGAAATCCCACTTATTAAACCTGACAGGGCACACCTGTGAAGCGAAAACCATTCCCGGTGACCACCGCTTGAAGCTCATCAAGAGAATGCCACGAGTGTGCAAAGCAGTCATCAAAGCAAAAGGTGGCTACTTTGAAGCACCTAGAATATAAGACAGAATTTCAGTTGTTTCACACTTTTTTGTTAAGTATATAATTCCACATGTGTTAATTCATAGTTTTGATGCGTTCAGTGTGAATGTACAATTTTCATAGTCATGAAAATACAGAAAAATCTTTAAATGAGAAGGCGTGTCCAAACTTTTGGTCTGTACTGTAGGTCAAGGGGTATATGCAAATAAAGGATAGGTGAAATAAAAGATTTTTATATTAAAACACCTTTTTACAGAGACACGGTGAAGTGGTGGCATGACTAACAGGGGGTGCCTAGTACGTACAAACAGTTAGGGTATGTGTCCACGTGCAGTAAACGCTGCGTGTTTGACGCTGCATAGGGACGCAGCGTCAGACACGCAGCGTCCAGATGTTACAGCATAGTGGAGGGGATTTAATGAAATCCCGTCTCCACTATGCGTGGTAACACGCACGCGGCGGCCCTGCGACTCCGGACATGCTGCGCGTCTTTTCAGATCGCAGCATGTCCGTATATCTTGCGGCGACGCTGCGTCGCCGCAAGATATAGCACAGGGCCCTATGGTGGGGAGCGATGATGCCGGATGTGTGCTGTGAACACATCCAGCATCATCGCGTCCCAGAAAGGGGGTGGGGCTTACCGCAGAGCGGCTAAGCCGCTCCGGCGATACCGCTGGCCATCCTGAACGTGGACACGCAGCCTAAGGGTACATCAAATGAGTCATACACTATAAATACATTATTAAAAACCAAAGTAGTTAAAGTTAAAATAGAAAAGACCAGGCATTAAGTATACAACATAGAGGGTATAATATTCAAATATCAGAGCGAATAGCTAGGGGGCAGTAAATAAACAATTTAAGACAGACTGTTAAAGTGTTATACTATAAATAAAATAATAGTGACACAGTGAAGCACAAGTCATTTTAGATGGAGTTCCAAGTATAGTAAGAGAATAGTACTCATGGCATTAGCGTAAACTTGGAAATTACATGATAAGTCCAAAGCAAGGAGAAAGTATACAATGGCTGTAGAATATTTCCTAGTCAGCTGTGTATGCATGGCACCCACCCTGATGCGCGTTTTGGACAAGCGTCTTACTGAAGACCATCAGAGCTTGACATATACTGGGAATATTTATTGGCATAAGCAATTTAGAATTAATATTTATTTATATAGCACCATTAATTCCATGGTGCTGTACATGAGAAGGGGTTACATACAAAGTTATAGATATCATTTACAGTAAACGAAGTTACGATGACAGACTGGTACAGAGGAGAGAGGACCCTGTCCTTGCGGACTTACATTCTATGGGATAATGGGGAAGAGAGAGAAGGTCGGGGGTGCAGCAGTTCTGGTGGTGGTGAGGCAGCAGCTCAGGTGGTGGTGAGGCAGCAGAATGGTTATTGCAGGCTGTAAGCTTTCCTGAAGAGATGGGTTTTCAGGTTCCGTCTTAAGGATCCAAGGGTGGTGGATAATCGGACGTGTTGGGGCGTGGAATTCCAGATGATGAAAGATATTCGGGAGAAATCTTGGAGGCGGTTGTGTGAGGAACGAATAAGTGTGGAGGAGAGTAGGAGGTCTTGAGAGGATGGAAGATTACGTGAGGGAAGATATTGGGAGATTAGTTCAGAGATATAGGGAGGGGACAGGTTGTGGATGGCTTTGTAGGTCAGTGTTAGTTTGAACTGGATTCGTTAGGGAATTGGGAGCCAGTGGAGGGATTTGCAGAGAGGAGAAACATGGGAGTAGCAAGGAGAGAGGTGGATTAGTCGGGTAGCACAGGACAGACTGGAGTGGTGCAAGAGAGTTAGCGGGGAGGTCACAGAGGAGGGTGTTGCAGTAATCAAGGCGGGAGATGATGAGGGCATGCACAAGAGTTTTAGTAGATTGAGGACTGAGGAAGGGATGCATTCTGGAAATATTTTTGAGTTGGAGGCGATAACAGATGGCAAAAGTTTGGACGTACGGTTTGAAGGACAGGGCAGAGTAGAGAGTTACTCCGAGGAAGCGGATTTCAGGTGCGGGAGAGAGCGTGATGCCATTTACCATAATAGATAGGTCGGGTAGGGGAGATACATGAGATGGAGGAAAGCTGATGAGTTCGGTTTTGTCTAAATTGAGTTTTAGAAAGCGAGAGGTGAAGAATGAGGATATGGCTGATAGACACTCCGGGATTCTGGACAGCAGAGAGGTGACATCTGGGCCAGAGAGGTAGATCTGAGTGTCATCCGCATACAAGTGGTACTGGGAGCTATGGGACTTTGAGTTGTCCTAGGCCAAGGGTATGGATGGAAAAGAGTAGGGGTCCCAGGACAGACCCTTGAAGGATTCCAACAGAGAGAGGATGGGATGAGGAGGTAGTGTAGGAGTGGGAAATGATAAATGTGCGGTCAGAAAGGTATGAGGCAATCCAGGACAGTGCAAAGTCTTTGATGCCAAGGGAAGAAAGAATCTGTAGCAGTAGGCAGTGGTCGATTGTGTCGAAGGCAGAGGACAGGTTGAGAAGGAGGAGGATAGAGAACTGTCTGTTAGCTTTGGCTGTAAGTCATTAGTAATTTTGGTCAGGGCAGTTTTGGTGGAGTGGTGGGGGCGCAAGCCAGATTGGGGGATGTCAAGGAGAAATTTAGATGAGAGATGGGAGGAAAGTTGAGCATGGACATGCTGCTCAAGGATTTTGGAAGCAAACAGGAGCAGTGATATGGGGTGATAGCTGGGCATAGCAGTTGGGTCAAGGTTAGTTTTTTTGAGGATGGGTGTGATGCTGGCATGTTTGAAGGCAGAGGGGAAGGTACCAGAAGATAGCGATAGGTTGAAGAGATGGGTTAGGGCTGGAATTAGTGTGATAGGTTCGGGAGCAGGTGGGAAGGGATGGGGTCAAGTGCACAGGTGGTGAGGTGTGATTTGGAAAGAAGGGAAGTAAGCTCTCCTTCAGTGATGTTAGAGAGGGAGGTTATTAGGGAAGGGCAGAGGTCTGGTATATGGAGTGGTTGGGGTAGTGGAACAGTAAAGGTTTGCCTTGTTTGGTCAATCTTATTTTTGAAGTAGGTGGCAAAGTCCTCGGCAGAGATTAGGGGAGTTGGAGGAGGCAGTGGTGGGCAGAGGAGAGAGTTGAATGTGCTGAACAGTTGTTTTGGGTTGTAAGATAATGATGCAAGATTTGTAAAATAGGTCGGTTTATCAGAGGTGAGGACTAATTTGAAGGCAAATGTAGCTTGTTTGAAAGTGGTGAAGTCGTCTGGCAGGTGTATTTTCTTCCAATGCCGCTCAGTGACCCTGGATGCTTGCCGAAGTTTTTTTGGTGAGATTGTTGTGCCAGGGTTGCCTATTGATTTCAACCTGTATCAACTTTCTGGCCATATGGGACACTGCAAAGTGCCCTGGTTGAAGCTGCACCTCCTATATATAGAATAACTTGGCACAGGCAGCAACAAACTGGCACGCTCTGCAAACACATTTCCTATAACGGTGCTCCAGGTGCGCCGAACGTCTGTGGAGAAGATCCAATCTGCCCGAAGATTTTATCCATTAAAAGTTTATGCTTAAAACATACAACTCTGTCTTTCACCTCTCCAAACAAACCTACCCTCATCATCTCATTATCCAATAATCCTAAACATCTCTTTGACACTTTTCATCCCCTACTCAATCCAAGAGTGCAGGCCCCTAACCACGGATCTCTGTACTGACGATCTGGCCAATAATTTCAAAGAAAATATTGACCATATTCGACAGGAAATTTTTTTCCCCAATCCCTTCATATCATGCACTATCCTCCTTCCCCCACTGCATCTAGCTCACTCTCTGTCTTTGAACCAGTCACGGAAGAAAAAGTGATCAGGCGCCTTGCATCTTCTCATCCTAATGCTTGCACCAGTGAACCTTTTCCTTCACATCTCCTCCAGTCCCTTTCCCCTGCTGTCACCATTCACCTAACAAAAATATTCAACCTCTCTTTTACTGTCCCTCAACCAAAACTGTGCTGCTAATTATAGACCCGTCTCTAATTTTCCCTGTATCTCTAAACTTCTGGAACGCTTGGTCCACTCCTGTCTAATCCATTAGCTCTCAGATCACTCTTCTTGACCCTCTTCAATCCGGTTTCTGCTCTTTATATTCTACTGAAACTGCCCTCACTAAAGTCACTAATAATCTACTAACAGCTAAATCTAATGGTTACTCCATGGATCTCTCTGCAGCATTCAACACTGTGGATCATCAGCTCTTCCTCGCTATGCTCCACTCCTTAGGCCTCAAGAACACTGGTCTCTCCTGGTTCTCCTTCTACCTCTTTGACCGCTCCTTCACTGTATCTTTTGCTGTCTCCTCCTCTTCTCATCTTCCTCTTACTGTTATGTTTCCTCAAGGATCAACCCTAGGGCCCCTTCTCTTCTCCTTGTATACTGATCCTATTGGACAAACCTCTACTCCTGACATCACCTTGCATTATTACAAAACACCAGTGATTGTCTTACCGCTGTCTCCAACATTATGTCCTCCCTCTATCTGAAACTGAACCTCCCTCCCTTCACTAACTTTCCAATGCCCGACATTGCCATTTCCATGTGTGATTCTACCATTACTCACCAGCAACATGCCCACTGTCTTGGGGTCATACTTGATTCAGATCTTTCATTCACCCCACACATCCAATCACTAGCTCGCTCTTGTTGTCTACATCTCAAAAACGTTTCTAGAATTCAACCTTTTCTTACTTTAGACTCTGCAAAAACTCTTACTGTAGCTCTTATTCATTCTCGTCTGGACTATTGAAACTCTCTACTAATCGGTCTCCGTCCTACTAAATTCTTCCCTCTCCAATCTGTATTCAATGCTGCAGCCACTATCATATTCCTCACCAACCATTACACTGATGCCTCTACCTTGTGCCAGTCATTGCACTGGTTACCCTTCCACTCCAGAGTTCAATATAAACTTACCACTCTCGCCCACAAAGTTCTCCATGGTTCAGCACCACCCTACATCTCCTCCCTCGTCTCAGTCCACCACCCTACTCATGCCCTTCATTCTGATAATGACCTAAGGTTAACATCCTCAATAATCAGAACCTCCCACTCCTATCTCCAAGACTTTTCATGTGCTGCGCCAATTCTTTGGAATGTACTACCCAGGATAATTCGATAAATTCACATTGCAAACAGTTTTAAGCATGCCTTAAAAATGCATTTCTTCAGACTGGTCTACCGCCTCAACACATTTATCTAACTATCCCTTTGTTGCCCATTCAAATTTTTCTTCAAAACCAGGACTCTCGTATCATGTGCTCACACGCTTTATGTATTTAATTAATAGCCCTCTGTGTCTGTACTCTTACACATACTGGTTGGTAACCGGTTCATGCAGCATTACATGAACACCCGACTTCTTACATTATGGCTGGTCCGAACAATGAAAGCAATTGTAACCATCCACCTTTGGTGTCTCCCTTATTTCCTCCAAGATCGTAAGCTTGCGAGCAGGGCCCTCACTCCTCTTGGTATCTGTTGTTTTATGTGATTATTGTTATGCTATAATGTCTTTTATTGTCTGTACAAGTCCTCTCTAAAATGTAAAGTGCTGTGGAATATGTTGATGCTATAGAAATAAAATTATTATTATTATATGAGCGCCTACCTTCATTGTAGCATAACGCCTTCATATGATTTTCATTTTCTGCCTGTGCAATCCGTGTTCCGATGAACGCCTGTTATATGACCGAAACATCTATATAGTTTTGGAAAACTTTCCACAATAATTATTAATTCATCATATACAGTGGGGCAAAAAAGTATTTAGTCAGTCAGCAATAGTGCAAGTTCCACCACTTAAAAAGATGAGAGGCGTCTGTAATTTACATCATAGGTAGACCTCAACTATGGGAGACAAACTGAGAAAAAAAATCCAGAAAATCACATTGTCTGTTTTTTTAACATTTTATTTGCATAAATATGGTGGAAAATAAGTATTTGGTCAGAAACAAAATTTCATCTCAATACTTTGTAATATATCCTTTGTTGGCAATGACAGAGGTCAAACGTTTTCTGTAAGTCTTCACAAGGTTGCCACACACTGTTGTTGGTATGTTGGCCCATTCTTCCATGCAGATCTCCTCTAGAGCAGTGATGTTTTTGGCTTTTCGCTTGGCAACACGGACTTTCAACTCCCTCCAAAGGTTTTCTATAGGGTTGAGATCTGGAGACTGGCTAGGCCACTCCAGGACCTTGAAATGCTTCTTACGAAGCCACTCCTTCGTTGCCCTGGCGGTGTGCTTTGGATCATTGTCATGTTGAAAGACCCAGCCACGTTTCATCTTCAATGCCCTTGCTGATGGAAGGAGGTTTGCACTCAAAATCTCACGATACATGGCCCCATTCATTCTTTCATGTACCCGGATCAGTCGTCCTGGCCCCTTTGCAGAGAAACAGCCCCAAAGCATGATGTTTCCACCACCATGCTTTACAGTAGGTATGGTGTTTGATGGATGCAACTCAGTATTCTTTTTCCACCAAACACGACAAGTTGTGTTTCTACCAAACAGTTCCAGTTTGGTTTCATCAGACCATAGGACATTCTCCCAAAACTCCTCTGGATCATCCAAATGCTCTCTAGCAAACTTCAGACGGGCCCGGACATGTACTGGCTTAAGCAGTGGGACACGTCTGGCACTGCAGGATCTGAGTCCATGGTGGCGTAGTGTGTTACTTATGGTAGGCCTTGTTACATTGGTCCCAGCTCTCTGCAGTTCATTCACTAGGTCCCCCTGCGTGGTTCTGGGATTTTTGCTCACCATTCTTGTGATCATTCTGACCCCACGGGGTGGGATTTTGCGTGGAGCCCCAGATCGAGGGAGATTATCAGTGGTCTTGTATGTCTTCCATTTTCTAATTATTGCTCCCACTGTTGATTTCTTCACTCCAAGCTGGTTGGCTATTGCAGATTCAGTCTTCCCAGCCTGGTGCAGGGCTTCAATTTTGTTTCTGGTGTCCTTTGACAGCTCTTTGGTCTTCACCATAGTGGAGTTTGGAGTCAGACTGTTTGAGGGTGTGCACAGGTGTCTTTTTATACTGATAACAAGTTTAAACAGGTGCCATTACTACAGGCAATGAGTGGAGGAAAGAGGAGACTCTTAAAGAAGAAGTTACAGGTCTGTGAGAGCCAGAAATCTTGATTGTTTGTTTCTGACCAAATACTTATTTTCCACCATAATATGCAAAAAAAATGTTAAAAAAACAGACAATGTGATTTTCTGGATTTTGTTTTCTCAGTTTGTCTCCCATAGTTGAGGTCTACCTATGATGTAAATTACAGACGCCTCTCATCTTTTTAAGTGGTGGAACTTGCACTATTGCTGACTGACTAAATACTTTTTTGCCCCACTGTACCTGAGTGCCAAGCCTTCTCTTCAACATTATATGGAGGAAATTCAGTAACACCGGCAGAATACAGAAAGCAAAGAAGAGTTACAGTAGTCACCCAATGTATACTTGATCTCCTGCCATGCAACAGTCGAGGTATGTCGAGCCTGATATTTACTTACTCTGACTCTTAAAAAGACCCCATCAAGAATCCTTACAGGTGAGAATTTAATATGAAAAGTAGAAAATATGTTTTTATTGGATTTTCTCAATAAGTGTAAAATCTAAACATTCCTTTATCTTTGGCAACATATGGGCAACAAAAATACCTAAACACAATGAAAAATCAATTATGGCATTGGCACAAATCCTTGTACATTGCAGCAACGTGTCTACTCTGCTATTCGGATCCCTATGATGGATATAAAGGGATATTGTTCAATGAACACAAACTTATTAATATGTTCCTACCTTCTGTTTTAAAAATCTATAGTGAGACTATATGGAACACCATGAACCTCATCTAACAAAATAGTTAGTGTTAGCATTTTTACTGCACTGCAAAGATGTGTCATATGAGGCATATGTATAAAAGGGCATATTCATTAAGACAATTCAATGGCAAAACTTTGCTTTAGTAAATACAGATGCTTCTGGCAACCTACTTAACATTTGTGTTTATATACAGTGGTGTGAAAAAGTGTTTGCCCCCTCCTGATTTCTTATTCTTTGGCATGTTTATCACACTTAAATGTTTCACATCTCCAAACAAATTTAAATATTAGACAAAGATAACACAAGCAAATGGAAATTATATGGTACCACAACAAACCTGCCAAGAGAGAACCGCCCACCAAAACTTTCAGCCCGGACAAGGAGGACATCAATCAGAGAGGCAACCCAGAGACCAACGGTAACCCTGAAGGAGTTGCAGAGTTTCCAAGCAGAGACTGGATTATCTGTCCATACAACCACAATCAACTGTCCACTCCATAGAGGTGGTCTTTATGGGCGAGTGGCTTGAAAAAAGCTTTTACTTATGCACAAAAATTGTAAGGCTAGTTTTTAGCTTGCCAAAAGACACATGGGAGACGTCTCAAATGTATGAGGGAAGGTGTTGTGGTCAGATGAGACTAAAATGGAACTTTTTGGCTACCAAGGTAAATGCTATGTCTGGTGCCAAACCAACACTGCTCATCACATCAAGCACACCACCCCCACAGTGAAACATGGTGGTGGCAGCATCATGCTCGGGAGATGTTTTTCGTCAGAAGAGGAAGGGAAAATGGTCCAAGTTGAGGGGAAGATGGATGGTGCAAAATACAGGGATATTCTTGAGCAAAACCTGTTTTAGTCTGGCAGTGATTTGAGACTGGGACAGGGTTCTCCTTCCTACAAGACAATGGCCCAAAGCATACTTCTAAAGCAACACTCGAGTGGTTCAAGGGGAAAGGTGTAAATGTTTTGGAGAGGCCTAGTAAAAGCCCAGATCTTAATCCAATTGTGGCATGGATGTGTCAGAGGGTGCAGACCATTGCACAGCATCTGCCTGCAGAAGGTCTCAGTTTTTTCTTTACGGACAAGTGGCTACCTCCCCCAGTGCTAATGGTCATACCTGGACCTGGGTGTTTTAAACTCCCAACTTCGTGTTGGGAGTTTCAGGTGGTATTTTCTATTTGCACTTCACTGTTGAGGCTTGGAGCTGCAGCAGTCGGCTAGTGTCCTCTTTGGAGTTGAAGGACAATGGTGTTTCTCTCTGAGTCTGCTCAAGCTAAGTTTCCCCTTGTTTTGTGTATCTTAGCTGTCTTTAGCTTAGTGGAGTTTGACCAGCATTCACCCTTTCCTTCCCTAAGCAGGGCTTACTGCTAGGGTCTGATAGGAACTACTTATCCTGCTTGTCAATAGGTGCGCAACTTATTTAAGGTCTCTTAGGGCAGACAGGGTGACGTTAGATCTACCTAGGGGTCTCCACTCCTGCTTCCCTAGTTATGGGCCCCACATCCCCTTATCCCTTTGGGTTGCACTTAGTCTGTCCTACACTGAGCGTGACAAATTGAGAATCTGTGGTCAGACTTGAAGATTGCTGTTCACCAGAGGAAACCATCTGACTTGAAGGAGCTGGAGCAGTTTTGCCTTGAGGAATAGACAAAAATCCTAGTGGCCAAAAGTGGAAAGCTCATAGAGACTTATCCAAAGCGACTTGCAGCTGCAATTGCCGCAAAAGGAGGCTCTACAAAGTACTGACTTTAGGGGTTGAATTAGTTGTGCACCCTTAGTTAGTTGTCTTATTTGTTGTTTGCTTCACAATAAAAAGAAATCTAAATGTTCACAGTTGTAGGCATATTCTTTACATGAACTGATGCAAACCCTGCAAAAAAAGTGAAATTCCGGGTTGTGATGAAGCAAAACGTAAAAAATGCCAAAGGGGGTTAATACTTTTGCAAGCCACTGTATTTATACACACTTCAATATTGAACGTTCAACACCACAAAGGAACAGTTGTTGAGTTATGGAAATCGAAGGATAGGTGGATTTGTTAATGATATGCAAATGATGAAAAAATGGAAATACATTTTTCAAAATATCTCAATTTATTCAGTATTGAATATGAGGCTACATGCAGAATCCCCGCACTTACAGCCTTGATCACTATCTATGAGGTTATTAATGTTTGTCTGAGGAATGATCTGCCATGGTGAATGTACTTGGTCAAATCATCAAGATCCGCTGCTTGCAGCAACTTTGCAATTGCCGACCAATGATATCCCAGATGTGCTGGAAAAACAATTCTGTAAACGAACAGAAAGTTGGTGAGAGAAACATACTTGTGGCGACGTTTCAGGTGACCTCTCCCTTTCTAAAACATCGCTGAAGGTGTGTTTCCTTAATTGTTGGTCAATGTCTCTGCCCTCCTGCTCAATCTATGGAAGTGCAAGTCTGCCCATAATGCAGTCTGGATGATTTATTCACAGTGATGAGTATACTGCAGAGTTATTTCAATTACTTGTATATACATACTGGATTAAATATTTTTGCTGAGCATTTTTTTAAGTTAGCAAAATGGCTGCTGTTGCATTGGGAGCTGATACAAACTTGAAAGAGCATTTAAGTGCTCTCTGTGGGCCATGCACACAAGCAGTTTGGAATGGTTAGCTTTGGGAAGTTGGGTGGGGACCTGTGGGAAAGGTCAGCCAGTAATGGTGTTGGGTGGGCAGTAGTTTGCCTGAACCTGGAGAGAAGACAGTAGTGTAGTCCTGTTGGGAGCTGACTCTTGCGAGCTGGAAAATAACTAAATTGAGGTCTTGTAGCCATACATGTGGCCTGGATGAACAGTACTGAACTGGACTATACTAAGTGGCTGCGTGGAGTAGGCAGTAGGATTAGTGGTGTATCACTAAGAGCGGGGTACTCAGGTCGCCGGGCAGCATTGGATTCGGGGGGTCACAGGGATAGCAGCTGTGCCCGATGCCTGTGCTCCGGGGACTGAGAAATAGGGATTAAAAATAAAAAGGAAAACAAAAAGAGTTCGTGACGCCAGTTGGAGTGTTTGGCTGTAAGATGGCTGGCACTGCAGATGATCCCTGGGGAGTAGGTGATGATGGCAGCGCACGTGTTTAACCCCCTCCAACTAGGGCTAGAAGTAGATGGTGCAGAGTAATAAGGCAGGAGACAGGGAAAGCCACTTTACCATTTACTGAAGTCCACATGCAGTTTCAGAGGATGGAATACAACTCTCACCAGGTATACAGTCTGCTCTGCACGATGGGAATTATCTCTCTCTGCTGTGATTCAGTATGAACTCCCTCCTGCTCTAATCCCTTCTGGGATAGAGGATTCCTGGAGTCTGAAACCTCCAGTACAGCCACGTACTCACTGTGCTTTCTCCCCCAGCAGCCTGCAGCGTGAATCCTATGTGAAGCACATGTTTGCTCTTGCACAATCCCTCACTGATTCTCTGTTGCTATGGAGTTCCTGGGAAAAACACTTCACTGCTGGTTATGAAAACCACACAGCATCTCAGCTTACCACCCTACTCTGGAGGCCTGCATGGCCTGGGGGGCTGATGCCCTGATCCTTCTTAGCACTCTCCCTGGAGAGAGCACATGTCTCTCCTCCAGGAACATTCTCCATTTTCTTTTCACACACTGTCTCCTCACATACTAACTATGCCCCTTCCCTCCCAGTTATGGTATCTCTACAAAGCTCTAAGCTTCAGACAGAGTAAGGGAGCAGGGTAAATTGTGTGTGCAGTTGTCCCCAGCAGAGAAAGCCTAACTACCATCATTTACAATACACTTATAAAATAGTACATATTTGACCATTTTGCAGCGACACAGACACAGGGCCCCACAGTGGCACAGCAGCAGTTCCTGAGACCAGATCAATTTTAGAAGGCTGCCCACATTTTCTCTAGTGCAGGGGTCTCAAACTAAAATGCGGTCTGGGGCCACTTAGAAAAATCCTTTTCAAATGAGGGCCACATTGTTAAATTTAGGATGGCGACAGCAGTCATGTGGCCAAAGTTTGTGCAGCTCTAAAAATAAAAAATACTAATAATAGTAATAATTATACCAAGAAAAGAAACATGGACATTATTAATATAATAGTATCAGAATTGTGGCACTTTACTTTTTCACTTGTCATAGTGTACAAGTGGAAAAAGTGGGGAGGCAGCTCTAGAAGCAATCCACCATAGATGTATGTATGTTACGTTCTGCAGAGACAAGTCGAGGCTGGAAGAAATGTGTTGAAAAAAAAGAAAACAGAGAGCGGCACTCCTCTAAGGTAATATTGTATAAGAAATATTGGTGATCAAGTGACTGGAAGAAGTCATAGCAGACTGTGCTGGATGTAAAAGAAAAGCTAGAATGAATTATTTCAATTGGTTACATCACTGGTAAGTCACTAAACTTACATATACAGTACAGACCAAAAGTTTGGACACACCTTCTCATTTAAAGATTTTTCTGTATTTTCATGACTATGAAAATTGTAAATTCACACTGAAGGCATCCAAACTATGAATTTACACATGTGGAATTATATACGTAGCAAAAAAGTGTGAAACAACTGAAATTATGTCTTATATTCTAGGTTCTTCAAAGTAGCCACCTTTTGTTTTGATGACTGCGTTGCACACTCTTGGCATTCTCTTGATGAGCTTCAAGAGGTAGTCACCGGAAATGGTTTTCACTTCACAGGTGTGCCCTGTCAGGTTTAATCAGGTGGGATTTCTTGCCTTATAAATGGGGTTGGGACCATCAGTTGTGTTGAGCAGAAGTCTGGTGGATACACAGCTGATAGCCCTACTGAATAGACTGTTAGAATTTGTATTACGGCAAGAAAAAAGCAGCTAAGTAAAGAAAAACGAGTGGCCATCATTACTTTAAGAAATGAAGGTCAGTCAGTCCGAAAAATTGGGAAAACTTTGAAAGTCTCCCCAAGTGCAGTGGCAAAAACCATCAAACGCTACAAAGAAACTGGCTAACATGAGGACCACCCAGGAAAGGAAGACCAAGAGTCACCTCTGCTTCTGAGGATAAGTTTTTCCGAGTCACCAGCCTCAGAAATCGCAGGTTAACAGCAGTTCAGATTAGAGACCAGGTCAATGCCACACAGAGTTCTAGCAGCAGACACATCTCTACAACAACTGTTAAGAGGAGACTTTGTGCAGCAGGCCTTCATGGTAAAATAGCTGCTAGGAAACCACTGCTAAAGACGGGCAACAAGCAGAAGAGACTTGTTTGGGCTAAAGAACACAAGGAATGGACATTAGACCAGTGGAAATCTGTGCTTTGGTCTGATGAGTCCAAATTTGAGATCTTTGGTTCCAAACACCGTGTCTTTGTGTGATGCAGAAAAGGTGGATGGATGGACTCTACATGCCTGGTTCCCACCGTGAAGCATGGAGGAGGAGGTGTGATGGTGTGGGGGTGCTTTTCTTGTGAAACTGTTGGGGATTTATTCAAAATTGAAGGCAAAGAGTGTGCAAAGCAGTCATCAAAGCAAAAGGTGCATACTTTGAAGAACCTAGAATATAAGACATATTTTCAGTTGTTTCACACTTTTTTGTTAAGTATATAATTCCACATGTGTTAATTCATAGTTTTGATGCCTTCAATGTGAATTTACAATTTTCATAGTTATGAAAATAAAGAAAATCATTAAATGAGAAGGTGTGTCCAAACTTTTGGTCTGTACTGTACATACACTAAACATTACACACTATGTACAGAACTCCTGTGCATAACGTCAATGGTGATCACTGTCTTTGGATACACATACAGGGGGGTGGGCCAGGATGGATACACATACGGGGGGGCAGGATGGATACATATATGGGGGGTCAGGATGGATACACATATGGGGGTGCAGGATGGACACACATACGGGGGGCCCAAGAAGGATGCACACATGGGGGGACCCAGGATGGATGCACATATGGGGGTGCAGGATGGATGCACATACGGGGAGGGCCCATGATGGATACACATATGGAAGTGCAGGATGGATACACATACGGGGGTGCAGGATGGATACACATACGGGGGCTCCAGGGTGAATGCACATACAGGGGTGCAGGATGGATACACATACGGGGGGGCCCAGGATGGATACACATACGGTGTGCGGGATGGATACACATGGATGGCAGGATGGATACACATGGGGTGCCAAGACGGATGCACATGGGGGGCCAACAAAGGTTATATAACAAAATATTGAGATGAACTTTTGTTAATGACCAAATACTTTTTTACAACCATAATTTGCAAAATAAATCTTGCCAAATCAGACAAGGTGATTTTCTATATTTGTTTTCTCATTTTGACTCTCATAGTTGTGGTCTACCTATGATATCAATTATAGGCCTCTCTCATCCTTTTAGTCAGCACAATTGGTCGCTGACTAAATACTTTTTTCCTCCACTGTATGAGAGCCAGTATGTATAGCTGGGGAAGCACGATGGATATATGGGGGCCAGGCTGGACAAGGGACATAGGGGGCCAGGCTGGGGCACATTATAATATATAGGGGGCAAGGCTGGGCGAGATTGTTATATAAAAGGGACTAGGATGAGGGACTTAATTACTGAATGAGGAACATGCTATATTAGTTTATGATGACAAGTGGGGAACATAATTTCTTTAGGGTCCATTTATGGACATTATTACTACTGTAATATAATTTATTCTTTAGGAAATGGTTTTTCACGGAGGAAACAAAAAGGAGGTCCTGTTACTGTGCAGGGCGGCACTATGTCGCTTTTCTTCATCTGACGTAGTGTAGAAGTCAGGGAAAAAGTGGAGAAAATGCTCTGGAAGCAATCAGCTATTGATGAATGTGTGTTATTTTTTGCAGCAACGAGTCCTGACTGGAAGAAGTGATGGCGGTCTATGCTGATTGAAGAAGAAAAGCAAAGATGAAGGATTTCAACTACATGTACACGCACACTATGCACTATACTGTATACTGTGTACAGAGCTCCTGTGTATAATGTCACTGGTGATCACTGTATTGCCTGTACACTATACACTGTATACAAAGCTCCTGTGTCACTGGTGATCCCTGTATTACCTGTACACTATATGCTATATACAGTAGTCCTGTGTATAATGTCACTGGTGATCACTGTATTATCTGTACACTGACACTACACTGACACTATACACAGAGCACCTGTGTATAATATCACTGATGATCACTGTATTACCTATACACTGACACTACATACAGAGCTCCTGTGGATATCACTGGTGATCCCTGTATTACCTGTACACTGACACTATATACAGAGCTCCTGTGTATAATATCACTGGTGATCCCTGTATTACCTGTGTACTGACACTATATAAAGAGCTCCTGTGTATAATATCACTAGTGATCACTGTATTACCTGTACACTGACACTAAATACAGAGCTCCTGTGTATAATGTCACTGGTGGTCACAGGATTACCTGTACCCTGACACTATATACTGTAAACTATGTACAAAGCTCCTGTATATAATGTCACTGATGATCACTGTATTACCTGTACACTGACACTGTATACAAAGCTCCTATTTATAATGTCACTGGTGATCACTGTATATTATCTGTACACTGACACTACACTGACACTATACACAGAGCGCCTGTGTATAATATCACTAGTGATCACTGTATTACCTGTACACTGACACTAAATACAGAGCTCCTGTGTATAATGTCACTGGTGATCACTGTATTAACTGTACACTGACACTATATACAGAGCTCCTGTGTATAATGTCACTGGTGATCACTGTATTACCTATACACTGACATTATATAGAGAGCTCCTGTGTATAATGTCACTGGTGTTCACACGATTACCTGTACACTGACACTATATACTGTAAACTATGTACAAAGCTCCTGTGTATAATGTCACTGTTGATCACTGTATTACCCGAACACTGACACTGTATACAAAGCTCCTATTTATAATGTCACTGGTGATCGCTGTATATTATCTGTACACTGACACTACACTGACACTATACACAGAGCGCCTGTGTATAATATCAGTGGTGATCACTGTATTACCTATACACTGACACTACATACAGAGCTCCTGTGGATATCATTGGTGATCCCTGTATTACCTGTACACTGACACTATATACAGAGCTCCTTTGTATAATATCACTGGTGAGCCCTGTATTACCTGTACACTGACACTATATACAGAGCTCCTGTGTATAATATCACTGGTGATCCCTGTATTACCTGTGTACTGACACTATATAAAGAGCTCCTGTGTATAATATCACTAGTGATCACTGTATTACCTGTACACTGACACTAAATACAGAGCTCCTGTGTATAATGTCACTGGTGGTCACAGGATTACCTGTACACTGACACTATATACTGTAAACTATGTACAAAGCTCCTGTGTATAATGTCACTGTTGATCACTGTATTACCCGAACACTGACACTGTATACAAAGCTCCTATTTATAATGTCACTGGTGATCGCTGTATATTATCTGTACACTGACACTACACTGACACTATACACAGAGCGCCTGTGTATAATATCACTGGTGATCACTGTATTACCTATACACTGACACTACATACAGAGCTCCTGTGGATATCATTGGTGATCCCTGTATTACCTGTACACTGACACTATATACAGAGCTCCTTTGTATAATATCACTGGTGATCCCTGTATTACCTGTGTACTGACACTATATAAAGAGCTCCCGTGTATAATATCACTAGTGATCACTGTATTACCTGTATGGAGCGCCCCCAGACACAGGGCCACGAGTTCTCGGTACCGGGCCTCTCTGGTTCGGTTCTGAGGCTGTCACGGTGGCTAGACCCGGTCCACGACCCTGCTAAGGGGCGTCCAAAAAAGGTAGTGCAGTCTGTCAGGGGTTCGTGACGCCACTTGTGGTGTTCGGTCAGGGTGACCGACGCTGCTGTGGGGTCCGCTGGGGTGATGGAATGGCAGCTGGATGGTATACCTTCCCACAGGTGAAGTATGTCCCCAGGGCTTTCCAGTAAGGTAGATGGTGATGGTGTGAGGTGCAGTCAATAACGAGGACACACGGTTGCAGTCTCTTTACCTCTTTACTGAAGACTTCAGGATCCTCAATCCAGAGCACGCTTAACAGGGCTTTCTGAGACCGGCCGGTCCGATGGGCACATCCAGAGTTCCCTTTGCAGGTGGAAATCAGTGCCTACCACTAGCGCCTGTGTGTTGTAGTGCTACCCTGCTGAGCATTCGGAATAGTCCTCACAACTGCTGTTCTCGTTCGTTCGTTCTTTCTAATTCTCTGTCGCTTGTTCCAGATGTTACTAGTTTCTCGTCCCCCAGGTATGTTATGGCTAGGACGCACCCGTATGACGGGAAGGCTCGGAGCTCTTCCGGGACCCTAGAGACGCCCCTCTCCACGCGTTGCCCCCTATGTCTTCGTAGGAAATTTAAGGTAGACAGCCAACCTATAATTAACTGTCCTGCGGAGTTCGAAGTAAGGCCTAGAGTCAGTTACTCCCGCGGTGTTCTGGCCACCGGCTACGTGCCTCAATAGGATGTTGCCTCGGTCTCACGGCACGACTCCTACTGGTTCTCCTTTGTGCTTGATCTCGTTTCTCACTGTTCCACAATATCCTTCCCTTCATGTCTCTCTCTTAGGATACCGCCGCGGGGTGTGCAGGCGCGGTTCCGTTACGTTCTGCTCTGTTCGCTAGGCACCTGCCAGGTTCCCACGCCTGACAGGGACCCCCCTGTGTCTTCTCCCTGCAACACCCCCTGCCACGGGATGTTGCCTGAATCCAACCCAGTCAGCTTCTGACTAACTTCCTATCCAACCCCTAATTTTACCAGTGTGAGGAGTGGCCCAATAAATAAAGCCTCTTTCTCCCCCTAGTGGCCGGAGTGTGAAGTGTAATGTGTGCTGGTGATACCTGGTCAGTAGAATTCCTTCAGTGCCATCAGACGTACCATCACTCCCCTTAGTGGCAGAGTGTCATACTGCAATGACCAGATCTCTGGGGCGCTGCATGTACACTGACACTAAATACAGGGCTCCTGTGGATATCACTGGTGATCCCTGTATTACCTGTACACTGACACTATATACAGAGCTCCTGTGTATAATTTCACTGGTGATCCCTGTATTACCTGTGTACTGACACTATATAAAGAGCTCCTGTGCATAATATCATTAGTGATCACTGTATTACCTGTACACTGACACTAAATACAGAGCTCCTGTGTATAATGTCACTGATGATCACAGGATTACCTGTACACTGACACTATATACTGTAAACTATGTACAAAGCTCCTGTGTATAATGTCACTGATGATCACTGTATTACCTGTACACTGACACTGTATACAAAGCTCCTATTTATAATGTCACTGGTGATCACTGTATATTATCTGTACACTGACACTACACTGACACTATACACAGAGCGCCTGTGTATAATATCACTAGTGATCACTGTATTACCTGTACACTGATACTAAATACAGAGCTCCTGTGTATAATGTCACTGGTGATCATTGTACTACCTATACACTGACACTATATAGAGAGCTCCTGTGTATAATGTCACTGGTGATCACACGATTACCTGTACACTGACACTATATACTGTAAACTATGTACAAAGCTCCTGTGTATAATGTCACTGTTGATCACTGTATTACCCGAACACTGACACTGTATACAAAGCTCCTATTTATAATGTCACTGGTGATCACTGTATATTATCTGTACACTGACATTACACTGACACTATACACAGAGTGCCTGTGTATAATATCACTGGTGATCACTGTATTACCTATATGCTGACACTACATACAGAGCTCCTGTGGATATTACTGGTGATCCCTGTATTACCTGTACACTGACACTATATACAGAGCTCCTGTGTATAATATCACTAGTGATCACTGTATTACCTGTACACTGACACTAAATACAGAGCTCCTGTGTATAATGTCACTGGTGATCACTGTATTACCTGTACACTGACACTATATACAGAGCTCCTGTGTATAATGTCACTGGTGATCACTGTATTACCTGTACACTGACACTATATACAGAGCTCCTGTGTATAATGTCACTGGTGATCACTGTATTACCTGTACACTGACACTATATACAGAGCTCCTGTGTATAATGTCACTGGTGATCACTGTATTACCTATACACTGACATTATATAGAGAGCTCCTGTGTATAACGTCACTGGTGATCACAGGATCACAGGATTACCTGTACACTGACACTATATACTGTAAACTATGTACAAAGCTCCAATTTATAATGTCACGGTGATCACTGTATATTATCTGTACAGTGAGACTACATACAGAGCTCCTGTGTATAATTTAACTGGTGATCCCTGTATTACCTGTACACTGTATACTATATACAGAGCTCCTGTGTATAATACCTCTGGTGATCACTGTATATTATCTGTACACTATACACTACATACAGAGCTCCTGTGCATAATGCCACTGGTGATCACTGTATTACCTGTACACTGACACTATATAAAGAGCTCCTCTGTATAATGTCACTGTTGTTCACTGTATTACCTGTACACTTACACTATATACTATCTGATAGCCTATTTGATACAAAATGGAGTTCTGACTTCAGAGTATATATATACAGGTGCTTCTCACAAAATTAAAATATCATGAAAAGGTTAATTTATTTCAGTTCTTCAATACAAAAAGTGAAACTCATATATTATATAGAGTCATTACAAAAAGAGTGATCCATTTCAAGTGTTTATTTCTGCTAATGTTGATACTTATGACTTATAGCCAATGAAAACCCAAAAGCCATTATCTCAGTAAATTAGAATAATTAACAAAAAACACCTAAAAGGCTTTCTAAGGTTATGTGCACACGTAAGAAAAGAGGTGCAGAATTTTCTGCACAAAATCCGCATCTCCTGGCAGAATCCGCAGCTGCGGATTTGCCACGGTTTATATGCGGATTTAGTGCGGTTTTTGTGCGGAATTGAAGCGGATTTTGTGCGGATTTTCTGCAGTTTTTACCACTGCGGATTTCTTATTAATGGAGGTGTGCAGAAACGCTGCAGATCCGCACAAAAGAAGCGACATGCACTTCTTTGAAATCCGCAGCGTTTCTGCACCATGTGCACAGCTTTTCTTTTTTTCACATTGATTTACATTGTACTGTAAATCACAGTGCGGATCTGGAGCATTTCTGCGCGGAAAAAAACGCTGCGGATCTGCACTAAATCTGCACTAAATCTGCATCGTGTGCACACAGCCTAAGTGTTTAAAAATGTCCCTTAATCTGTTTCAGTAGGCTCCACAATCATGGGGAAGACTGCTGACTTGAAAGATGTCCAGAAGGCATTCATTGACACACTCCACAACGAGGGTAAGCCACAAAAGGTAATTGCTAAAGAAGGTGGCTGTTCACAGAGTGCTGTATGTAAGCATATTAATGGAAGGTTGAGTGGAGGGGAAAAGTGTGGTAGAAAAAAGAGCACAAGCAACCGGTATAACTGTAGCCTTGAAAGTATTGTTGAGAAAAGGCCATTCAAAAATTTGGGGGAGATTCACAAGGAGTGTACTGCTGCTGGAGTCATTGCTTCAAAATCCATCACACATAGACCTATCCAGGACATGAGCTACAAGTGTCACATTCCTTACATCAAGCCACTCATGACCATTAGACATAGCCAAAAGCGTCTTACCTGGGCCAAGAAGAAAAAGAAATGGATTGTTGCTCAGTGGTCCAAGGTGTTGTTTTCAGATGAAAGTAAATTTTGCATTTCATGTGGAAATCAAGGTCCCAGAGTCTGGAGGAAGAGTGGAGAGCTGCTTGAGGTCTAGTGTGAAGTTATTACAATCAGTGATGGTTCATGCTACCCTCTGCCGACAAGCTTTTTGGAGATGGAAATTTGCAGCAGGACCTGGCACCTGTCCACACTGCCAAAAGTACCAGTACCTGGTTTACAAACAACAGTATCACTGTGCTTGATTGGCCGGCAAACTGCCTGACCTTAACCCCATAGACAATCTATGGGGTATTGTCAAGAGGAACATGAGAGACACCAGACCCACAATGCGGACTAGCTGAAGGCTGCTATTAAAGCAACCAGGGCTTCCATAACTCCTCAGCAGTGCCACAGGCTGATCGTCTCCATGACACGCCGCATTGATGCAGTAATTGATGCCAAAGGAGCCCCAATCAAATATTGAGTGGAATTACTGAACATACATTTCAGTAGGCCAACATTTTGGATTTTAAAATAATTTTTCACGCTGGTGTTATAAAGTATTCTAATTTATTGAGACAATGACTTTTGGGTAAATAAACACTTGAAATAGATCAGTCTGTTTGCAATGATTCTATATACACTTCTGAAGAAAAATAAAGGGAACCCTAAAATCCCACATCCTAGATATCACTGAATGAAATATTCTAGTTGTAAATCTTTATTCATTACATAGTGGAATGTGTTGAGAACAATAAAACCTAAAAATGATCAACAGAAATCACAACTAATATTCCACGGAGGTCTGGAGTTGGAATTATGCTCAAAATCAAAGTGGAAAATGAAGTTACAGGCTGATCCAACTTCAGTGGAAATACCTCAAGATAAGGAAATGATGCTTAGCAGTGTGTGTGGCCTCCACATGCCTGTATGACCTCTCTACAAAGCCTGGGCATGCTCCTGATGAGGCGGCAGATGGTCTCCTGAGGGATCTTCTCCCAGAACTGGACTAAAGCATCCGCCAACTCCTGGACAGTCTGTGGTGCAACGTGACGTTGGTGGATGAAGCGAGACATGACGTCCCAGATGTGTTCAATCGGATTCAGGTTTGGGGAACGGGAGGGCAAGTCCATAGCTTCAGTGCCTTCATCTTGCAGGAACTGTTGACACACTCCAGCCAAGTGAGGTCTGGCATTGTCCTGCATTAGGAGGAACCCAGGGCCAACTGCACAGCATATGGTCTCACAAGGGGTCTGAGGATCTCATCTTGGTACCTAATGGCAGTCAGGCTACCTCTGGCGAGCACATAGAGGGCTGTGCGGCCCTCCAAAGAAATGCCACCCCACACCATTACTGACCCACTGCCAAACCAGTCATGCTGAAGGATGTTGCAGGCAGCAGATCGCTCTCCACAGCATCTCCAGACTCTGTCACGTCTGTCGCATGTGCTCAGTGTGAACCTGCTTTCATCTGTAAAGAATTTGCCAATCCTGGTGTTCTGTGGCAAATGCCAAGAGTCCTGCACGGTGTTGGGCTGTGAGCACAACCCCCATCTGTGGATGTGGGGCACTCAGAGGAATGGGCCAATGTGCCACCAACAGTGTGTGCCAACTTGTGGAGACTTACAGAAAAACGTTTGACCTCTATCATTGCCAACAAAGGATATATAACAAAATATTGAGATGAACTTTTGTTAAAGACCAAATGCTTATTTTCCACCATAATTTGCAAAATAAATCTCGCCAAATCAGGCAAGGTGATTTTCTGTATTTGTTTTATCATTTTGACTCTCATAGTTGTGGTCTACCTATCATGACAATTACAGGCCTCTCTCATCTTTTTAAGTGGGAGAACCTGCACAATTGATGTCTAACTAAATACTTTTTTTCCCACTGTATGAGCTTTACTTTTTGTATTGCAGAACTGTAATAAATTAACTTTTTGATTATATTCTAATCTTGTGAAAAGCACCTGTATATAAAAAAGTAACAATTTTATTAGTGAAAAAAATAATAAAATATACAATAATTTACACACAATAAAAAAATGTCATCCACAACTGCCAGGAAAATTGTTTGAGATGCAAAGAAAACCCCACAAATAACATCAGCTGAAATACAGGACTCTGAAAACTAGTGGTATGGCTGTTTCAAGATGCACAATAAGGAGTCACTTGAAGAAAAATGCGTGGTCGAGTCACCAGAAGAAAGCCATTACTGCACAAATGCCACAAAGTATCTTGCCTACAATATGCAAAACAGCACAGAGACAAGCCTCCAAGTTTCTGGAACAAGGTAATTTGGAGTGATGAGACCAAAAGTGAACTTTTTGGCCACAACCATTAAGGTTACACTTGGAGAGAGGTCAACAAAGCCTATGATGAAAGGAACATCATTTCTACTGTACAGCACGAAGATGGATCGCTGATGTTTTGGGGATGTGTGAGCTGCAAAGACACAGGAAACTTGGTCAAAGTTGAAGGAAAGATGAATGCAGCATGTTATCAGCATATACTGGAGGCAAATTTGCACTCATCAGCCCAGAAGCTGCTCATGGGTTGTACTTGGACGTTCCAACATAACAACGATTTAAAACATAAGGCCAAGTCGACCTGTCATCGGCTACAGCAGAACAAAATGAAGATTCTGAAGTGACCATCTCAGTGTCCTGACCTCAATATCATTGAGCCACTCTGGGGAGATCTCAAGTGCGCAGTTCATGCTAGACAGCCAGGAATTTACAGGAACTGGAGGCTTTTTGCCAAGATGAGTGGGCAGCTTTACCATCTCAGAAAATAAAGAACCTCATCCACAACTAGCACAAAATACTTCCAGCTGTCATTGATGTTAGAGGGGGCAATACACAGTATTAAGAAATGGGGTATGTGAACTTTTGATCATGGTCATTTGGATGTTTTGGGTTTTCATTATGATTTAAAAAGAGAAAACACAGTAGTTTGACAATAAATGGCTTCACCCAACCATTTACCATGAGTGGAGAAAAAGTTTTACTGTTATCATTCATATTCTCTGAAAAAAGGCCAAGAAAGCAAAAATTCTGCCGGTGTGTGTAAACTTTTGAGCGCAACTGTAAATGACATAGAGAATTGCTGTTTGTAAAAGCTCATGTTAAAATCGCCTTGCAATCAGATAGCAATTGCACTGCATTCGGATGTAAATCGCATTACACTCGTGCAACTCTTGGTGGGGAGACTCGGACTGATTTTCCATATGTTTAGTGTGATGCCGGCCAAACTCATGACCTGCAAGCGTGCCTCACGCCAGAAATATTACTCCATTCCCGGACTAGAGTAAGGTTTATAGAGGGGCTCGCACTAGTTTTCAGATGCACCTCATTCATTGAAATGGTTTGCCCCTTAATGAATCTTGCGCCTCTGACTGCAGCCAGCACCCTCATTAAGACTGGCTTGAACAATGCTGCTTTCATGAAATGGGGCCTGTGTCTCTAAAAAAAAAACAGTGACCAGTGCAAAAATTTCAGGATTACTATTTTTAAAAAAATAAAGATTGTGATTAAAAAAAGCCATTTTTAAATGCATGTATTACACAAGATGGTGTTATATGTATTACCCAATAACCTAATTTAAACAATAGGGGTCCTATTCATCAAGACTAATAAAGCAAAAACTTGTGCTATGCCAGGCTTGCTGAAGTAGAAGGCGCCAGCTTCATTAACAGGCACACCCCACTTAATGAATTTAGTGCTTATTCTGAGTGGCCTGCATGCCAGAAATTCAGTTCCTGACTGGAGTAGCTTTTCTACTGTACAACACTCCATCACTTTCGATGAATTTGAAGGGAAGATGTGGCCACTCCTGGTTCTGCCCATATTGGTGGAGCTGATTAAAACTGGAGTAAAAATGCCAAAAGTTGTAGATTTTGTGTTTTCTGTCTTAAAAGCTTCTATGAATCAATGTCTAGTTATTTTAATGATACTTTCCGTCTATATAAAAAAAAACAAAAATAAAAAAACATAGCAGCTCTGGGCTACAATGTGTAACCTGGATCTATGGAAAAATGCCCCTACAGTTTTCAATGCACTCTTTTTCTCTTTTGAGTCAAAGGCAGCAGTGGATTCAAATGGACTGGGAAATAAAGGAAGGACTTGCACATCTCCTTTTTATTGGATCCACTTCTGGCTTTAGCTCTAAAATCTGCATAAATATATAGTGGCGTTATTCTAAAAGTCAGTGAGAACAATTTTCTTTTTGAAAGGTATCAGGTTTCATGTTTCTTAATAAATGTTACAGTGTGGTTTATTTTTGACGTGTTTCGAAGTTCTCAAACTTCTTCAGGAGAACCACAAAGATCTTTGTGGTTCTCCTGAAGAAGTCTGAGAACTTCGAAACACGTTGAGAACAAAACAGCACTGATACCTTTCATACTGGATTTTTTTCCTGGACACAAAGACAGCAGCCCAGAATACCCACATCTCCTACTACTTCATGCTGAAAATTTTGGAATAAGCTGTATTTGGTCAACAAACTGTGACCTTGGTATATTTTATCCCTGTTTTGAAAAAAAATTGGTGGAGTTTAGTGAGTAGGTGTGGGACATCCCAAAGTCCAACAGATGTAATGTAATTTACTCAAGAAACTGATTTGCATTCCTAGCACACAGATAAGCAAAAATGTAAGAAATTTATTTGAAAACCCCTATGTATGAAACCACTGACTGCAAGCTTAATGACCTAAGCTAACAGCGTCATACATTTGAGGCTGTATGTTTCGATCATTTGACCCATAGCTGGGCAAAAATTTGCTCAGAATTTTCTACCACTCAATTCGGTGAAATAGGTATTGTTTATAAGTAAAATCAGGATTATCCCACCTAAACCGTAGGCAATCAATGTACAAATAGGCACGTGTACCTTGTAATTTTGCAGTCCCTTACTATTTCTACATTATGTATACCAGACAAATAATAAATGTTGCCTTATTGTCTATCACAACCATAAAAAGATCAGCTTTCATTCTTTCAGCGCATTTTACAGAATAAATGATAAACTGACCCACCCCACTTGGGAACACCCAAATTTGGTCAGAGTTTACATAAATCCCACTCTTTTTTGGCCCATGAAATCAAGGACAGTTGTCAATTAAACCTGACTACAACTATCTCCACTCACTGTGTGCTTAAAATCCTCCTTTTATTTTATTTCTTTGCATTCTTAGTTATCATTGCACAATTCAGTTATACAGTGTGATACATATACAGAAACGTAATTGCTGCAGAGAATTACCTTGTTCATCTGGTTTTTCATTCAGTAGAAAGGAAGCCTGGGCTACTGCCACTTTGTATGTAGTGCAAACAATAAGAATAAAAATAGAAGAAAATCCAACCTGAGCGCAAAAACGTGACAACCATGCCACACCCAGATATTAAAAAGGGGTAGCGCTTCAAAATTCCCAATTAACACTGGCAAGTCCTTCAGAAAGTCAGAGTAAACACTTCCCAGATACTGATCTCTGTTCATAGAGATGAAGTGATAGGTGACCTCTGAATGTTCTCATGTCTTTGCTAGGGAAAATCTGTTTGGGGGACTTTCTATATTTTGGACAGATTATCTGGCCGCTCTTCTGGTCTAACTTCCTTTTAAAAGCACATGGAGCTTGACGGTACAATACTACAATGCCAGCCAATGGCAATCTACAACCTTGGCAGGGGTGTACACCAAAATCTGGATGAACCACTTGGCATACCGGATAGTCACTTCACTACCCCTAATATATTTCCTGTTCCAAATCATTAGGGCTAATATTGGGGTGCAGGCACTAGGCCCCATTTCTTAATCAAAATCATTAGGGCTAACATTGGTGCATAGGAACCAGGCCCCACTTTCTAATTAAAATTGTTTGGGCTAATAATGGGATACAGGCATAAGGGACCATTTCCTAATAAAAATAGTTTGGGCTAGTATTGTTGTACAGGCTCACTATCTCAGCAAATACGGAATTTAGGTGATAATGACACTGAAAGTTCTAGTGAACTAACACCAGCTCGTCATATCTAAAGACCACTGACAACATCTGTAAGTGGACTGGCTACTCGACTCCCTTTCTTGGGCAGCTGCACAGTGGAACACCTTTTAGATGACAGACAGAAATAGCATGTGCTCCAGTGGATATGCTCCTATTCCTCCACGTTAATATCATACACAGTAAAGTCCTCAGAGCTGGCACCCCAATCACCATTGTTTCCCCCCTCATCACAGCTATCTAACCGCCCAAATGACTGTGCGGAACCAGAGATGAGCGAGTCTGCAGAGCGGTTCACATATTCTATTCCATGGGCATCAGAAGTCTGCTCCAAAGATTCACTGAATCCAGAGGTGGAAAGCATCTGCACCAATGGCCAAAATTTTTTCATGTTGGATCCAGGGCCAGACGAAGTAGGGTCCAAGCAAAATCCAGACCCTCATCACCAGATGTTAACCCCTGGGGTGGAGGTGATCCTGATGAGAATCAGAACACGCGGACTGTATTGTGCTGTCAGGGCAGGCAGAGGAGAAGGTGCCTTTCGGTGTGAGGAGTGGGAGAACAGAGAGGATGATGATGAGGTTGTAGATCCAACTTGGTGTGAACCCAGAGGCACATAACTGAATAGGTCAGCAGAGGATGGAGGAGGAGAAAGGCGAGGAGGATACGTTGCGTCTTCTTGCACAGACATGGAGTGATGCAACCACAACAAGCACTGCATCCTCAGCCGCAACTCTGGCTGGTGCCAGCAGCGGTTGTGAGTTTACAGTTCGCAGAGGTGGCAAGAGTTGCTTAGCCTGGTCCTTTTTTGAGACTGCAAAGGATGACCCAACTCATGTTATGCATTGCAAAAATAAAGTAAAAAAAGTGGATTATCTCCGCGCTGCTTGACGTGTAAAACAGTCCAAAGAGAAAATCAAATGAAAAAGTGGCCTTATTCAATGCGTTTCAGAACACTATGACTCCTGCATCAGGATACCACAAATGTATATGATGAAGCCACATTGAATAAAGCCACTTTTTCATTTGATTTTCTCTTTGGACTGTTTTACACGTCAAGCAGCACGGAGATAATGCACTTTTTTTTCCACTTTTTTTTACTTTGGTTTGGTTATGAGGAGATCGGGTGTATCTGCAGCAGCTGACACTTTATGAGCCTGTGTTTGGGCTCTATCTGGTGAGTAAATCCAATTGGAATTTATCTCCTAATACCCAGATAAGACCCTAGTGCGCTTTGTTTTCCTTCCAGCAGTTTATTGAGCATTGCAAAAATGACTCAGTAGGGTCAAACATTGCACTAAAATACGGACTAGTGGGACTCTCTACCTATAGACCACATGTGCTGCTTCTTCCTCTTCCGTCACCGTGGCAAGTGTTCTATGCAAAGAACAAGAGAAAGATCATGCTATACAAAAAGGATCACCAGAATAAAATGTACAAAATGATTTTATTAATGCAGACTACTAACAACAATTAAAACATGTCAAAAGTCAAAACACATGACTGTACACACAACCACCAAAATAGGGTGATGGGCCCTGTCCAACAGTTAATGTATGGTAAAATGACCTATACACAAATATTTGATACCCAGGCATAAAAGAAATGAGTACATAATAGGTTCTAATATGATAAACCAAAAATGGTATATATACAACCCAAATTAAATCACCATGCACAAGAAGACATTAATCTCAATATTGGCACTGCCCTGTAGCTGGTAACAAAATGACAAACTGAGTAGGCTAGGCGATCGTGTCGTTTTTAGCGTGCTGCATTGATGTCGCATTATTGCAGTTTGTCACAGCTTTGTCATGGCTTCTGTCCCTGCTGTTGCTGCTACTGATGCTACAATCATTTTTTTTTTAAATGAGCCCCATTATATGATTTCTACTCTGGTGAAATTGATGTCATTTAGTGGAGTGTGGCAATAATTTTTGGCAATGTTTGGACTCCAAATTGGGTCTCCATCATGTGTGTTGCCTGTAGCAGTCGGGCTCCCAGGCCAGCAGGCCTACACTTAATTTCAGTCAACTACCTGTGTTACTACCCTTAATTTTTTTTATAACATTTGCGGTCTACGAAGCTGATATTTGTGCCAACTGAGTATGGCTGAGTAGAAAATGAGTTTGAGCAGTTGCAAGAAGTATCAGAGATCTCAGCAAAGCAGGCTTGCACCAATCCCTCACCCATCTCATCTTCAGTGAAACTTCAATTCAAAGCTCTAAATGCGGGCACAGACCCTGATACCTCATGCATGGCCCATGGCTGACTGCTGCTGTGCCATTATCAAATTTCTACTATGGATCAATTGATGCCACTTTTCCTGGGTCTGCCCCTAATTTTTGGAAATGTTTGGACTTGAAGTTGGGTCTCCTTCATGTGTGTTGCCTGAATTTAGCAGACCTCTAAGAGCACCAGTCCTACACCTGTCACTCATCCACCTGTTACTGATCGATGTCTAAGCCAGAAATGATGGCCCAAGCCCTGTCTCATGCATCCATGCTGCACAATTATACTATTTGGACTCTGAGTCAATTGATGACACTTTTCCTTGTGTCTGCCCCTAAACTGAGCTGTTTTGGTAGCTTTTTGGCCTCCCTGAAGGTGTTGTCTATGTGTTTTGGTTTTACCTCTCATTGAGTTCAATGGGGTTTGGGTATGTGCGTAGAACAGTTCGGTGGAACTTACCTTGAAGGGGTCGCTCAGTTCTATTCACCATGGCATGTAAGCTGTTAGACTGTAGCTGTTTCTGAGGTGCGTTGGCTGTGTAAAACAATGGACACCCAGCAGGCATAGAGCAGCTTAGCAGTTGAGCCCACACCATACAAATCCTCCAGGCTTCTGTCGCACATATATGGTGAATCTTAGTAGAGGTGCACAGACTCCAAGTAGGGTAAGGGTATGTTTCCACGGTCAGGAAACGCTGCGGATTGGACGCTGCACACAGCTGCAGCATCCAATCCGCAGCGGCCAGATGTTACAGCATAGTGGATGGGATTTTATGAAATCCCATCTCCACTATGCATTCAAAGACGCAGGTGGCAGACCTGCATATACGCACATGCAGCGCGTCTTTATAGACTCTAGCATGTCTATTTATCTTGTGGAGACACTTAGTCTCCGCAAGATAAATTATACAGTCTATGTATAGGATGCGGTTATTCCGCATGTATTCAATGAACACATGCGGAATCACCGCATGTACAAAAGCCAGCAGCGCTTTGGACGGAACGGGTGTCTGCTGCGTCCAAAGCGCTGCATATCCGGTCCGTGGAAACATACCCTAAGGATAATTATAAAATTCACATGTCACATAGCCTGCCACCATTGTCTGTACACCGCAGAACTACCGTATTTTTCGGACTATAAGACGCACCGGACTATAAGGCGCACCCAGGTTTTAGAGGTGGAAAATAGGGAAAAAAAATATTTGAAGCAAAAAAATGTGGTAAAATATTTAATAACATAAATAACATACTATTATATGTGGTGTTATTATTATTGTTATTATGTTGGAAGCTGCGGGACCAGTGTGGTGTCTGTACAGTACTATATGAAGATGCTGAAGGGTGAGTATAAGAATGGGGGCACAGGGCTTATATTGAAAGCACCACTCCAGCACTGCAAAATAACACTGGAGTGCTGCTTTAAAATCCCATGGGAGAACTATAACTCCCAGCATGTCCTGCAGATCCTATGACATGCTGGGAGTTATAGTTCACCAAAGGAGTGGCAGAGTGCTTTATTGTGTTTTGTAAAGACTAACCTCTTAAATGTGGCAGCCAGCCACACTGTGGTGAGGTAAAAGCATCCCATGACTGCACACAGAGCCTTCCCTCGTTTCGTTTCCACAGCACAGGTTATGAGGAAGCTGCAGATTCTAGTGGAGAGCCTGAAGGACCTGTGATGATGTCAAGAAGAGGGAGGGCTCTGAGCTGCCATGTGATGCTCCAGCCCGCCCACTCCTGACATCAAACAGGTCCTGTTTGTGCACAGCACTTGACGCCCAGCCCAGGCATGGCAGGCAGGTATGCAGCGATCTCCTCTCTCCTCTGGCCCCTGCTGCTGCTGCCTCCTCTTCCCCGGACACACAGACCTCCCCAGCTGCTGCAGGAATCAGCGCTGGAGAAGCCATGTGTGTCCCTGCTTAAGTGCAGTATTCATTTGCTGCTCCCGGCTCACCGCTCAGCTGATAGGTGGGCGGGGAGCCGCTAATGAATATTCACTGCACTTAATCATCGGGACCACATGGTTTCCCCAGCGGTGATTCTGGGCAGCGGGAACATCCTGAAGTGGGATAACAGTGCGATCCCACTCACTGCTGCCCCCCTCCCCACATGCTACATCCATACCATAAGACGCACCCACACTTTCCTCCCAAATTTGGAGGAAAAAAAGTGCGTCTTATGGTCGGAAAAATACGGTATGTATGTAAATACATTGTCAAGCTTTTTTATATTTAAGGACAAAAGATAGACAAACCCATTCTACAGACTAATAGCAAAAAAGGGTGCATGGGGGAATAACCCAACTTATAGTTAGTTGATGGAACTAAAACTAGGTGCAAATGACCGTGTATTCTCTCATCTGAGAGAATCAGGACAATTGTGTGATCAGAGTGTGATCAGAGTTTCTTGGATTAGAAAAAGATGGGAAAAAAAGGTCTCCATCTTCTCTATTCTTTCAATCTGTGGTTATGGGACTGCTCTCAGGCCTAGTGGGATCCGAATATTGGATCAAACTCTGGCATGCTGCGATATTATTTTTTTTTGGGACATGTGCGCTGCCCCATAGCATAACATTGGTCTGAATACCATCCCATGTTTTGTTGCATCACACTCGGACCAAAAACACGGTTATGTGCATTAGCCCTAATAGTAATAGGATAATCAGATTACTATGCAAAGAGAAATAAAAAAAAATGTTTTCTATATCTTATGCCTCATATTATTTCTTGTGTTAGTTTTCCAATCCTGCAGAAAATATGTCCGTTCATGGTTGATTTTTTTTAGATCTCTGGTCACAAACATAACGATGATAAAAATAATATAAAATCCCATTCTCAACCGATATAAATAAAATGGTAGCAGATTACTGAAGAAATGTTCAGTCATTAGAGCAGAAATGTCCACATGGGCTTTTAAATTCCATATACTAGGAATGATCTATGTCTAAATTAATACCGCTAAACACACATCATCCCTTATTTGTGAAGCCATCAAACATGTCATGACCGGCTTGGCTTTCTATAAAGCTCTTCTTGGTAAAAAAAAAGTTTATGAATACGCTGAGAATAGGAAAACATTTGGCCCGTAACTTCTTGATATTTAGCTCAGGGAGATGTTATGATCACAATTAGACATTTGGAAGCATATGTCATGGTTGATAATGCTGCGGATTGTGCGGTTTAAGGCACTTAGCTATCATAACCCATGACAGTGGCCTTCCTGTGACAAATTGCTAAATTGCATAAGGCTAAGGAATATAAAACGGGGAATGAAGAGTAAGTGGAGGGTTTTGTAAGTGAAAACAAATACTGTGATTGTAGTTTGTTGCAGCAAATAAACAGGCGCTCGTTTGGGGCTTGCCAGAGAAATTTGGAAGTCTGCCATTAATGATCCAGTCATTGAAATTATGAGCTCATAAAACTCCATATTTTGCAGAAGATGTCTTTGCACAGCTTCCTCTTGTAATGAAATTTCATGTGAATATAGCCCTAAGGTAGCTGCTTCTACATGCAGATTTTAATACTGTACAAACAAAATATAAATCTTATTCTGTTGTCTTAGTTGTCCAGTTTCTCGAGAATTTTCCTTTAAATTGAGACTTAAGGGTGGGCGTCTTGAAGTGATTGGTTAAGATAAGAGAATCACTGGGAGCAGAATTTATTTGATCAGCTCTCCCGAAAAAAAGGAAAGCAAAAACTTGCCTGTTTTTCACTTTTGTTTTTTGTGTTTTATTCACTTTTTTTTTAAATCAAGAAAGTTGCACTAAAATAATTTGTTGTATTCTCTTTTTAAACATTATTATGTTGTACATATGGTATACAGTTTATTGGGGGGAGGGTTAAATAATGCGATTTGGCCTGCCACTGTTATTTTTTTTTAATCTGTATCATAAAAAACCTGTAATTGGCATATCAACATCAAAATGTATTTTTTTCTCCCTGCTGATTTATCGTGTGACTGGGGTTGATATAGTTTCCAATATTACAGGGTTAATGCAGGCTCCTCATTGCCCTGCAGAGGAGATTCGTGTTTGCCAAATCCAAGCAGCTTCTGCACCTTGCCATTACCTGGTGATCATATGATCGCTGGGATGGGAGAAAGAAGCATGATCACTGCATCCTGAACTTTATACTGAGCTATGAAGATGTTATGGACTGTTTCTCTATGGCAGAGGTCCCCAACGTTTCTGACCTTGAGAGTCACTTTCAGCCACATTCAGCTCTGAGAGAGGGTCGCGAGCCACATCCAGCCTTGAGAGAGGGTCGCGAGTAACATCCAATCTTGAGAGAGGGTCACGAGCCACATTCAGCTCCCGCCCCCCATCACAATAGTGGCAACCAAAGCCCTCATTATAGGCATAATGGTACCCAAAGCTTTTCCACAAAAATCAATCACCGCAAAGCAGTATACAAAGATCCAAGGGTTCCTACAATACCCCCATTCAGTATTCTCCTATCAAGCACTCCCCAGTCACTGTCACATCCAGCTTCAAACACCTCCTCTAACAGGTGGTGTCATCTTGTCTCCAGCGTACCATGCTTAATTCATCTCAAAACCCCTTACACCAATATATGTGCATCCAGATCTGCTCTTCTGTGCAGGGCTGCTCAGAAAATTCACCGTTTTCAGATGTGCTCTTCATACCTGTTTGCTAGAAATGGAGCTAATGCACCAAGCTGACAGACAGCCATGAGCCACAATTCATAGGACCGCGAGCCACATGTGGCTCCCGAGCTACAGGTTGGGGACCCCTGCTCTATGGGAAGAAACCCGGCCTCCATTCAGCTGCTGACTGAGCCAGAGAGTTCCTTAGGACTTCCACAGGAAATGGTTCTGAGGGCAAATTCACTAGCTATACAGAACATGAACTTATCCACTTTTGCATATGAAATATTGTTATCATTGTACACACAGAATGCATCATCAATAGGGATGACTGACTGGCACATCCAAACTAGTCTGAATAGGTGCATACCGGGAGCAGCTACCTCCATGTACAATATGCAAAAAAGGTCGCACTTTATCGTGCTAAAGCACGTCAATGTGAAATATATGAAATATGGCAATATGGCTTTTGAATATTAGGAAAAAATGAATGACACGCTTTGCACAAAATTTGGCCAAATAATGTCTACCCATCAATCAATGTCAAAGTGGTCTCATAAGACTGATGGGTCCCTATCCAATGTGAATACCTCTCATAGGCTGATGTCTGAATTCCTGGGTGAATATGGACACCTCTCTCAGTAAAGCCTGCATTTATGGATAAGTAGGAATATTGCTTTTCATATTTCACAGTGACATGCTTTAGCACTATAGAGTGAAACCTTTTTCTGCATATTGTACATGGAGGTAGCCACTGTGCTCTGAAAGCTTGCAAACATATTATTTTCTGGTTAGCCAGTAAAGGTATCACTCCTAGAATACTTCTGTCATCATTGGGCAGAAAAATATTCACATTAATACTATAGTTATATTGTAAATAAACACTCAGTCAGAATAAAGTCTTTAATTTGAAATAAAATAAAACACACTTTTCCTTTTTTATTTTAAAAAAAACTAACAGTTATACTCATCTAACCCCCATTCCATTGAAGCCCTCGTCTCCTGTAATAAAACAAAAATAACAAACCACCATATCCCTCACCTGTCCATCGTTCTGTCCACACACCATAATCCAGGTCTGGGGATAAACAGTTTTTGACCTGGACAGTGCCAAGACGCAACCGTCCAGGCTGAGAACCACTGAGGACTGATCTGCAGCATCAGTGACCAGCAGTGACATCGAGCTTACCGCTCATCCCTGAGGCTGCTTTCCCAGCCGGGCCCCTGAACTGCGATGACTTCAGCACCATGAGAAAAAGTCAGTGAGTTCACAGCAGTTCACCCTGGTGCACTCACTAACCTGAACTGTGGTGAAGTCACCGAATAAGCACAGGAGATCTAGCTGCAGCAACTGCACAGTATCTCACTACCAATACAGCAATAACTTTCAGACACTGTTGAGACTCTTACACAAGCATCACAAGTGGCATCACCTGCTCTAGAACTGACTGCAGATCAAGTACATTTTGCCCCAGATGATCTTATAGCTGCACATTGTCATTGCTATGTATCACCAAGACCAACACCTTCCTCCTCTGATTACATCATCTCATTGTTATCTTTGATTCAGCTATCAGTATAAAGGGAACACTTAAACAGCAGAATATAAATAAAAACTAAATCAAAACTTCTGTGAAATCAAACTGTCCACTTAGGAAGCAACACTGTTTGACAATCAATTTCACATGCTGTTGTGCAAATGGAATAGACAACAAATGGCAATTATTGGCAATTATCAAGACACACTCAATAATGGAGTGCTTCTGCAGGTGGGGACCACAGACCACATCTCAGTACCAATGCTTTCTGGCTGATGTTTTGGTCACTTTTGAATGTTGGTTGTGCTTTCACACTCGTGGTAGCATGAGACGGACTCTACAACCCACACAAGTGGCTCAGGTAGTGCAGCTCATCCAGGATGGCACATCAATGTGAGTTGTGGCAAGAAGGTTTGCTGTGTCTGTCAGCGTAGTGTCCAGAGGCTGGAGGCACTACCAGGAGACAGGCCAGTACACCAGGAGACATGGAGGGGGCCGCAGGAGGCCAACAGCCCTGCAACAGGACCACTACCTCAGCCTTTGTGCAAGGAGGAACAGGAGGAGCACTGCCAGAGCCCTGCAAAATGACCTCAAGCAGGCCACAAATGTGCATGTCTGCACAAATGGTTAGAAACTGACTCCATGAGGATGGTCTGAGTGCCCAATGTTCACAGATGGGGGTTGTGCTCACAGCCCAACACCGTGCAGGATGCTTGGCATTTGCCACAGAACACCAGGATTGGCAAATTCGCCACTGGCGCACTGTGCTCTTCACAGATGAAAGCAGGTTCACACTGAGCACATATGACAGACGTGACAGAGTCTGGAGATGCCGTGGAGAGCGATCTGCTGCCTGCAACATCCTTCAGCATGACCGGTTTGGCAGTGGGTCAGTAATGGTGTGGGGTGGCATTTCTTTGGAGGGCCACACAGCCTTCCATGTGCTCGCCAGAGGTAGCCTGACTGCCATTAGGTACCGAGATGAAATCCTCAGACCCCTTGTGAGACCATATGTTGGTGCGGTTGGCCCTGGGTTTCTCCTAAAGAAAGACAATGCCAGACACTGGCTGGAGAGTGTCAGCAGTTCCTGCAAGATGTAGGCATTGAAGCTATGGACTGGCCCGCCCATTCCACTGACCTGAATCTGATTGACCACATCTGGGACATCATGTCTCACACTATCCACCAACATCATGTTGCACCACAGACTGTCCAGGAGTTGGCGGATGCTTTAGTTCAGGTCTGGGAGGAGATCCCTCAGGAGACCATCCGCCGCCTCATCAAGAGCATGCCCAGGTGTTGTAGGGAGATCATACAGGCACGTGGAGGCCACAAACACTACCTACTGAGCATCATTTCCTTGTCTTGAGGCATTTCTACTGAAGTTGGATCAGCCTGTAACTTCATTTTTCACTTTGATTTTGAGCATCATTCCAACTCCAGTTGTGATTTACATTGATCAATTTAAGGTTTTATTGTTCTCAACACATTCCACTATGTAATGAATAAAGATTTACAACTGGAATATTTCATTCAGTGATATCTAGGATGTGGGATTTTAGAGTTCCCTGTATTTTTTTGAGCAGTGTAGTTATGTTTCAATTCTCTCCCACCACCTTTGCTTGACAGAATTCCTTAAAGCACCAGTGCAGCGTTATATTTAAAGCTCCACTCCAGCGGTGCAATAACAAAACTCCACTGCCCCCTGTCTTATACTCACCTGCCGCCATCTTCATTTTCTCCTGTGTCAGTTCTGTAAGTCTCTGGTGAAAAGCGACCTGCCGGCGCGCTCCAGTCTTTCACGCAGTGTGCCGGAAGTAATTTTTCAATACATCTCTATGAGAGTCTTGTCCTGGCCCTCAAAGACTTGCATTGAGCTCTTGTGACGTAACTTCTGAGTTCCAACCAGTCATAAGTTAAGGAAACAAGATGGCGCCACGGGATTGGAGCGGTATTTGTAAAAGGTGACACCGCCGGAAGGTGAGTATAGGAACGGGTGCTGTGGTTTTGCATTTAAAGCGCCACTCCAGTGCTAAAAAATCCCCAAAACACTGGAGTGATGCTTTAACCTAAAAAGCTATTTTGCTAGGTAGGTACACGCCAAGAAAGTGTTATGTTGCAATATGCAGCAGTATGCTTAAGGTCTTATGGTTGCTAAACTGGACTATTAAAACAAGTATGCAAAATGTTAAAGTTTTTTTTATTTTACTGCTGGAGTGGTGTTTCACATCCAAGTCCGCTGCCCCTACCTTCATACTCGTTTTCTGGCTTTTTCCCCTTCTATCGCCGCTGCTCCAGTTGGTCTTTGGCATTTTGTGACCTGCTGGCTGCTCTTCTTTGCAAGTCTATGGGAGACTCTTCTATGCAAGTCTATGGGAGCCTCATTTTGGTTCTCATAGACTTACATTGGGTTCTTATAGACTTACATTGAGAGCTTGGTATTTCAGATAAAACAAAGCTTGAAGAGACAGCAGTGGAGCATGGGGAATGATAAGACAAGTCCAGTGCCAAACCTGGCCTTGGCCGTCTTCTTTTCGCATCCTTCCTGTTGATGGACAGGTCTCTCTCATGTCAGTATATCAGGAGAGACATGTAAATTACCTGGAGTAGTACAGGGAGAAGCCAGTCTCAAGAATCGAATTGTTAATGAGCGTGCTGGAGACTGCCGAGCGCTGATTTTCAGAGCTTCCATTAGAATGAATGGAGCATCAATGTGCATGATTTACCTAGACTCCAATCAGCTGGGGCTCTTCAGAGCTCTAGTTCTTGGGATCGGTGGGGGCAATGACAGATGGACCTCCAGCAATCAAAAAGCTATCCCTGCCACTACTTAAGTGTGTCACAAGACAGGGATATGCTAAAATTGTAAGTATCTAATCTCTAATGAAAATACAGAATCTTCTCCATATTGATAGCAGAGAGTACACAACACAATAGCAGAGACTTGAGCTGATCCTAGCCATTATAATTTTGCCAAATGTGACCTTGGAGTAGTGAAAACATGATATTAATACCAGCACCATAAAACCCACATAATCTTCTCTGTATTGATGCATATGGTGCTAGTAGTTGAACCTAACAGTTTGGGTGTGGGCACGGTCGATGTGCAGGAATCGCCTGTATTTTACAGTTCACGTTTTACTCTTATGGGGACAACATTTAACAGGTATTTACATGTCTGAGAATTGACCCTAGGGGCCCACAGTACAATCTATAGGCCATAGAAACCACCAAAATACTCTGTTTAATGTCAGTTAAGTTGATAAACCTCAGATACTGTAATAATGAGGATCTTACTTTAACATAAACATATTATGGAATGAAGATGTAAAATAAAATCATTTTAGAGATGCACAAGAGAACTATTAATGGGAAATTAATAGCAGACCAATACATCAAACTACAGTAAACCCAATAGGGGTTAATGTGTGCAATTTGTAAATCTAAAGTGACTCACAACTGTAGCAAATTATTTTCTTATGGTAAAAGTTGTGGAGGCGGCTGTAACTATGATAGAAAAGGAGGAAATATTACAACTTTTTTTATCCAGTTACATGGAAAGTGAGGAAACTGGATATAAAGTAGTGACTTGATAAATGTCACATACAGCTAAACTCACAAAGGGTCTATCACCTTTATGGAAACATCATGAAGTAAATGGAAACAAAATCTAGAATGCTTATCAAATGTAATTAATGAGGAAAAGTAATTTCCTCTCTAATTTAGTGCTCTTTGGCTCTTTAAGAATGGGAGATGGCAGCTTGTAGGAGTCGGGCTATTCATTGTCTCACTATTTTTTCTTAGCTTGTTGAGACTTGCTGCTTCTGCACTGGAAGACACACGTGTGTGTAGGAATTTAACACAAGGGAAATCTGTCATGTCAGGTATTGCCCTGTTCAATGTATTACTTCTGATGGGGAAGATGCCGGGGCCACATACCTTGCCTTAGCTCCTGAATCCACCCTCGGTCTATACCCTACCCAGGGAAGAGGGGAGTAGTAGTGTACCGTAATACACCAACCAGACTAGCAAGGTAATAAAAACAGGAATAAAGTAAAATACCAATCATATAAATATATTCACACAAACAAAAGTGGTAGTAATACATTCATAGAGAATAAGGCTGGGAACATTTTTTTTAGAAACCCATATGGTGTTTGATTAAGGCAGGTAGCAAGTTGTGAACTCCTATAATATATTGAATCAAAAGAATGGAGTAATTTACAATATATGTAAAAAAAAATCAAAAGTTTATTTATATGATTACACAATATTACACAATGTTTTTAATATTTCAACATGGATAGAGAACCTGGTAAAGAGCCTGGGACCTGGGATCGACAGATAACCACTACAAGTGGCTTTGATTGCTGATGAACAGTAACCGTGGACAGTGACTGTGTCCGAATCTCCGAGGACAGAGCTGACTCAAAAAGAAAGCACCAAAAACCGACTATATAGTCCAATATAACATAATTTTATTGATATACAGTTCAAGTAAAAAGAGGTAAAAATGGAAGATAAATACAGGTGAAAATTAATGATATTCAGTAGACCGCAATGCAAAGATACAACGTTGTACTAAAGGGACACACACCCAGGGAAAGAAATAAAAATAGAACTGGGTGAAACACAACGGTGTATATGGTAATAAGGATCTAGATAAATCGTATATGCGCAGAGATCACTAAACAACAAGTAAATATACCCATGAAAGAAAGTGCTAGTGCAATATCACAAAAACCTGGTATGAACACCATGGGTGTAAGTATATATATATCATACAAAGATGAAAAATATGCAAAAACATAAGAATATGTGAGACACATGCTGAGGTAGAGAAATCAGACAATATGAACAAATGGTGAGTCACGCAGCAAATAATAACGTGGGGTAAGTATAAAAGTGAAAAAAGAGCAGACAATCACAGTATAAGCACAACAATTGGTACCAAAGTGGGAAATTATTCACAGTGAAACTATAGATCCCTGGCTCCTGGATGGCGTCCTCCTCAACGCGCATTTCGGCTCTTTGCCTTCGTCAGGGGGTGACTCCAGAGTGGAATGGCTGGAAAATCCTCGAAATAAAATGACTGGACATCAGTCAGTTCACTTCCAAACAAATTCAGCTGATAGAAGACCTGTTATGGGAGCTTCAAGCTGCTTTCTCCAGAAATTACGATGATTTTGGTTGTACAACTCACAATGAACACAAGATTCCGATGGGAGATACATCTACTATCTGTAAGCAATGTCAACAAATTCCCCCTAACCTGTACCAGGATGTAAAAGCCATGCTATCGCAGATGTTGAGTAGTGGAGTAGTGCGGGAGAGTCAGAGTCCATGGGCTGCACCGATAGTGCTTGTCCAAAGAAGGTCGGAAGCTTGAGATTCTATGTCGACTATCGCAAGTTAAATAGTATCACCATACAAGATGCTTACCATTGCCTAGAGTGGAATAGTCCCTGACGGCGCTTTGACAGGCCAAGTATTTCTCCACCTTAGATCTGGTAAGTGGCTATTGGCAGGTTTCGGTGGCTCAAGACTGTTTTCATTTTACCAATGGGACTGTATAAATTAAATAGCATGCCTTTCGGAATGGAGCATTGTTTGAGAGAGCTAAATTTTGAATCCATCTGGATTTATCTGGATGACCACATCGTTCATGCACCCACCATCGAGCAACATCTATGGAGACTACAACTGACCAGTCTACTGGCCCACGGTCTGAAGTTGAAGCTCCAAAAGTGTAATTTGCTTCAGACAGAAATCGTTGGCGCATGATGTCTATGGGTGGAGCGCAGCTCGGCTAAAAGCAAAGTGGAAACTAAGGAACTGGCCTCCGCCACGGACTCTTCGAAAATTTAGCTCCCTCAAACAATGCTCCATTAACCGCATGCATGCTATAGAAGCTGTCGGCGATGCACTGACAGAGAGACTTGCTGATCATGCACTGCGCATGATCAACAAGTTTCCTATCTCTGGTGACCCGGATGTCGTAATGGTCTCCGATCCAAAGGCAGAGGGGCTGTCAGCTCTCTGTCGGCTTCTGGAATGCTGCAATCGTGTTCGATCGCAGTATTTAGGGGGTTAAAATGCCGGAAGCTGTCTGTGACCACTCCTTGCACTTAATGCCGGGTGTCAGCTGACAGAATCAGCTGACACCTGGCGGCGATCACCTGCGCACCCCCGGTGAGCGCAGGCGATCACGGGAACATAACATTCCGTCCATGGTCAAATTGGCCCAGGTCACATGGACGGAATATTACGTTTGATGTCAGAAAGGAGTTAATTACTTCATCAAGTACCATTTTGGCAAAGAGAATGCTAATACTGTTACTTTGTCTCGAGTCACCCTTCCCGTTTCCTTCACAGGGGTGCATGAAAAAGAAGAAGCAACAGTTACCTGACTTATTTCAAGTGAAATCCATAGCCTTCATAGCCAAGACTAATGGAGTAACAGCATGCTCAGTAGGACACCGGCCGAATGGGCCGAGACCAAAGATGACGACCCTGTAATCTGGATGATGAAGGGCTGGCTACTAGAAGCGGAATGGGTTTCAGTGATGGCTCGGGTCAAATTGTCCTCAGATGGCTGGAAGATTTTACATCAGTGGGAAAGTCAATGTGTTAAAGATGGCGTAATGTACTGGACAGTGTATTTGTCGTCAGGGAGAGAAAGGTGGCAAGATGTGATGCCTAGTTTGGGGTGTGGCTAAGAAAACTTAGAAATGACTTAGAAACAATTTGAGTACTGTCCTCAGCTGGAGCAGATAGTTAGAGAAGGCTGCCAGCAATGCAGAGCTGGCGTGCTGGTGAAGACATTGGAGGAGAGGGTGCCGACTTAGGTCTTCCGGTCAACTACAGCCCTCGAGATCTTGATTATCCATTATCTACTGGTCAGGCCTGTCACAGGAGGACTACAGTACTGTTTAGTAATGATGGTTCACTTTTCAAAGTACTGACCCGTGACCAAACTGTAGAGAGAGTGGCTAGGGTCGTGTGTAAGCACTTCATTCAGATTTGCAGTTGTCCAAGGATGATTCACTCTGACCAAGGACCATGCTTTCAAGGAAAAGTCATGGAAAAGCTTAATGGGATCTATGGGATTCGGAAGTCCCGAACAACACCATATCGCTCATAGGGAAATGATGCCTGCGAGTGATTTAATCGAACACTGCTGCAGATGCTTCAAACCCTGAAGGGAGACAAAAAATTGCAGTGGCCGGATTATTTTCCTAAAGTGAACTGCTCACTGTAGTTGAGATATCTTTACTGCAACCAATATGCAGAGACCAGAGAAGTGGGAGCGAGACAGCCTTGGACCAGAGGAGAGTGAGCATAGCCTAATTTTATTTTTTTTAAACAGGGCTAGGCAATAGAGAGAGACCTAAAAATGGAAAACCCCATTAATGAAATAATCCATTTACATTTTATCACAGCATTGCTAAGGAGACTGTCCAGATAGACACAGTAAATTTGCTACTTTAATGTAAAATGTAAAAATAAAGATTTCTGTAGATATTTTGACTTTAAGTTAGTCATATTAGCAAAATCTGCCACTGGACCTGATTTGTAAATGACCACTTTCACTTCCATTCATATGCCTGTGAGCAACTAATTTATAATGTAATTTACTAAGTATGAAAAAGAAATTCTTATCTTACATTAATATAACTAAATTGTTTCTAGCAAATTACTGTAATGGTGTCTCATTTCCTATATATTTCTGCACTTCCTTGATTTTGCCTGTAGTTTCTTTTTCAGGGGAGGGGGGAAATGATGTGTTATGTCTCTGCTGTATAATTTCCATTCTAATAATGTATGCAAAATGCAGAAGATTTCTCACTAATTCAAGAGATGAGCAAGTAGCTTTAGCTACAACATTACATTTTTATACTCACCAGTTTACACATTCTTTAGCTGGCATTAATCTTAAAGTCCACCACTAATTATTGCAAGATTCTTTAAATCTCTTTAATGGATAATATTTAATATCTATATTTTTAAATACACTACAGTTCCAAAGTTAAGGGTCACTTAGAAATGTCCTTATTTTTGAAAGAAAAGCAGTTTTTCCAATGAAACTAACATTAAATGATTCAGAAATACACTCTATACATTGTTAATGTGGTAAATGACTATTCTAACTGCAAACGTCTGGTTTCTAATGCAGTGTCTTTATAGGTGTATAGAGGCCCATTTCCAACAACCATAACTCCAGTGTTGTTATGGTACTTTGTGTTTGCTAACTGTGTAGGAAGGCTAATGGATGGTTAGAATACCCTTGAAAACGCCTGTGCAATATGTTAGCACAGCTGAAAACAGTTTGGCTGATGAGAGAACCTATAAACGTGACCTTCCTTTGAGCTAGTTGAGAATCTGGAGCATTACATTTGTTGGTCCCATTAAACTCTCAAAATGGCAGAAAAAAAGAACTTTCATGTGAAACTCGACAGTCTATTCTTGTTCTTGTAAATGAAGGCTATTCCAATGCGAGAAATTGTCAAGAAACTGAAGCTTTACTACAATGGTGTGTACTGCTCCCTTCAGAGGAGAGCACAAACAGGCTCTAACCAGAGTAGAAAGAGAAGTGTGAGGCCCCGCTGCACAACTGAGCTACAAGACAAGTATATTTGAGTCTGTAGTTTGAGAAATCCACGCCTCACAGGTCCTTAACTGGCAGCTTCATTAAATAGTACACGCAAAACACCAGTGTCAACGTCTACAGTGAAGAGGCAATTCCGAGATGCTGGCCTTCAGGGCACAGTGGCAAAGAATAAACCATATCTGAGACTGGCTAATAAAAGGAAAAGATTAATATGGTCAAAAGAATACAGACATTGGACAGACTGAGGTCAACATTGACACATGGTAAGGTTTTAATATTAGACAGTGTAGGACTGTCCCGATCAGACTTACCGTGACGAGGTGGGATGGCTTTTGTGCTATTTTTTGATCAAAAAACAGTATTACTAAAAACTGTGTTATTTAAATGCACTTTTGCTTTTTTACTTAGTTACATCAGGGTTTTAGCTTACTTTTTTCTCTTGTATGTTTTAATGTTTTGTGGCCAATGTGAACATGCGTTTAACCTCTGCATGTGTACCAACTCTAGTTTAGCTCAATTTGTGTTTTTTTTTTTTTTTAGACATTGGACAGAGGAAGATTGCAAAAAAGTGTTATGGACAGACGAATCCAAGTTTGAGGTGTTTGGATCACACAGAAGAACATTTGTGAGACGCAGAACAACTGAAAAGATGCGGGAAGAGTGCCTGACGCCATCTGTCAAGCATGGTGGAGGTAATGTGATGGTCTGGGGTTGCTTTGCTGCTGGTAAAGTGGGATATTTACAAGGTAAAAGGGATTTTGAATAAGGAAGGCCATCACTCCGTTTTGCACCGCCATGCCATACCCTGTGGACAGCGCTTGATTGGAGCCAATTTCATCCTACAACAGGACAATGACCCAAAGCACACCTCCAAATTATGCAAGAACTATTTAGGGAAGAAGCAGGCAGCTGGTATTCTATCTGTTATGGAGTGACCAGCGCAGTCACCAGATCTCAACCCCATAGAGCTGTTGTGGGAGCAGTTTGACCATATGGTACGCAAAAAGTGCCCATCAAACCAAATCAACTTGTGGGAGGGGCTTCTGGAAGCATGGGGTGAAATTTCCCCAGATTACCTCAGCAAATTAACTGCTAGAATGCCAAAGGTCTGCAATGCTGTAACTGCTGCAAAGGGAGCATTCTTTGACAAAAGCAAAGTTTGAAGGAGAAAATTATTATTTCAAATAAAAATCTTTTTTCCGAACCTTGTCAATGTCTGGAGTAGATTTTCAATTCATTTGGCAACTCATTTGATTAATAAAAGTATGAGTTTTCATGGAAAACACAAAATTGTCTGGGTGACCCTAAACTTTGGAGTGTATAGGATAGTTTACCATGCAGTTCTATATTAATATATTTTCACATTATTTTCTGTTATTTTTCAGAAGGAACCTGGCAGTATATACAGTTGAGACCAGAAGTTTCCATACACTATATAAAAAGCCACATATGCATGTTTTTCTCAATATCTGACATGAAATCAGAATAAACCTTGCCCATTTTAGGTCAATTAGGATTACCATAATCTACTATATAATTGTCTAAGGGTCACTTCCGTCTGTCTGTCCTTCTGTCACGGTTATTCATTCGCTGATTGGTCTCGGCAGCTGCCTGTCATGGCTGCCGTGACCAATCAGCGACGGCCACAGTCCGATTAGTCCCTCCCCTACTCCCCTGCACTCACTGCCCGGCGCCTGCTCCATAATCCCCTCCACTCACCTTTCACACAGGGTTAATGGCAGCGGTAATGGCCCGTGGTGTAACGCACTCCGTTACCGCTGCTATTAACCCTGTATGTCCCCAACTATTTACTATTGATGCTGCCTATGCGGCATCAATAGTAAAAATATGTCATGTTAAAAATAATAAAGAAACAAAAAACCTGCTATACTCACCATCCGCCGCCTTTCCCGCTTCTCTCAACGCTCCCGGGACCGCTCCATTGCAAGCAGCAGCTTCCGGTCCCATCCCAGGGCTAGTGTGCGACAAGGACCTGCCGTGATGTCATGGTCATGTGACCGCGACGTCATCATAAGTCCTGCTCACACCAGCCCTGGGACCGGAAGCTGCCGCTTGCAATGGAGCGGTCCCGGGAGCGTGGCGAGGAACGGGAAAGGCAGTGGATGGTAAGTATAGCACGACTTCAACGGGCCTTCGGAAGGTGACTATATGTTTTTTTTTAAGTCTCTATACTACGTGGCTCTGTGCTGGGTAATATACTATGTGACTGGGCAATATACTACGTGGCTCTGCTATATACTATGTGACTGGGCAATATACTACGTGGCTCTGCTATATACTATGTGGCTGGACAATATACTACGTGACTGGGCAATATACCGTACTACGCGGCTCTGCTATATACTATGTGGCTGGGCAATATACTACGTGACTGGGCAACATACTACGTGACTGGGCAACATACTACGTGACTGGGCAATATACTATGTGGCTGGGCAATATACTACATGGCTGGGCAATATACTACGTGGCTGGGCAATATACTACGTGACTGGGCAATATACTACGTGGCTGTGCAATATACTACGTGACTGGGCAATATACTACGTGGCTGGGCAATATACTACGTGACTGGGCAATATACTACGTGGCTGGGCAATATACTACGTGACTGGGCAATATACTACGTGACTGGGCAATATACTACGTGACTGGGCAATATACTACGTGGCTGGGCAATATACTACGTGACTGGGCAATATACTACGTGGCTGTGCAATATACTACGTAGCTGGGCAGTATACTACGTGGCTGGGCAATATACTACGTAGCTGGGCAATATAGTACGTGGCTGGGCAATATACTACGTGACTGGGCAATATACTATGTGGCTGGGCAATATACTACGTTGCTGGGCAATATACTACGTCGCTGGGCAATATACTACGTGACTGGGCAATATACTACGTGGCTGGGCAATATACTACGTGACTGGGCAATATACTACGTGGCTGTGCAATATACTACGTAGCTGGGCAATATACTACGTGGCTGGGCAATATACTACGTAGCTGGGCAATATAGTACGTGGCTGGGCAATATACTACGTGACTGGGCAATATACTATGTGGCTGGGCAATATACTACAACGCTGGGCAATATACTACGTGACTGGGCAATATACTACGTCGCTAGGCAATATACTACATGGACATGCATATTCTAGAATACTCGATGCGTTAGAATCGGGCCACCATCTAGTTATTAATATTTGCCAAATGCCAGAGTAATGAGAGAGAGAGAGAGAATGTATAAAGGCATTTTTATTGCTTACTGTAAAGTCAAAAGTTTACATATATTTCATTAGTATTTGGTACCATTGCCCTTAAACTGAATGACTTGGGTCAAACGTTTGGGATATCCTTCCACAAGCTTCTCACAATAGTTGGTCAGCATTTGGGCCCGTTCCTCCTGACAAAACTGGTATAACTGATCCAGGTTTGTAAGTCACCTTGCTCGCACCTACCTTTACAGCTTTTTCCATACATTTTCAATAGGATTGAGATCAGGGCTTTGTGATGGCCACTCCAAAACATTGACTTTGTTATCCTTAAGCCACTTTGTTACCATTTTGGCAGTATGCTTTGGGCCATTATCCATTTGGAAGACCTATTTCCACCCAAGCTTTAAGTTCCTGACTGATGTCTTGAGATGTTGCTTAAGTATTGCCAATAATCTTTTTTTCTCATGATGCATCTATTTTGTGAAGTGCACCAGTCCCTCCTGCACCAAAACAGCCCCACAACATGATGCTGCCACCCCCATGTTTCACAGTTAGGATGGTGTTCTTAGGCTTCCAAGCTTCTCCCTTTTTCCTCCAAATGTAATGATGGTCATTATGCCCACAATGTTTTCAAAAATTAAGGTCTTTGTTCCCATGTGCATTTGCAAACATTAACCTGGCTTTTTTATGTTTCTTTTGGAGTAATGGCTTCTTCCTTGCAGAGTGGCCTTTCAGCCCATGTTGATACAGTACTTTTTCACTGTGGATATTGACACAATCTTACAAACTTCCGCCATCATCTTCACAAGGTCTTTTGCTTTTGTCCTTGTGGTGATATGCACATGTCGGACCAAAGCACATTCATCTCTGTGACACAGAACTCGTGTTCTTCCAGAGCGGTATGATGGCTGGGTATTCCCATCTTGTTTGTACTTGCTCATAATTGTTTGTACAGATGAACAAAGCACCTTCAGGTATCTTGAAATTGTACCCAAGGATGAGCCAGACTTGTGCAAGTCCACAATTCTTTGCCTGATATCTTGGCTGATTTCTTTAGGCTTTCCCATGATGCTACACAAAGAAGAAGTGTTTCAGATGTGCATTAAAATACATCCACAGATGTGTCTCTAATTAACTCAGATGCTGCCAAAAAACATCAGATGCTTCCAAACACAAGACCTCATCATATGAGCAGTCCAGAATTGTTTAAAGGCATAGTAATCTTAGTATATGTAAACTTTTGGTTTTACAGTAAGTAAAAACGCCTTAAAACATTCTCTCTCTCTCTTATTCTGGCATTTGGCAACTATTAATAATTATGGTAATCCTAATTGACCTAATATGGGCAAGGGTTATTCTGATTTCAAGTCAGATATTGAGAAAAACATGCATTTTTTTATATAGTGCATGTAAACATCTGGTTTCAACTGTATGTGTCACATCTCTACCAGGACCTGTTCCTGCTACGTCTGCTTCTGTCACCAGGCGCCGCCATGTTCATTCTGCAGACAGCGTTGATGATAGAGGAGTCATGAAACCAGAAGTTCTGTCCAGCCATTTCGAATAGATTGGCTGGGATTTGCAGTGCTGTTCAGTCTGGAGATGTGGGTGTGTGTGGTGTCCAGTTGGAGTTATCAGTTCCCTGTTCCAGCCAATTGGAGAGCACCACACCCTACTTAAATTTCCAGCTTTCTTCTGGAAGCTGCCAGATATAGTCTTGCTCTCCTCTGTTTCAGTTCTGTCAGTTTAGCTCCTTGTTGTGACCTCGGCTTGTGTTTCCGACTATTATGGATTCTGATTTTGTACTTTTCTTGCCCTCTTGGTTCTGACCCAGCTACCTGTCCACTCCTGCCAGCTTGCACCACTGAAAAGCAGCTTATTTTGTGTCCCCAGCCCAGGGGCCCCTGTTTAAATCCAGAGTGTTGTACTGGGGTTAGAGGGTGAAGGCCAGGAACTGGTATCTAGTAAGCGAAGTGGACATGTGTCTCTAATAGCCGCTGTTAACATGTTAAATTCCTCTGTCAGTCTCTGACAGCGGGATTTAGGATGCTCGTGCCGGAAGAAAGTCACTAATCCCGCCTATTGACGCCCGGGTCACATGACCGCAGGTCCTTGATGGGTTGTCATGACAACCTGAGGACTGCAGCAGACCCCCATGATTCCTATTGCCGGTTGTCACTCTTTTTTAACATGTTTATTTTTTAATGAACAAAATAGAAATAAAATATACAAACTTAGAATATAAAATATAACAATCCAAATTCTATTTTTTAGTAGTTCATTATTAAGTAAATTTGGCAGCAGGAAAGCAAGGAGCTTGTTGGGGAGGGGATGTATTAGCTGAATGCACTGACAGGAAACAGGCGCACTAAGGTCTCTCGCATGCAGGGAATGTCCGGGATGCTGCATTTGCTTTGCTTACTGTGGAAATGATTATCTGAATCCTGTCATCACCTGAGTAATGAGCTTCCCACAGAACAAAATCATGACATGAGGGAGGGGGGCGAATCTGCCTGCAAATTCTTCCTAAGAAGTTAATATTAAATATTCTTTTCATCTAGTTGAATGTAGCAGGAATTGACGTATGCAGATCTTTTTCAGGGGATTTATGAATTGTAATAATGTTTGATACACTATATCCTCTCTTGTTATTTCACTTTAAGCAACTATATTTTATGTCACTATTCCAGAGCTTTGGGTAAATATTTCCCCCCCTTCGTCCAGATACCCACCATTATTTCATATGTTTCCTATTACAGGGAGTGTGTGGTATCAAAAAGTAATTTTAAAATTCAATTTCAGGGCGAGCTGAGTTTGTATGAGAGGTGGAGGGGCAACATCTATTTATTATAGCAGCCTATTGATTCACTGAGAAGTGTGTAATGCTTCATTTTCCCTGTGGTGGCGCTGAAGAGGAATTACAAACCAATGCCATAATTCACTACAGATCACAGCTGATTGCTTGGAGGTCGAAAAATCAGGACAACCTGTTATCAGCTTGTGGTTGCGGGATCCATCTAGCAAAATGGGGAAAAGTGTCTACATTACAGATAAAATGACCTGTTTTAGACCGCAACATGCATGTACAATGTGCGGTCCTGGGATTTAAACTCACATTATTTATGGTGCATGTAACAAAGCTCTTGCAGTGAAAGACAGCCAGTGATCCTGAAGAGTAGCATCTTGAGTCTGGGTTCGAACCCTTGAGCCTGTGCTTTGTGGTCAGCTTCTGCCAAGCCACAGCAGATACACCTTTACTCTGAGTGTTTAGCTTTTTTTATTTTGTTATCCTTCCTTCAGTCTTTTTAGGGTAACAGATGTTTTCATTTTCTCACTTGTCTGCCCTATCATCCTTCAGGTGCGGCTTTATATACTTTTCCCCGTGGGTATTTCTGGCTGGTGATAGTCTCATTTGGATGTCCAGCCATACTGCTGTCATTACCGCCAGTCAGTCAAATACCAGGTAGGGTTTATCTCTTTGCTGTTTATGTTCTTTTCCCTGTGTAAGAGGGTGGTGCTATTATGGACAGTAAGGAACACGCTGTCACTTTAAGAGGCTGCACCCCCTTGTCTGGTGTGATGGAATGTTCTGCTTCTCCCCTGCAATAATGATTGTAATGAACTAGTCGGCACAGAGTGCAGGTGTGGAGCTGGAGCAGCGTGTGTGAGCTGAGGCTGCTGCAGAGAGGACTTGTTTGTGCTGATAGCTGAAAGAGAGAACTGTGTCCTGATATAGCTGCAAGAGAGCCACGAAGATACAGAGAAAGGGATTTACAGTTTCCAGGAGCATCCCTAGGATCCAGAAGCAAGTTGAAGACCATGTTTCACAGAGCTGACAGAAAGCCGTGCGCACCACCGTATTGGAATGCTGGGGGCCCGCCTGGGATTGCATCTGATTCTCCAACATCACCGTGAGTTTGTTCCTGTTTGGTGCACCTGTTAGGGCCTAGTGTAGGCTTCAATAGTCAGTACACGGGAGCCGTGTGGCCTGCTTAGTAAAGGCCAGGGAGGTTATACGTAGAGTAGCATCATCACTCGTTTATTGTTTACATTTGCTTGTTAGACATATTTTGAGTCTGTAATAGTTGGAGCACCGTGCTATTTTACGGAAAAGAAAAAGTTTATTGCTCTTGTAAATTGTCTTTTGCCATTGTATACCCCTGTTTGCATCTTCCTCATTACCTTCATTCCTTGCCTCCCAATAAATCTACCGTTTGTTGTTTGCACCTCATCTTGTGTACAGTAGTCTTCCTGCACCGTGGTGGGCCTCCGGCCATCGCTTCACCTGCACATAACTTCTGTTTCTGTTTAGGAAGTAGGCGGCATATTCTCTAACAGTACGTACCTAATCCTTTTTATTTTGTATTTTGAGGTTTGTTTTACTCACTTTGCTATCGTTGTATTTCAGCACACTTTTCTTCTGTACATAATTTGCACTCTATTGTGTCCTCAGGTTCTTTAGGAGGAATGTGAAGCTCTTGAAGGACTTTCAGGCAGCATAGGTCATAGTTGCCATTGTCCAGTCTGTGGTTAGGGCTATTCCAACCCATGTTGGAACCACTAGGAACTTCGGGGATAGGATCTCTAGTCTGTACAGGAAGCAGCAGGGTCAGTTGCAGTTTCAATGTGTTATCTAATATGCAAATTGCCTCTTCAGAGAAGAAGACTATAGGTACCATCACATTTAGCGACGCTGCAGCGATCTAGACAACGATGCCGATCGCTGCAGCGTCGCTGTGTGGTCACTGGAGAGCTGTCACACAGACAGCTCTCCAGCGACCAACTATGCGAAGTCCCCTGGTAATCAGGGTAAACATCAGGTTACTAAGCGCAGGGCCGCGCTTAGTAACCCAATGTTTACCCTGGTTACCAGCGTAAACGTAAAAAAAACCCCAAACACTACATACTTACATTCCGGTGTCTGTCCCCCGTCGCTGTGCTTCTCTGCACTGACTGTGAGCGCCAGCCGGAAAGCACAGCGGTGACGTCACCGCTGTGCTCTGCTCAGTGGCGTAGGAAGGGGGGTGCGGGGGGGGCGGTCCGCCCCGGGCGGCACAATGCTGGGGGCGGCCGGCGCTGCAGAAGAAGATAAAAAAAAAAAAAAAAAAAAAAAGACGCCCCTTTAAATCTTCGGGCGGCGCCGTCCGCCGCCACGACCAGGGCCAGCTCCCCCCACCCCCGGGTCCCGCCCCCGCCCCCGCCCCCCGCTCTATACTCACCTCTCCTGGTTCCTGCGGCGCCGGCAGCTGCAGCCTCCTCTGACTCTGCGACGTCTCAGAGCAGAGGGCGCGATGACGTCACTACTGTGCGCGCCGCTCTGCCTCTCTGTCCTGAGCGTCGCAGAGCCGGAGAGACGCTGACTGCACCGGACCTGCGCTGGGAACGGGAGAGGTGAGGATTTTACTTTTTTTTTTTTTTCTTTATTTCTGACTGGGGCTGGGGCAATGCTGGAGACCATGGGGCAGAATGCTGGACACACTGGGGCAATACAGGAGACCATGGGGCAGATTGCTGGACACACTGGGGCAATACTGGAGACCATGGGGCAGATTGCTGGACACACTGGGGCAATACAGGAGACCATGGGGCAGATTGCTGGACACACTGGGGCAATACAGGAGACTATGGGGCAGATTGCTGGACACACTGGGGCAATACAGGAGACCATGGGGCAGATTGCTGGACACACTGGGGCAATACTGGAGACCATGGGGCAGATTGCTGGACACACTGGGGCAATACAGGAGACCATGGGGCAGATTGCTGGACACACTGGGGCAATACAGGAGACTATGGGGCAGATTGCTGGACACACTGGGGCAATACAGGAGACCATGGGGCAGATTGCTGGACACACTGGGGCAATACAGGAGACCATGGGGCAGATTGCTGGACACACTGGGGCAATACTGGAGACCATGGGGCAGAATGCTGGACACACTGGGGCAATACTGGAGACCATGGGGCAGATTGCTGGACACACTGGGGCAATACTGGAGACCATGGGGCAGAATGCTGGACACACTGGGGCAATACTGGAGACCATGGGGCAGAATGCTGGACACACTGGGGCAATACTGGAGACCATGGGGCAGAATGCTGGACACACTGGGGCAATACTGGAGACCATGGGGCAGAATGCTGGACACACTGGGGCAGTACAGGAGACTATGGGGCAGAATGCTGGACACTCTGAATACTGGAGACCATGGGGCAGATCTCAGGACACATTGAGGCAATACTGGAGACCATGGGGCAGATTGCTGGACACACCGGGGCAATACTGGAGACCATGGGGCAGAATGCTGGACACACTGGGGCAATACAGGAGACCATGGGGCAGATTGCTGGACACACTGGGGCAATACTGGAGACCATGGAGCAGAATGCTGGACACACTGGGGCAGTACAGGAGACTATGGGGCAGAATGCTGGACACACTGGGGCAATACTGGAGACCCTGGGGCAGATTGCTGGACACACTGGGGCAATACTGGAGACCCTGGGGCAGATTTCTGGACACATTGAGGCAATGCTGGAGACCCTGGGGCAGACTTCTGGACACACTGGGGCAATGCTGGACACTGGGGCAGATTGCTGGACACACTGGGGGTAATATACTGGACACACTGGGGCAATGCTGGACACTGGGGGTAATATGCTGGACACACTGGGGCAGACTGCTGGACACACTGGGGAAAGGCTGGACACTGGGGCAGATTGCTGGACACACTGAGGGCAGATTGCTGGACACACTGGGGGTAATATGCTGGACATACTGGGGCAGATTGCTGGACACACTGGGGGTAATATGCTGGACACACTGGGGCAGATTGCTGGACAACATGGGGGTAATATGCTGGACACACTGGGGCAGATTGCTGGACAACATGGGGGTAATATGCTGGACACACTGGGGGCAGGACTTGAGGCATGGGCAGAATGTAGATACGGGGCATGATTGGAGACACGGGGCAGGATTGGATCATGGGGCAGGACGGATACGATGGAGGCTGGTGGGGCAGGATGGGGAGATCATATGGGGTAGAATGGATACTCATGAGGGCAGGATACGACAACATATGGCTGGAGCCAGGAATGAGATAAACGGGGCCAGGGTGGGGAATATTATTACCATAGGGGATAATTAAGGGATATTGTTACTGCAGTGATGTATTTATTTTATTTTTTGAGTATACTGTTTTAAATGGGGGGGCGGTCCTGTTACTGTGCAGAGTGACACTATATCACCTTTTTTTCTTCATGTGGTGTAATGTAGAAGTTGTGAAAAATTAAGTAATGTGTTCTGCAAGCGGAGCTCGAGATAACTGTGTTATTTCCTGCAGAAACGAGTCCTGGCTGGAAGGAATGATGGCGGTCTGTGCTGGATAAAAGATGAAGGACTTCACCTAGAGACGTCACTGGTGAGTCAGTGTTACCTATACACTGACACTATACACTGTATACCAGGGGTCCCCAACTCCAGTCCTCAAGGCCCACCAACATGTCATGTTTTCAGGATTTCCTTAGTCTTGCCCAGGTAATAATTCCATCACCTGTGCAATGCAAAGGAAATCCTGAAAACATGACCTGTTGGTGGGCCTTGAGGACTGGAGTTGGGGACCTCTGCTGTATACTATATAGAGGTCCTGTGTATAATGTCACCAGTGATCTCTGTATTACCTCTACACAGACACTGCATACTAAGTACAGATCTCCTGTGAATACTGGCACTTATGGTGATAGTATTGTGGTTTTTTTTTTTATTACTGATCAGTATTGTAGTATTCAGTCACTATGTGGTGGTAATATGTGGTCTGGAAATGGTGCGGTGGTATTTGTCCCTTGTATGTAGTATTATTCGGTCACTATGTGGCCTGGTCATGGTGTGGTGGTATTAAGTCACAGGTGTGGCATGTGGGGGTGACACCATTAGGCCCAGTTTAAGTTCTACAAAACAGGAAAACCATTTTTGGTAACCTTTGTGTGTATTGAGCTGGGGGGGGGGGGGGGGCGCCAAACTCGGGAACAGCCCCGGGCGGCAAAAGCTCTAGCTACGCCTCTGGCTCTGCTTTCCGGCCGGCAGGCGCTGACAGTGCAGAGAAGCACAGCGCCGGGGGACAGACATCAGAATGTAAGTATGTAGTGTTTTTTTTTTTTTTACGTTTACGCTGGTAACCAGGGTAAACATCAGGTTACTAAGTGCGGCCCTGCGCTTAGTAACCCGATGTTTACCCTGGTTACCAGTGATGACATCGCTGAATCGGCGTCACACACGCCGATTCAGCGATGTCTGCGGGAGTCCAGCGACGAAATAAAGTTCTGGACTTTCTGCTCCAACCAACGATGGCACAGCAGGATCCAGATCGCTGCTGCCTGTCAAACTGAATGATATCGCTAGCCAGGACGCTGCAACCTTTAAACTCTATAGCGTGTTATCTATTCTCCTGAGTGAGTTGCTAAAACTATCATAACAGGTAGGAGTGGTTCCACTTCTGTCCTTGCATTTGTACTGCAGTCTAAATAGTGCTCAATTAGCTTTCTGTAAAGGGAGTTTATTAGAAAAATAAAGACTGTTAAAACCAAGCACAGCCATTCGGTGCACCCTTGGTGTGGCCAAACAGTTCAGGGCACCTTCCAACCTACGTGTTTTGCATCTATCTCTGCCATCTTCTTGCTTTATCGACCACCGCTTTAGCTTTACAGAAGCCAAAGAAGGGTGGAGATAGATGGAAAAAACACTGAACTGTTTGACCACACCAAGGGTGCATAGAGCGCGTGCTTGGTTTGAGCAGTCATTCTGTGCAGACAGACTCCTTTTTAAAGGATAGAAGCAGTCGGCAATATAGCTGCATCTGTTGGACCAAGAAATTATGTGATCGCCAGGTGACTCCTTACATGATAGATGTGCTGGGTGTTTGTAAATCCAGATCAGCTGTTAGAGAAGACAATAGAGTGAGTTGTTTTCACATAAAGCTAGGGCTGCTTTGGATGCCACAATTGCAATAGAAAACTGCAAAGTAAAAAAACAACAACCTGTAAAATAAACTGAATGTCCCTTAGTCGTACTACCTAAAAAATAAGTAAATTAACAAAAGTTAAAAAAAAATCAGCAAAACAGAATGCAAAAACAAAACAAAAACACCTCACTCAAACACAAGCTGTTGACATAGCCATCCTGTTCACCTCATACCCATATTAAATCTTTTAGTGTGAATTTGTGAAAATGACTGCTAGCCAGGCTACATGCACCAACTGTATAACACGTCCGAGTGCTGTATGATTTTTTTTTCTTTTATTGGACAGTGATCGGGAACCCATAAAATGGATGTATTCACACATCTGTTACAATCATGAATCTGAGTGTGCGACCCAGTGGCACAACTAGAGTATGATGGGTGTAAGGTGCACAGAACGATAGTCATGGGCGAGAGGCTGCTGTTCTCCCACACCCTGGCACCCCACAAATAATTGGTGTCCCGATTCTCCTGTTCTATGCTTGTAGTGTGTAACGCTCACATTTTGATCACAGTCCTCTAATGTCTCTGGTTCTTCAACTTAAGGATATTCAGCACACATCAAGGGACACTCAATTAGTTTTATAAAAAATAGGTTTACTTAACTGTCCAATTTCATCATATTGAAACATGCAGTATTGGACAAAATTTTTTCCATTCTCTACAGCACGTTTTGATATCTGCTGTTCGCTCTCCCCGAGCTATCCTTTTCGTTAACTGGCATATCTGGCCCCTGGGATACTCCGTCTGGCTCCGCAGCTTGTATGAGTCCTGTCCCAACTCCCATGTGCGATTTCCCTGCCTTGCTTCTTCTCATAGGAAGATAATGATGCACGCCACTCAGTGCCTCTGTTAGGCCGTAGGCCCCAGACGTTCCAGGAATGTCTGAAGGTTGTGGCTGATGTTCTACTGCTGCAATACAGCATGTGATCTTGGTGCCCTCCAGCCCTCTGGCCTCGAACTGCTGCTATTTCTCCTTTCAATCCAATCTCTACTTCTCACTAATCAGGAAGTGCTCCCCATAATATAACATAGCCCCCTCCCATTGGCTAGGCTGGTCCCAACTAGAGATGAGCGAATATATTTGGAAAACGTTCGCCAATCTCAAATTCATCATGAGCGTAGTACATTCGGATTTGTGTTCGCTTTCACAAAAAAATTGAATCAAAGTTTGCAAAAGTTGGTCTTAGTTTGGTAAATCATCGCGTTTCCACTAATGCTTTGGAATGACTTTGGCTAGGATAGTGGTGCTGTATGATGAGCGGGGTAGACGGGGGGGATGTGTTTGATGAGGGGAGGGTGTGTGGAGAGGTTAAAGAAACGTCTGAAGAGATTACTGGAGCGGCGCATGCTTCTTTTTTTTTCACTTTTTTTTTTTTATAAATATTTATAAAAAAAATTATAATATTTTAAAAAAATATTTATAAAAAAAAAAAAAAAAACAATCAGGTTCCTTGCATCATGTTCTCATTCACTTTATGCAGTTAATAGCCCTCTGTGTCTGTACTGCTACATACTTAGGCAGTTAACTGGTTCATGCAGCTTTACATGAACACCCGAGCCTTACACTATGGCCGGTCCGAATAACTAAAGCAATTGTTACCATCCACCTCTCGTGTCTCCCCTTTTCCTCATAGTTTGTAAGCTTGCGAGCAGGGCCCTCATTCCTCCTGGTATCTGTTTTGAACTGTATTTCTGTTATGCTGTAATGTCTATTGTCTGTACAAGTCCCCTCTATAATTTGTAAAGCGCTGCGGAATATGTTGGCGCTATATAAATAAAAATTATTATTATTATTATTATTATTCACTTAACTTTATGTGTGTTGATTCTGGCAACCAGTCAGGATGCAGAAACCATCCACAATGTCATGACACGAAGTCTTCTGTGATTGATTGCCAAAGTGACATGTCCCAGGCCATATAAAAAACGGACGTCTTGTATTGCTGGCATCATTTGCTGAATATATTAACACACACAACTGAGCTAAATCAACACAAGGAATCAGCTATGCTACACACATGTAACAGAGCTGGTGTGTTGACCAGCGCACATACTGCTCTGCTGTATACACACACACAAGTAGTAGAGTTGGTTTGGTGACTAATACACCCGGCTGTAGGGGGGCATGCTGGAATTTGGCATATGGGAACAGAAAATGTGAAATAGCAGATATGCAGTGTGCAGAGCAGGCTGCAGTCTTCTCATTCCATGATATAATGCCTGTATCTGTGTATTAGATGGCCATCTCCCCACCCAACCCTCTCCAGTAGAGTTGAGCGACCTTGACCTTTTTAGAGTCGAGCCGGGTTTTGCGAAACCCGACTATGTCCAAAGTCGGGTCGAGTGAAATCGGCCGATTATGACGTAAAGTCGGGATCGACCGAAACACGAAACCCAATGCAAGTCAATGGGGCAGCATAGTCGGCAGTGAGTGGGGGCCAGGAAAACACCTAGAGTGCCCATTTTAATGTCAAAACCATCCATTCTTCTTAATGAAGCTTGTCAAGCGTAATTTACCTTATAATAATTGGAAGGCATTTGAAATTGGGGGTCATTTGGCTAAAGTTGTGGGGGGTAGGGCTGGTTCAAGTAATTAGTGGGCCCAGGAAATCTGGACCACGTCACGGCAGTGGAGCAGGGAGAGGTAAGTATTTCAACTTTGCAAGTGCTGTGAACCTGAGCAAGCAGGGGGGGCCCACTCGTTGGCATTGGCACTGGCACAGGGCCCCTCAAAGTACAGCGGTGTGTTTGCACGGCGGGGGCGCCTCCCACCGGCAGCAACACTTTTGCGTACTATGAGAGGCCCTGTGCCAGTGACGTCGCCAACTAGTATTCCTCCCCCCACCTGATGAAGGAACCTGCACTTTCATCTGCACCTTCCTCTTTGTCCCCGTGTAAGGTGGTATGGTATGCGGGAAGAGCAACCTGACTTTCAGCAGGGTCACAATGTTGTTGTGTAGCGTGCACGGGGAATGTTGCGTTATGGGTCAATGTACCAGCAGACTCATCTATCACTGGCTGGGCAATGGGCACGATGAAGTGGAAACACAGATATAGGCCCAAAGAAGAAAGTGGGCTAAATGCAGTTCAAAATTGGTAACACAGGAATAACCAGGGGGCATTGCAGTGGAGGACAACTGGAATGAGAGGCTGACACAGAGAGTAGGGCCAAATCAGTAAGTAGTCGAAATGCAGTTCAAAATTGGCAACCGTAGTAAACAGGCGGCACAGCTTTGTTCAGTGGAGGAGAACAGCAAGGAGTGGCAGACACCGATAGTAGGCCCCAACCCAACTAGTAGGCCAAATGCAGTTTAACATTAACAACTACTTAACGAGAGGCTGAAAATGGAATTTCAGGACAGGAAACCAGGAGAACAGCAAGGAGCGGCAGACACCGATAGTAGGCCCCAAACCAACTAGTACGCCAAATGCAGTTGTTCCATTTAACCACAATTTAATGAGAGCCTGAAGATAGAAGCTCAGGAAAGGCAACCTGGTGAAAACCTTGGAGTGTAACACAACCTGTCTCTACACCCCATACCAAATTTGTAGGCCTAATGCAGCGTAGTTTCCACCAACTACTAAACGAGAGCCGGAAGATCGAAGCTCATGAAAGGCAACCCGGGGAACACCTTGGAGTGTAACACAACCTCTCTCTACACCACGAAAGGGCTGATTCTTAGGAAGGAAGGCTGTTGTAAATAAGCATTGCGCGTCCGAGGGTGATTATATTCTTATTCGGTATCTACTCACCCTCGGACGCGCCATGCTTCTTGATTTGTAATTAATGTTTATTTGCAATGTGCTTTTGACTTACTCAATTATTTTTTTAATTATTGATTTTATTAAATTAATAGTTTAACATCTTATTGGAAATAATTTAAAGGAGACGCGACAGGACAACACTCGGTGGATGCCATATCTGTGTTAACAACTCCAAAAAACTTTCAGTTAACTTCTTGCAGGAGAAAGAAATTGTAGCTGTTGGACCTTTGTAGTACAGTTCCAGATATTTGTTGTGTGTTTGTTTTGATTGTTAAAATGTCTGCATTTGAGATCTCAACACGATCTTATTTTTTATAATCAAATTAATTTTTTAAATATTTTATTAGGTTGGTTCAAGGGGTACACGGGCCGCAGTAGACAGGTCACTGGAGGCCTAGTGGAAGGAGGGACCGCAGATGCGCCACTGTTTCACCCATACACAATTAGTAGGCCTAATGCAGCGTAGTTTCCAACAGCTACTAAACGAGAGCCGGAAGATCGAAGCTCAGGAAAGGCAACCTGGGGAACACCTTGGAGTGTAACACAACCTCTCTCTACACCACGGAAGGGCTGATTCTTAGGAAGGAAGGCTGTTGTAAATAAGCATTGCGCGTCCGAGGGTGATTATATTCTTATTCGGTATCTACTCACCCTCGGACGCGCCATGCTTCTTGATTTGTAATTAATGTTTATTTGCAATGTGCTTTTGACTTACTCAATTATTTTTTTAATTATTGATTTTATTAAATTAATAGTTTAACATCTTATTGGAAATAATTTAAAGGAGACGCGACAGGACAACACTCGGTGGATGCCATATCTGTGTTAACAACTCCAAAAAACTTTCAGTTAACTTCTTGCAGGAGAAAGAAATTGTAGCTGTTGGACCTTTGTAGTACAGTTCCAGATATTTGTTGTGTGTTTGTTTTGATTGTTAAAATGTCTGCATTTGAGATCTCAACACGATCTTATTTTTTATAATCAAATTAATTTTTTAAATATTTTATTAGGTTGGTTCAAGGGGTACACGGGCAGCAATAGACAGGTCAGTGGAGGCCTAGTGGAAGGAGTGACGGCAGACAGGCATCAAAGGCCTAACATTGGGCTGGCTGTAGGCAAGTTAAAATTGGTTCCAGGGGAACACGGCCATCAGTGGCCTGGTCAGTGTAGTTGTAGTTGAAAGAACGGGACGCAGACAGGCTTCGAAGGCCTAACATAATAACATAGGGCTGGCTGTAGGCAAGTTAAAATTGGTTCCAGGGGAACACGGCCATCAGTGGCCTGGTCAGTGTAGTTGTAGTTGAAAGAACGGGACGCAGACAGGCTTCGAAGGCCTAACATAACAAACTTGGGCTGGCTGTAGGCACTTTTAAATTTGTTCCAGGGGTACATGGGCAGCAGTGTATGGTCAGTGGAAGTCTAGTGGAAGGAGTGACCGCAGACAGGCTTCCAAGGCCTAACATAACAAACTTGGGCTGGCTGTAGGCACTTTTAAATTGGTTCCAGGGGTACACGGGCAGCAGTGGTCTGGTCTGTGGAAGTCTAGTGGAAGGAGTGACCGCAGACAGGCTTCGAAGGCCTAACATAACAAACTTGGGCTGGCTGTAGGCACTTTTAAATTGGTTCCAGGGGTACACGGGCAGCAGTGGTCTGGTCAGTGGAAGTCTAGTGGAAGGAGTGACCGCAGACAGGCTTCCAAGGCCTAACATAACAAACTTGGGCTGGCTGTAGGCACTTTTAAATTGGTTCCAGGGGTACACGGGCAGCAGTGGTCTGGTCAGTGGAAGTCTAGTGGAAGGAGTGACCGCAGACAGGCTTCCAAGGCCTAACATAACAAACTTGGGCTGGCTGTAGGCACTTTTAAATTGGTTCCAGGGGTACACGGGCAGCAGTGGTCTGGTCTGTGGAAGTCTAGTGGAAGGAGTGACCGCAGACAGGCTTCGAAGGCCTAACATAACAAACTTGGGCTGGCTGTAGGCACTTTTAAATTGGTTCCAGGGGTACACGGGCAGCAGTGGTCTGGTCAGTGGAAGTCTAGTGGAAGGAGTGACCGCAGACAGGCTTCGAAGGCCTAACATAACAAACTTGGGCTGGCTGTAGGCACTTTTAAATTGGTTCCAGGGGTACACGGGCAGCAGTGGTCTTGTCTGTGGAAGTCTAGTGGAAGGAGTGACCGCAGACAGGCTTCGAAGGCCTAACATAACAAACTTGGGCTGGCTGTAGGCACTTTTAAATTGGTTCCAGGGGTACACGGGCAGCAGTGGTCTGGTCAGTGGAAGTCTAGTGGAAGGAGTGACCGCAGACAGGCTTCCAAGGCCTAACATAACAAACTTGGGCTGGCTGTAGGCACTTTTAAATTGGTTCCAGGGGTACACGGGCAGCAGTGGTCTGGTCTGTGGAAGTCTAGTGGAAGGAGTGACCGCAGACAGGCTTCGAAGGCCTAACATAACAAACTTGGGCTGGCTGTAGGCACTTTTAAATTGGTTCCAGGGGTACACGGGCAGCAGTGGTCTGGTCAGTGGAAGTCTAGTGGAAGGAGTGACCGCAGACAGGCTTCGAAGGCCTAACATAACAAACTTGGGCTGGCTGTAGGCACTTTTAAATTGGTTGCAGGGGTACACGGGCAGCAGTGGTCTGGTCAGTGGAAGTCTAGTGGAAGGAGTGACCGCAGACAGGCTTCGAAGGCCTAACATAACAAAATTGGGCTGGCTGTAGGCACTTTAAATTGGTTCCAGGGGTACATGGGCAGCAGTGTATGGTCAGTGGAAGTCTAGTGGAAGGAGTGACCGCAGACAGGCTTCCAAGGCCTAACATAACAAAATTGGGCTGACTGTAGGCACTTTTAAATTGGTTCCAGGGTAACACGGCCAGCAGTGGCCTGGTCAGTGTAGTAGTTGTAGAAAGAAGGGACCGCAGACAGGCTTCGAAGGCCTAACATAACAAAAATGTCAAAACAATGGTATTGTCAGTGCCAGGCATTGAAGGATGTCAGCGCCTAGACTACACATTGGTGAAGCTGTGAGAGATAATTTTGCTAGTGGTAGAGCACTGTTTGAGCTGGGGGGGGGAACTGTCTTGTGGCCGGCGGTACAGGCACAGGGCCCCTCATATTACAACGGTGTGTCTGACGTTGGGTGCGCACCACCACCGCCAGAGACACTTTATTGTACTATGAGGGACCCAGTGGCAGTGCCGTCGACCAAAAGCGGCCACACCCACCTCTTCAGACAAACAGCACTCTCAAGGGTCCAAGCGCAAAGTGGCGATAGCACGGCCCCGTGTGGGGAGTTTGGCCATTTCGTGAGGTGGAAACATGTCGTATGCTGGACAATCAGGTGAAGAAAATTACGAGATTGGAAAAGTCATTCAGAATAGTCCACAGGCAAGACCTTTTCATAGGAAAGCTAGGTGTCAGCCGGGCAGGGTGGGGCAAAAGATTTTGAAATCCAGTTGTGGTTCATTTTAATGAAGGTTAGATCATCTACATTTTGGGTAGCCAGACGAGTCCTTTTTTCTGTTAGTATTGAACCTGCAGCACTGAATACTCTTTCTGATAGGACACTAGCTGCCGGGCAAGCAAGCTCCTGCAATGCATATTCTGCCAATTCTGGCCAGGTGTCTAATTTGGATGCCCAGTAATCAAATGGGAATGACGGTTGAGGGAGAACGTCGATAAGGGATGAAAAATAGTTTGTAACCATACTGGACAAATGTTGTCTCCTGTCACTTTGAATTGATGCTGCAGTACCTGTCCTGTCTGCGGTCATAGAAAAATCACTCCACAACCTGGTCAGAAAACCCCTCTGGCCAACGCCACTTCTGATTTCTGCCCCTCTAACACCTCTGGTCTGCTGGCCCCTGGAGCTCGTGTGAGAACGATCACGGGCGCTGTGTGCAGGGAATGCCAGAAGCAAACGGTCAACAAGAGTTGATTGTTTTGTTGCTAATATTAGTTCCAAGTTCTCATGTGGCATAATATTTTGCAATTTGCCTTTATAGCGAGGATCAAGGAGGCAGGCCAACCAGTAATCGTCATCGTTCATCATTTTTGTAATGCGTGTGTCCCTTTTGAGGATACGCAAGGCATAATCCGCCATGTGGGCCAAAGTTCCCGTTGTCAAATCTGCGGTTGTGCTTGGTTGAGGGGCAGTTGCAGGCAAATCTACGTCACTTGTGTCCCTCAAAAAACCAGAACCCGGCCTTGCCACGCCACCAATTTCCCGTGCCCCCGGGAAAGCTTCCTCATTAAAAATATACTCATCCCCATCATCCTCCTCATCCTCCACCTCCTCTTCGCCCGGTACCTCGTCATGTACACTGCCCTGACCAGACAATCGCTGACTGTCATCAAGGCTTTCCTCTTCCTCTGGTGCAGACGCCTGATCCTTTATGTGCGTCAAACTTTGCATCAGCAGACGCATTAGGGGGATGCTCATGCTTATTATGGCGTTGTCTGCACTAACCAGCCGTGTGCATTCCTCAAAACACTGAAGGACTTGACACATGTCTTGAATCTTCGACCACTGCACACCTGACAACTCCATGTCTGCCATCCTACTGCCTGCCCGTGTATGTGTATCCTCCCACAAAAACATAACAGCCCGCCTCTGTTCGCACAGTCTCTGAAGCATGTGCAGTGTTGAGTTCCACCTTGTTGCAACGTCTATGATTAGGCGATGCTGGGGAAGGTTCAAAGAACGCTGATAGGTCTGCATACGGCTGGAGTGTACAGGCGAACGGCGGATATGTGCGCAAAGTCCACGCACTTTGAGGAGCAGGTCGGATAACCCCGGATAACTTTTCAGGAAGCACTGCACCACCAGGTTTAAGGTGTGAGCCAGGCAAGGAATGTGTTTCAGTTGGGAAAGGGAGATGGCAGCCATGAAATTCCTTCCGTTATCACTCACTACCTTGCCTGCCTCAAGATCTACAGTGCCCAGCCATGACTGCGTTTCTTGCTGCAAGAACTCGGACAGAACTTCCGCGGTGTGTCTATTGTCGCCCAAACACTTCATAGCCAATACAGCCTGCTGACGTTTGCCAGTAGCTGCCCCATAATGGGAGACCTGGTGTGCAACAGTGGCAGGTGCGGATGGAGTGTTTGTGCGACTGCGGTCTGTGGACGAGCTCTTGCTTCTGCAGGAGGACGAGGAGGAGGAGGAGGAGGAGGGGGTGCGAACGGCTACAGACAACTGTTTACTAGACCGTGGGCTAGGCAGAACTGTCCCAAACTTGCTGTCCCCTGTGGACCCTGAATCCACCACATTTACCCAGTGTGCCGTGATGGACACGTAACGTCCCTGGCCATGCCTACTGGTCCATGCATCTGTTGTCAGGTGCACCTTTGTGCTCACAGATTGCCTGAGTGCATGGACGATGCGCTCTTTAACATGCTGGTGGAGGGCTGGGATGGCTTTTCTGGAAAAAAAGTGTCGACTGGGTAGCTCGTAGCGTGGTACAGCGTAGTCCATCAGGTCTTTGAAAGCTTCGCTTTCAACTAACCGGTAGGGCATCATCTCTAACGAGATTAGTCTAGCTATGTGGGCGTTCAAACCCTGTGTACGCGGATGCGAGGCTAAGTATTTCCTTTTTCTAACCATAGTCTCATGTAGGGTGAGCTGGACTGGAGAGCTGGAGATCGTGGAACTAGCGGGGGTGCTGGTGGACATGGCAGACTGAGAGACGGTGGGAGATGGTATTGTTGCCGCCGGTGCCCTAGATGCAGTGTTTCCTACTACGAAACTGGTGATTCCCTGACCCTGACTGCTTTGGCCTGGCAAAGATACCTGCACAGATACAGCAGGTGGTGCGCTAAATGGTGGTCCTACACTGCCGGAAGGGATGTTGCGTTGATGACTAGCTTCATTGGCCGAGGGTGCAACAACCTTAAGGGACGTTTGGTAGTTAGTCCAAGCTTTCAAATGCATGGTGGTTAAATGTCTATGCATGCAACTAGTATTGAGACTTTTCAGATTCTGACCTCTGCTTAAGGAAGTAGAACATTTTTGACAGATGACTTTGCGCTGATCAATTGGATGTTGTTTAAAAAAATGCCAGACTGCACTCTTTCTAGCATCGTATACCTTTTCAGGCATTGCAGACTGAGCTTTAACCGGATGGCCACGCTGTCCTCCACCAGGTTTTGGCTTTGCCACGCGTTTTGGGCAAGATACGGGCCCGGCAGATGGAACCTGTGGCGATGTTGATGCCTGCTGCGGCCCCTCCTCCTCCTCTGCTTCAGAACTGCTGCCGCCTGCACCCTGTTCCCCCAATGGCTGCCAATCGGGGTCAAGAACTGGGTCATCTAATAACTCTTCTTGTACCTCCTGCGCAACTTCGTCTGTGTCACCGTGTCGTTTGGTGGTATAGCGTTCGTGATGGGGCAACATAGTCTCATCAGGGTCTGATTCTTGATCAGCACCCTGCGAGGGCAATGTTGTGGTCTGAGTCAAAGGACCAGCATAGTAGTCTGGCTGTGGCTGTGCATCAGTGCACTCCATGTCAGATTCAACTTGTAATGGGCATGGACTGTTAACTGCTTCACTTTCTAAGCCAGGGACGGTATGTGTAAAGAGCTCCATGGAGTAACCCGTTGTGTCGCCTGCTGCATTCTTCTCTGTTGTTGTTTTTGCTGAAGAGGACAAGGAAGTGACTTGTCCCTGACCGTGAACATCCACTAACGACGCGCTGCTTTTACTTTTACCAGTTTCACGAGAGGAGGCAAAAGAGCTAGAGGCTGAGTCAGCAAGATAAGCCAAAACTTGCTCTTGCTGCTCCGGCTTTAAAAGCGGTTTTCCTAATCCCAGAAAAGGGAGCGTTCGAGGCCTTGTGTAGCCGGACGACGAACCTGGCTCCACAGCTCCAGACTTAGGTGCAATATTTTTTTCCCCACGACCACCTGATGCTCCACCACTACCACTACCCTCATTACCAGCTGACAATGAACGCCCCCGGCCACGACCTCTTCCACTAGACTTCCTCATTGTTTTAAAAACGTAACCAAACTAACGTTATTTGTTGCAGTCACACAACTTACACGGTGAGCTATAACTTCAGTATGATTTAGCTACCCCTTTACAGGTTGGTGAGACCACAGCGAAAATCAGGCCCAATGTTACACACTCTGTTTTTGGTGGCTGCAAATTAGAGAGATGCCCCACACGCAGGACTGTCACTGAAGCACAAATGTTAATATTAATGTCACACTATTATTTTTTTTTTATTTTTATTTTTTTCAGGAACACTTTAGAAACACCAAAAAAAAAAAAAAAATAGATTTTTGCAGGGAGAATTTAGAAAACAAATGTAACAAACTATATGCTTTCTATGGGCCACTGAGTGAGAGATGACGCACACAGGAATCAGGAGTGGCACACAAGCCCAGAGGCCAATATTTTTCTACCAATGATTGATGGAGTTATTTTCTCTGGTAGATTTTGGAACCCAAATCAAGGAAAAAAAATATAGGCTTTCTATGGACCACAATTGGAGAGAGAGAGAGAGAGAGAGAGAGATGGCACACCCAGGAGTCAAGACTGGCACACAAGCAGAAAGGCCAATATTAATCTCCCACTGTTTTTTTTGGTTGTTTTTTTTTTTTTTTTTCAGGGAGACTTTAGAAAAAAAAATAATAAAAAAAATATGATTTTATCAGGAAGAATTTAGAAACCAAATAAAATAAAATGATTTTTTCAGGGAGAATTTATAAAACAAATAAAAACAAAAATAGGCGTTCTATGGCCCACTGACTGAGAGATGACGCACACAGGAGTCAGGAGTGACACACAAGCCCAGAGGCCAATATTTTTCTACCAATGATTGATGTAGTTATTTTCTCTGGTAGATTTTGGAACCCAAATCAAGGAAAAAAAATATAGGCTTTCTATGGACCACAATTGGAGAGAGAGAGAGAGAGAGAGAGAGAGAGATGGCACACCCAGGAGTCAAGACTGGCACACAAGCAGAAAGGCCAATATTAATCTCCCACTGTTTTTTTTGGTTGTTTTTTTTTTTTTTTTTTCAGGGAGACTTTAGAAAAAAAAATAATAAAAAAAATATGATTTTATCAGGAAGAATTTAGAAACCAAATAAAATAAAATGATTTTTTCAGGAAGAATTTATAAAACAAATAAAACCAAAAATAGGCGTTCTATGGCCCACTGACTGAGAGATGACGCACACAGGAGTCAAGACTGGCACACAAGCAGAAAGGCCAATATTAATCTCCCACTGTTTTTTTTTTTTTTTTTTCAGGGAGACTTTAGAAAAAAAAATAATAAAAAAAATATGATTTTATCAGGAAGAATTTAGAAACCAAATAAAATAAAATGATTTTTTCAGGGAGAATTTATAAAACAAATAAAAACAAAAATAGGCGTTCTATGGCCCACTGACTGAGAGATGACGCACACAGGAGTCAGGAGTGGCACACAAGCCCAGAGGCCAATATTTTTCTACCAATGATTGATGTAGTTATTTTCTCTGGTAGATTTTGGAACCCAAATCAAGGAAAAAAAATATAGGCTTTCTATGGACCACAATTGGAGAGAGAGAGAGAGAGAGAGAGAGAGAGATGGCACACCCAGGAGTCAAGACTGGCACACAAGCAGAAAGGCCAATATTAATCTCCCACTGTTTTTTTTGGTTGTTTTTTTTTTTTTTTTTTTTCAGGGAGACTTTAGAAAAAAAAATAATAAAAAAAATATGATTTTATCAGGAAGAATTTAGAAACCAAATAAAATAAAATGATTTTTTCAGGAAGAATTTATAAAACAAATAAAACCAAAAATAGGCGTTCTATGGCCCACTGACTGAGAGATGACGCACACAGGAGTCAAGACTGGCACACAAGCAGAAAGGCCAATATTAATCTCCCACTGTTTTTTTTTTTTTTTTTTCAGGGAGACTTTAGAAAAAAAAATAATAAAAAAAATATGATTTTATCAGGAAGAATTTAGAAACCAAATAAAATAAAATGATTTTTTCAGGGAGAATTTATAAAACTAATAAAACAAAAAATAGGCGTTCTATGGCCCACTGAGTGAGAGATGACGCACACAGGAGTCAAGACTGGCACACAAGCAGAAAGGCCAATATTAATCCCCCACTGTTTTTTTTGTTTGTTTTTTTTTTTGTTTTGTTTTTTTCAGGGAGACTTTAGAAAAAAAATAATAAAAAAAATATGATTTTATCAGGAAGAATTTAGAAACCAAATAAAATATAATGATTTTTTCAGGGAGAATTTAGAAAACAAATAAAACAAAAAATAGGCGTTCTATGGCCCACTGACTGAGAGAGAGAGAGAGAGAGATGGCACGCTTAGTACTGGCACACAAGCCCAAAGGGCAATATTAATCTCCCTTTTTTTTTCAGGGAGAATTTCTAAAACCCCAAAAAAAAAAAAAATAGGCTTTCTATGGCCCACTATTTGTGAGAGAGATGGGACGCTCAGGACTGGCACAGATGGCACGCTCAGGACTGGCACAGAAGCCCAGAGGCCAATATTAATCTCCCTTTTTTTCTGGGAGAATTTATAAAACCAAAAAAATATTTAAATAGGCTTTCTATGGCCCACTATTTGTGAGAGAGATGGCACGCTCAGGACTGGCACAGATGGCACGCTCACAACTGGCACACAAGCCCAGAGGCCAATATTAATCTCCCTTTTTTTCAGGGAGAATTTATAAAACCAAAAAAAAAATTAAATAGGCTTTCTATGGCCCACTATTTGTGAGAGAGATGGCACGCTCAGGACTGGCACAGATGGCACGCTCACAACTGGCACACAAGCCCAGAGGCCAATATTAATCTCCCTTTTTTTCTGGGAGAATTTATAAAACCAAAAAAATATTTAAATAGGCTTTCTATGGCCCACTATTTGTGAGAGAGATGGCACGCTCAGGACTGGCACAGATGTCACGCTCAGGACTGGCACAGAAGCCCAGAGGCCAATATTAATCTCCCTTTTTTTCTGGGAGAATTTATAAAACCAAAAAAATATTTAAATAGGCTTTCTATGGCCCACTATTTGTGAGAGAGATGGCACGCTCAGGACTGGCACAGATGGCACGCTCACAACTGGCACACAAGCCCAGAGGCCAATATTAATCTCCCTTTTTTTCAGGGAGAATTTATAAAACCAAAAAAAAAATTAAATAGGCTTTCTATGGCCCACTATTTGTGAGAGAGATGGCACGCTCAGGACTGGCACAGATGGCACGCTCACAACTGGCACACAAGCCCAGAGGCCAATATTAATCTCCCTTTTTTCAGGGAAAATTTATAAAACCAAAAAAAAAATTAAATAGGCTTTCTATGGCCCACTATTTGTGAGAGAGATGGCACGCTCACAACTGGCACAGATGGCACGCTCACAACTGGCACACAAGCCCAGAGGCCAATATTAATCTCCCTTTTTTCAGGGAAAATTTATAAAACCAAAAAAAAAATTAAATAGGCTTTCTATGGCCCACTATTTGTGAGAGAGATGGCACGCTCAGGACTGGCACAGATGGCACGCTCACAACTGGCACACAACCCCAGAGGCCAATATTAATCTCCCTTTTTTTCAGGGAGAATTTATAAAACCAAAAAAAAAAATTAAATAGGCTTTCTATGGCCCACTATTTGTGAGAGAGATGGCACGCTCAGGGCTGGCACAGATGGCACGCTCACAACTGGCACACAAGCCCAGAGGCCAATATTAATCTCCCTTTTTTCAGGGAAAATTTATAAAACCCAAAAAAAAATTAAATAGGCTTTCTATGGCCCACTATTTGTGAGAGAGATGGCACACTCAGGACTGGCACACAAGCCCAAAGGCTAATATTAATCTCCCACTGTATTTTTATCAGGGAGAATTTATACACCCCACAAAAAAAAATACAGAAAAATGAAAAGGCTTTCTATGGCCCACTATGTGAGAGAGATGGCACACACAGGGATGGCACTCTAGCAGAAATGCCAAATTGCCAATCTTAATCTCCCACCAAAAAAAAAAAAAAACAGGGAATGTCCTACAATTACTATCTCCCTGCCTGCAGTAATCTCAGCCAGGTATGGCAGGCAGCAATAAGGAGTGGACTGATGCACAAATCAAATAAAAAGTGTGGACAAACAAAAAAGATAGCTGTGCAGAAAGGAAGGAACAAGAGGATTTGTGCTTTGAAAAAAGCAGTTGGTTTGCACAGCGGCGTACACACAGCAATGCAGCTATCAGGGAGCCTTCTAGGGCAGCCCAATGAGCTACAGCGCTGAGGGGGAAAAAAAAAAAAAAACTTCCACTGTCCCTGCACACCGAGGGTGGTGTTGGACAGTGCAAATCGCTGCAGCACAAGCGGTTTTGTGGTTAATGGACCCTGCCTAACGCTATCCCTGCTTCTGACAAAGCGGCAGCAACCTCTCCCTAAGCTCAGATCAGCAGCAGTAAGATGGCGGTCGGCGGGAACGCCTCTTTATAGCCCCTGTGACGTCGCAGACAGCAAGCCAATCACTGCAATGCCCTTCTCAAAGATGGTGGGGACCAGGACCTATGTCATCACGCTGCCCACACTCTGCGTTTACCTTCATTGGCTGAGAAATGGCGCTTTTCGCGTCATTGAAACGCGACTTTGGCGCGAAAGTCGCGTACCGCATGGCCGACCCCGCACAGGGGTCGGATCGGGTTTCATGAAACCCCGACTTAGCCAAAAGTCGGCGACTTTTGAAAATGTTCGACCCGTTTCGCTCAACCCTACTCTCCAGGGACAGGTGCTGGCCGGACCCTACACACAATAGAGGCAACAACCCGTGACCACTCCTGAGCTCACATACATGGGCTGTCATTCTGCAGTGGGCAAGGGCTGACGGGAGACAGCAGATCTCCTCCATCTTCAGTGCTACTTTTACGCTTGACTCTTAGGCTATGTTTCCACGTTCCGTAAAGGCAGCGCTTTGTAAGTAGGAGATACCCGCTGCGTCCAAAGTGCTGCCGGCTTTTGTACGCGTGGTGATTCCGCATATGTTCATTGAACACATGTGGAAACACTACATCCTATACATATGATGGTGCTATTTATCTTGCTGAGACTGAGCGTCTCCGCAAGATAAATAGACATGCTGCGGTCTATAAAGACGCGCCGTATGTGCGCATTCGCAGGTTTGCCACCTGCATCTTTGAATGCAAAGTGGAGATGGGATTTTATAAAATCCCATCCACTATGCTGTAACTTCTGGCTGCAGCGGATTGGACGCTGCGGCAGTATGCAGCGTCCAATCCGCAGCAAATACTTAACGTGGAAACATACTGTTAGGGTTGGGGGAACGCACCGAATATATTTATTAGCTGAGATAAGTGCGTTCGCAACCCGGGATCCACCGTGCAGGAAAGAACCTGCTGCTAAGCAAGGCGGTGAAGCAAATTAGTACCAACAAACTCTGTTACTTCACAGAGCCCGTAGTAAAGAGAACGCTGTGCCCTGTTTAGCTCACAGGGGACACAGCTACTGTGTAGAGCCGACTGTGGTCATGCAGTCCAACCAACACGCAGCTCCTCTCCGGTGGAGCCAGAATTCTAATGGCTTGTTTCAGCCGGGTCCCTGACTGCATACACAAAACTCCTCGCCGGAGGTGCCTGCATCTAGGGGCTTATTTCAGCCGGGTCACTGACCACACACACGACCACACTGGCGCTGAGCTCGTACATATTTGATACTAGCGCATGGCCGTGCGGTCATGAGAACCTTTTATAGCTGTAGCACCTACAGGACCTTCCAAGAAGGACCAATGGAAGGCTGCCACAGAACTTGATCAGGTACAGGACCTTCCTGGAGGACCAATGGAAGTTGCTGCAGTACCTGAGCATGTGACCCTTGATCTCCACTGAGAGATCTTACCCTGGGCATGCTCAGTGTGTGCAAAGCAGGTCTTAGTCCCAGAAAAGCCTGCTCGCCGCAGACCAGTGCAGGGTACAATAGTAGAGCCTGGAGAGGCAGCAGTAACCCTTTGCACAGTATCAGATTCAGTGAGACGCTGGGACCGATGTCTCTGCTGAGCAGGCTCCACTGTGGCCGATGCAGAATGGGAGACCGCAGCAGACATGGTTCGAGATTCCCCCTGTGCAGCGGCGGGAACTCGACTCCTAACACATACCCTTACAGTTTGCTTTCTGATTGGTAGAGCAGATGGAAGCTACAATCATGGCTGTACTCATACTTTGTCCCTCCCTCTCTACCTTGTAGTCTATGAGACTTTAGCTCCCTCGGAGTGCCCCACCACCTGCAAGAAAAATGCTGCATTTCATGGAAAGTCCTGCAGAACAAAGGAAAATAAGTAAAAGGTGGCACATTAGCTAAAGCCGCCATGTCCGTGAGACCCTGAACACGTCCTATTCTTATCCAATTTTGTGGATAAGACTCGGCCATTAGAGTTTATAGTGATCCATTTAATATGGATGAAACATGGAGCACAGACTTTTGATGTCCCTGTTCCATCCAAGTATCATCAGTTTTTAACTGATCCATTGCTAAGAGTCCATGAATAAAAAAAAGTGTGTTCTATCTACTTCAGTAACAAAAATATGCATGAGAGAAAAAACAGAATTAGATTGACATCTGAGAGAAAACTCATTTTGTTTCTCTCGGATTGTAACACACGGATGTGTGAATGCAGCCTAAAATTAATAGAAAAGTCCACAGTTCTATAAAACAAATCTTAACCACTCCTATGCATCACTGTGCTATACTATATGGATAACTATGGGATATGTATTATACTATTTGGAGGACTATGGGGTGTGCATTACACTATATGGAGGACTATGGGGTGTGCATTATAATATATAGAGGACTTTGGAGTGTACATAATACTATATGGAAGATTATAGGGTGTGCATTATACTATGGAGGACTATGGTGGTGCATTACATTATAGGGAGGACTATTGGGGTTTTATAATACTATACAGAGGACTATGGTGAGTGCATTATACTACATGGAGTACTATTGAAAGTGCATTATACTATATGGAGAAATATGGGTTGCATTATACAATATAGAGGACTATGGAGAGTACACTATAATGTATGGAGGACTGAGGAGGGTGAATTATACTATATGGAGGACTATGGGGAGTGCATTATACTATATGGAGGGCTATGGGGATTGCAACATTACACTATATGGAGGATTATGGGGACTTTAATATACTATATGGAGGACTATATATGGGAGCCATTATAGTATTTGGAAGGCTATGTGGGGGCCATTTTAATGTTTGGAGGGCTAGTGGGGGCCATTATACATTGTGGTGAGGTGTGGGGCCTTTATACTGTTTGCAGGCCCATTGCACTGCGTGGAAGACTGTGGGGAGATAATACTGTCTTGGGGTCATCATACTTTACCAAATGATTTGTGGTTGGGTACAGTAGGGCCAACATACTGTGCACATGGAAGGTACTGTGGAAACATTCGATGTGGAGGTATCATGCAATGTTTTTGTGGCCCTTTTGTTGGCATCATACCTTATGGGTTCAATGAAAGGGGAATTCAGGGCTTCAGTGGGAAGAATATTACTTTGTAAAGGGCGCACAGTTGTGAGATATGATCTTCTGTGACCCTGTTGAATATTAATTATTTTTGTTGTTGGGGGGCCCAATTACAACTTCTGCTATGGAATCTATTGATTTCTATGTATGCCCCTTACCATAATCACAGTCACTTCCCTATGTGTTGGCCCTTTGTGCCCCAAATTATGTTGTTTTGTCAATTAAGTGACACTGTTTCCTGATTCTTTGACCACATTGTCTATTCTCTGTCTTGTCAATGCACAGAAAATTGGAGAATCTTCTAAAGAATTAATGGTACTGTCACAATTCCACCATTCACAGTGTCCTAAAGACGCTGTGAAAGATGGCTCGGCTGCCCTATAGGATTAGGGGCATACTGGGCTGTCAGTATTGAGTGACAGTCTAGCTGTCTAATCAGAGGCCGTGGCGTACTGGGTTGTCAGTAATTTGAGTGGCAGCTCAGCTGCCCAATCTGACTGGGCCTGTGAAATTTCCATCAGGTGGCACCCGTTCAGGGTGATAACTTGGCTAGTTAGCTGTGTGGCAATGGTCAGACCAATTGCCAGTCGTACCCAGCTGAGTTGTATGTTTCTCTGTGCTCTGTGTTCCGATATTCTGATCTTTTGTTGCCAGATATGGAATTTGCCTTTTTACTACTTGTTTGTAGTACCCCATTTGCTTTTGACAAAATCGGACCTTAGTTGCCTGACCCCAGGACTTTGATATTATTTGTTTGCTTTATGCCTTTTTGTCTTTGGTGTACTCTCCTGGCATTTGAAAACCTAAAGAGATGAACTGTAATAAGTTGGTGTGCATGTGCTGTTGGTGTGTGAGCTTGTTCACATTGGCCAATTAACAGACAAAACCCAAGATAAAAACATAATAAACAAATACCCTGCAGTAAATGAATAAACAGCAATAGTGCATGAAAATAATATAGGCTGCTTAGTTAACATAATTTTGATTTAAAAAAATGTAAAAGAAATCTCACCACGTCACGGTGACCCTGTTAGGGACGGATCAAACCTCTAATATTAAAATCTTACCATTTGTCAAGTGACGTCCATGTTGATTAGGGCTGAGAAGTACTAGTAGACATGCAACCATGCAGAACCACATGAATAATGTCCAGTTTAAAGAAAAAGCAGGGAACAAGGTGCAAACCAACTGAAACAGAGAACCTAAAGAGATGAACTAGAATGAGCTGGCGTACATGCAGCATGTAAGTGCATGTTCACACTGGGCACAAGCATAGTTAATATAATTTTGATCAAAAAAGCCATCCCACCACATCATGGTGACCAAAATTAGGACTGTCCTAACCTCTAATATTGAAAGGTTTTAATATTAGAGGTTAGGACCGCCTCGAATAGGGTCCCTGTGACCTGGTAGGATGGCTTTACATTTTTTTAATCATAATTTTGTTAACTAAGCACCCTATATTATTTTCAAGCACTATTGCGGTTTATTCATTTATTGCGGGGTATTTGCTCATTATGGTTTTCTCTTGGGTTTTCTCCTGGCATTTGATCTTGGACTCTTTGACTTCCCTGCTTGTCTGTGAGAAGTGACTCGGCATCACTGGTGCTATACAGAATCCCAAACTGTCAGGGTTATACAATGTTATAATAAAAAATAATTAAACTTACATTTACTAAAATCTCATAACAAGCTCTGGCTTTTTGCACAATCAAGGTACGCCAGACATGCTGAAATAGAAGGTGCTGAATTAATTAAGTGCATGCCATCTAATGAAATCAGTGCCTCTTCTCTTCTCTAGTCTGTGACTAGACTAGCTTTTCTGGCATACAGAACGCCGGCAATTTAGATAAATCTGATGGACAGGGGTGGCCACATCGCATCCGGCTCTGCCCATTTTGGTAGAGCTCAGTGAAACAAGTGAAAAAAAGCCAAAAGTTGTAAACATTTTGCTCAAATCCCCTTTCACAAAAATGTAGTGACTTTTCAAAGATTTTATGTCAATTTTCTGGTGTTAAAGCTTCGATAAATTAGCTACATAGTTTGTTACAATTAGTACAACTCTAGTTTTTTTTTCTTTAACCCCAGCGCTTTACTGAAAGGCCTTTTGCTGACCATTGATGTGCCGTATCATCCATGCTGGGCTTGTGGTCAGCTCCAATCTTATGCAGCCGGGCTCCAAAGATTTCACGAATCAGACCCCTTGCCATCTAATTTTCAGAGATTATGTTGTCTTCCCAAGTTTAAACATTTGAATGACTGAATAAAAATTAACATATTCAATATATTCAATTTATTTTCTATGGCAACTAAACAAGTTGCTAAATTTCCCATCCAAAAATAAGTAGTTACTAGATTGCTGGTAGGAATGGGGCGGAAAAGTTTGTTTGCCAATAGGCTCCAGCAGCTGATCTAGATTACCATTATCTCGTGTTCTCTATTTACTCATATTCCATTAGAGGAGGCACAAAGTAAATGGACCAGAAAAGTGGCCTTTTGTCAGACTGTACTCTTACTAGATTAAGCAGAAAAACCCAGACAGTTGGTCGAGTAACAGGGATGAGAATGTTTTAGGATCTATTGTATTATCCTTGACAGGAACCGGTGATATATACTGTTCCTACTATAGTCATGTCCCATGACCTAGGAATCATACAGTATTATTATTTACTAGATGGCAGCCCGATTCTAAAGAATCGGGAGTCTAGAATCCATATATACTTTATTTATTCAAATGTAAGAATAATACAATTAATAAATAATAGTAAGAAAGAACAAAAATAATAGGCAGTATATGGAGAAAACACCAAACAAAAGTTCAAAATTGGTGTGAAAATGTCACTGAACCACTTCACAACTAAATATATATAGTTTTGGTAAATGGTATTATCATTTTTTTACGAAATTCGGCAGGAGCTTGAAGAGCAACGTCACTGGGCCCGCCTCCACGCAGTAGAAACTTGCTGTGAGGTAAAAATTCAAAAATCACACCAAAATGGCGGGCGGAGTGTGTCACAGTACGGCACGTTTCTGATTGGTCGCTCGCAGCAGGCGGCAACCAATCAGACACTGGACACTGTTGACGTCACTTATCTCCGGACATTAGCTCCGGACATTAGCTCCGGACATTAGCTCCGGACATTATCTCCGCACATTAGCTGCGGACATTAGCTCCGGACATTAGCTCCGGACAAAGCCACGGAAGTTGGCACAAATTGCAGGAAGTAGTATTCTAGGCAATTAATCTCTGGACATTAGCTCCGGACATTAGCTCCGGAAATTAGCTCCGGACATTAGCTCCGGACAAAGCCGCGGAAGTTGGCACAAATTGCAGGAAGTAGTATTCTAGGCAATTATATATTAGATTGAAAACCAATATAACCTCTGGGCAAGAAGTGTGACTTCCTAAAACACTATAAAAGCGTTAGATCATAAAATCTATAATAATAATCTAATCAAATATTTAGCTAAAGGGGCATATACAGTTCTGGCAAAAATTAAGAGACCACCCCATCAAAACCCTGTCATGGGCAGCCCAATCTCCAGACCTGAACCCCATTGAAAACCTCTGGAATGTAATCAAGAGGATGATGGATAGTCACAAGCTATCAAACAAAGAAGAACTGCTTACATTTTTGCGTCAGAAGCAGTGTGAAATACTAGTGGAAAGCGTGGCAAGAAGCATGAAAGCTGTGATTAAAATCATGGTTGTTCCACAAAATATTGATTTCTGAACTCTTCCTGAGTTAAAACATTAGTATTGTTGTTTCTAAATGATTATGAACTTGTTTTCTTTGCATTATTTGAGGTCTGAAAGCACTGGTTATTTTGTTTTTTTTATTTTGACCACTTCTCCCTTTCAGAAAAAAATACAAAATGTATTGCTTGGATGTTCAGAGACATGTTGTCAGTAGTTTATAGAATAAATGAAAAATTTACAGATACCTGTAAAGTGAAAAATCAGACAAACTGAACATTTTGCAGTCTTAATTTTTGCCAGAGCTGTATATGCTCCCATATAGTGCAAAGTGTATATATATATATATATATATATATATATATATATATATATATATATATATATATATATATATATATATATAAAATTAGGAGCAACAAATAGTCATAATTAATATGGTATATTATTATTATTTATTTATGGTATAATACTTTGCTAATAAACAACAATTATACAAAAGGTGAAAAATGTTAGACCAGTAAAAACACATGTAGAGACAGCCAGGGCTAGGCGGTAAAAATTGCTCACTTAGACCCAAGTTCTAGGGTCAATACACAGGAGATAAGATTAAGCGCAAATGCACATATTCATATTATGGTACAAAACTTATACATATGTGTATATGATAAATGTCTGCCAACAGATAAAAACTTATATATTATCTGTTATGAATAGGTAATTCAGAACCACAATGGACCTTGAAGTTCAGAGCACACAAAGTGACCTGACAATAACCAAAAGACATAGGACGAGCTCTGAGACGTGGGAACTCTGCTGACCGCAATTCCTAATCCTATCCAACCACACTAGAGGCAGCCGTGGATTGCGCCTAACGCTCCCTATGCAACTCGGCACAGCCTGAGAAACTAGCTAGGCCTAAGAAGGAAAAATAGGCCTACCTTGCCTCAGAGAAATACCCCAAAGGAAAAGGCAGCCCCCCACATATAATGACTGTGAGTTGAGATGAAAATACAAACGCAGAGATGAAATAGATTTAGCAAAGTGAGGCCCAACTTACTGAACAGACCGAGGATAGAAAAGATAGCTTTGCGGTCAACACAAAACCCTACAAACAACCACATAGAGGGGCAAAAAGACCCTCCGCACCGACTAACAGTACGGAGGTGCTCCCTCTGCGTCCCAGAGCTTCCAGCAAGCAAGAAAAACCAATAAGCAAGCTGGACAGAAAAAATAGCAAACAAAAATAACACAAGCAAAACTTAGCTTATGCAGGAAGACAGGCCACAGGAACGATCCAGGAGGAAGCAAGACCAATACTAGAACATTGACTGGAGGCCAGGAGCAAAGCACTAGGTGGAGTTAAATAGAGCAGCACCTAACGACTTCACCACATCACCTGAGGAAGGAAACTCAGAAGCCGCAGTACCACTTGTGACCACAGGAGGGAGCTCTGCCACAGAATTCACAACAGTACCCCATCCTTGAGGAGGGGTCACCGAACCCTCATCAGAGCCCCCAGGCCAACCAGGATGAGCCATATGAAAGGCACGAACAAGATCGGCAGCATGAACATCAGAGGCAAAGACCCAGGAATTATCTTCCTGACCATAACCCTTCCACTTAACCAGATACTGGAGTTTCCGTCTCGAAACACGAGAATCCAAAATCTTCTCTACAATATACTCCAACTCCCCCTCCACCAAAACCGGGGCAGGAGGATCAACAGTGGAACCATAGGTGCCACGTATCTCCGCAACAATGACCTATGGAATACGTTATGGATGGAAAAAGAATCTGGAAGGGTCAAACGAAAAGACACAGGATTAAGAACCTCAGAAATCCTATACGGACCAATGAAACGAGGCTTAAACTTAGGACAGGAAACCTTCATAGGAATATGACGAGATGACAACCAAACCAAATCCCCAACACGAAGTCGGGGACCCACACAGCGTCTGCGATTAGCAAAACGTTGAGCCTTCTCCTGGGACAAGGTCAAATTGTCCACTACATGAGTCCAAATCTGCTGTAACCTGTCCACCACAGTATCCACACCAGGACAGTCCGAAGACTCAACCTGCCCTGAAGAGAAACGAGGATGGAACCCAGAATTGCAGAAAAACGGCGAAACCAAGGTAGCTCAGCTGGTCCGATTATTAAGGGCGAACTCCGCCAAAGGCAAGAAGGACACCCAATCATCCTGATCAGCATAAACAAAGCATCTCAGATATGTTTCCAAGGTCTGATTGATTCGTTCGGTCTGGCCATTTGTCTGAGGATGGAAAGCCGAGGAAAAAGACAAATCAATGCCCATCCTAGCACAAAAGGCTCGCCAAAACCTCGAAACAAACTGGGAACCTCTGTCAGAAACGATGTTCTCTGGAATGCCATGTAAATGAACCACATGCTGGAAGAACAATGGCACCAAATCAGAGGAGGAAGGTAATTTAGACAAGGGTACCAAATGGACCATCTTAGAGAAGCGATCACAAACCACCCAAATGACCGACATTTTTTGAGAAACGGGGAGATCCGAAATAAAATCCATAGAGATATGTGTCCAAGGCCTCTTCGGGACTGGCAAGGGCAAAAGCAACCCACTGGCACGAGAACAGCAGGGCTTAGCCCGAGCACAAATCCTACAGGACTGCACAAAAGAACGTACATCCCGCGACAGAGATGGTTACCAAAAGGATCTAGCCACTAATTCTCTGGTACCAAAGATTCCAGGATGACCAGCCAACACCGAACAATGAACCTCAGAGATAACTTTATTCGTCCACCTATCAGGGACAAACAGTTTCTCCGCTGGGCAACGATCAGGTTTATTAGCCTGAAATTTTTGCAGCACCCGCCGCAAATCAGGGGAGATGGCAGACAAAATTACTCCCTCTTTGAGAATACCCGCCGGCTCAGACAAACCCGGAGAGTCGGGCACAAAACTCCTAGACAGGGCATCCGCCTTCACATTTTTAGAGCCCGGAAGGTACGAAACCACAAAGTCAAAACGGGAGAAAAACAGCGACCAACAAGCCTGTCTAGGATTCAACCGTTTGGCAGACTCGAGATAAGTTAAATTCTTGTGATCAGTCAAGACCACCACGCGATGCTTAGCTCCTTCAAGCCAATGACACCACTCCTCGAATGCCCACTTCATGGCCAGCAACTCTCGATTGCCAATATCATAATTTCGCTCAGCAGGCGAAAACTTCCTGGAAAAGAAGGCGCATGGTTTCATCACCGAGCAATCAGAACCTCTTTGCGACAAAACAGCCCCCACTCCAATTTCAGAAGCATCAACCTCGACCTGGAACGAAAGCAAAACATCTGGTTGACACAACACAGGGGCAGAAGAAAAACGACGCTTTAACTCTTGAAAAGCTTCCACAGAAGCAGAAGACCAATTGACCACATCAGCACCCTTCTTGGTCAAATCGGTCAATGGTTTAGCAATACTAGAAAAATTACAGATGAAACGACGATAAAAATTAGCAAAGCCCAGGAACTTTTGCAGACTCTTCAGAGATGTCGGCTGAGTCCAATCATAGATGGCCTGGACCTTAACAGGGTCCATCTCGATAGTAGAAGGGGAAAAAATGAACCCCAAAAATGAAACCTTCTGAACACCAAAGAGACACTTTGATCCCTTCACAAACAAAGAATTAGCACGCAGGACCTGGAACACCATTCTGACCTGCTTCACATGAGACTCCCAATCATCCGAGAAGACCAAAATATCATCCAAGTATACAATCAGGAATTTATCCAGGTACTCTCGGAAGATGTCATGCATAAAGGACTGAAACACCGATGGAGCATTGGCAAGTCCGAATGGCATAACTAGGTACTCAAAATGGCCCTCGGGCGTATTAAATGCTGTTTTCCATTCATCGCCCCGCTTAATACGCACAAGATTATACGTACCACGAAGATCTATCTTGGTGAACCAACTAGCCCCCTTGATCCGAGCAAACAAATCAGATAATAGCGGCAAGGGGTACTGAAATTTGACCGTGATTTTATTTAGAAGGCGGTAATCTATACAAGGTCTCAGCGAACCATCCTTCTTGGCCACAAAAAAGAACCCCGCTCCCAATGGCGACGATGACGGGCGAATATGCCCCTTCTCCAAGGACTCCTTCACGTAACTCCGCATAGCGGCGTGCTCAGGCACAGATAAATTAAACAGTCGACCTTTAGGAAACTTACTACCAGGAATCAAATCGATAGCACAATCACAATCCCTATGCTGAGGTAGGGCATTGGACTTGGGCTCATCAAATACATCCCGGTAATCCGACAAGAACTCTGGGACCTCAGAAGGGGTGGATGACGAAATAGACAGAAATGGGACATCACCATGTACCCCCTGACAACCCCAGCTGGACACAGACATTGATTTCCAATCTAATACTGGGTTATGGACTTGTAGCCATGGCAACCCCAACACGACCACATCATGCAGATTATGCAACACCAGAAAGCGAATATCCTCCTGATGCGCAGGAGCCATGCACATGGTCAGCTGGGTCCAGTACTGAGGCTTATTCTTGGCCAAAGGCGTAGCATCAATTCCTCTCAATGGAATAGGACACTGCAAGGGCTCCAAGAAAAACCCACAACGCCTAGCATACTCCAAGTCCATCAAATTCAGGGCAGCGCCTGAATCCACAAATGCCATGACAGAATAAGATGACAAAGAGCAGATCAAAGTAACGGACAAAAGAAATTTTGACTGTACCGTACCAATGGTGGCAGACCTAGCGAACCGCTTAGTGCGCTTAGGACAATCGGAGATAGCATGAGTGGAATCACCACAGTAGAAACACAGCCCATTCTGACGTCTGTGTTCTTGCCGTTCAGCTCTGGTCAAAGTCCTATCACATTGCATAGGCTCAGGTTTATGCTCGGATAATACCGCCAAATGGTGCACAGATTTACGCTCACGCAAGCGTCGACCGATCTGAATGGCCAAAGACATAGACTCATTCAGACCAGCAGGCATAGGAAATCCCACCATGACATCCTTAAGGGCTTCAGAGAGACCCTTTCTGAAAATTGCCGCCAGCGCACCTTCATTCCATTGAGTGAGCACGGACCACTTTCTAAACTTCTGACAATAAATCTCTATCTCATCCTGACCCTGACACAAAGCCAGCAAGATTTTCTCTGCCTGATCCACCGAATTAGGTTCATCGTACAGCAATCCGAGCGCCAGGAAAAACACATCAATATTACATAATGCAGGATCTCCTGGCGCAAGGGAAAATGCCCAGTCTTGAGGGTCGCCACGTAATAAAGAAATAATAATCCTAACTTGTTGAACTGGGTCACCAGAGGAGCGAGGTTTCAAAGCCAGAAACAGTTTGCAATTATTTTTGAAATTCAGAAACTTAGTTCTATCTCCAGAAAACAAATCAGGAATAGGAATTCTAGGTTCTAACATAGATTTCTGAACCATAATGTCTTGAATTTTTTGTACTCTTGCAGTGAGATTATCCACACAAGAAGACAGACCTTTAATGTCCATCACTACACCTGTGTCCTGAACCACCCAAATGTCTAGGGGAAAAAAAAGGCAAAACACAGTGTAAAGAAAAAAAAATGGTCTCAGAACTTCTTTTTTCCCTCTATTGAGAAGCATTAGTACTTTTGGCCTCCAGTACTGTTATGAATAGTTAATTCAGAACCACAATGGACCTTGAAGTTCAGAGCACACAAAGTGACCTGACAATAACCAAAAGACATAGGACGAGCTCTGAGACGTGGGAACTCTGCTGACCGCAATTCCTAATCCTATCCAACCACACTAGAGGCAGCCGTGGATTGCGCCTAACGCTCCCTATGCAACTCGGCACAGCCTGAGAAACTAGCTAGGCCTAAGAAGGAAAAATAAGCCTACCTTGCCTCAGAGAAATACCCCAAAGGAAAAGGCAGCCCCCCACATATAATGACTGTGAGTTGAGATGAAAATACAAACGCAGAGATGAAATAGATTTAGCAAAGTGAGGCCCAACTTACTGAACAGACCGAGGATAGAAAAGATAGCTTTGCAGTCAACACAAAACCCTACAAACAACCACGCAGAGGGGCAAAAAGACCCTCCGCACCGACTAACGGTATGGAGGTGCTCCCTCTGCGTCCCAGAGCTTCCAGCAAGCAAGAAAAACCAATAAGCAAGCTGGACAGAAAAAATAGCAAACAAAAATAACACAAGCAAAACTTAGCTTATGCAGGAAGACAGGCCACAGGAACGATCCAGGAGGAAGCAAGACCAATACTAGAACATTGACTGGAGGCCAGGAGCAAAGCACTAGGTGGAGTTAAATAGAGCAGCACCTAACGACTTCACCACATCACCTGAGGAAGGAAACTCAGAAGCCGCAGTACCACTTGTGACCACAGGAGGGAGCTCTGCCACAGAATTCACAACAATTATCATTCAAATAATGCTGAGTAGAATACATTAAGTCATTACAGTGTTATAACCAGTTAGCAAACATTGCCAGCTATCAAGTCAGACCTGCCACAGTGTAAAGTTCTATGATAACTGTCACATAAAAAAATTATTGACCCAGTGTTAGACCAGCATGTATTGTCTGGATAAATCTATTACAAAAGGGAGAAAAGTACCTGAGGCCATAATTCCCGTGTAAAGGAGCAGATAAGCACTGCGGCAAACTGCTAAGCTGCACCTCAATGCGCGTTTCACCTTCTAGGCTTCATCTGGAAGTGTCTTGTGCATTATCCTTGATGGGAACCGATGATATGTACTGTTCCTACATGACTACTAAAGTCATGTCCCATAACATAAGAATCATACAGTATTATTATTGTATTGTTTACTTATATGTTGTGAATTCTGTTGTCAAACTCCCTCCTGTGGTCGTGAATTGTACTTCGGCGAGTTCTGTCTATGGGCTCCCTCTGGTGGCTGTGAGTGAAGCTGCTGCTTCTGAGGTTCCTTACACAGGTGACGTGGTTTATCCTTTGGTTGGCTGCTCTATTTAAATCCTCTCAGATCGTTACCCCATGCCAGCTGTCAATGTTTTTGCATTGGTTCAGTTCGCTCCTGGATCTCTCTGGTGACCTGCCTTCTCCTTCAGAAGCTAAGTTCCTGATAGTCATTATTTGTTCATTGTTTTCTTGTTCAGCTGGTTTTCATGGTTTTGTCTTGCTAGCTGGAAGCTCTGGGATGCAGAGTGGCCCCTCCGCACCGTGAGTCGGTGCGGAGGTCTTTTTTGCACACTCTGCGTGGTCTTTTGTAGGTTTTTGTGCTGATCGCAAAGTTACCTTTCCTATCCTCTGTCTATTTAGTAAGTCTGGCCTCCCTTTGCTGAAACCTGTTTCATTTCTGCGTTTGTGACTTTCATCTTTACTCACAGTCAATATATGTGGGGGGCTTCCTTTACCTTTGGGGAATTTCTCTGAGGCAAGGTAGGCTTTATTTTCTTTCTCTAGGGCTAGATAGTTCTTAGGCTGTGACGAGGCGCATAGGTCTGGTCAGGAGCGCTCCACGGCTATTATTAGTGTGTGTGATAGGATTAGGGCTTGCGGTCAGCAGAGCTCCCACATCCCAGAGCTCGTCCTGTATGAGGTTTAACTATCAGGTCATTCCGGGTGCTCCTAACCACCAGGTCATAACACGTATACTGCTATGGAATCAAGTTTGATTTTTGGAAGTTTGTCCTGTCTCTCTCCCCATAGCCCATCTCTGATGTAACTCCTCCCTTCTTCCTCCTGTGTCAGTGCATATTATCCATCTTTGCCTGAGGTTCATATCTGCACAACTCTGGATCTGAATTGTCTTTTTAGCTACCGCTGTTGCAGCTGTTGCAACTACTACATTTGTGCATAATACAAGAATTGAGCCTGGGAATAAACTTCTTCCGGAATCTTCATACGGGCCTCTGCAGTATTTAAGCTATGTGATGAAATGACTTTGTGTGAGTACTGGTATATACAGACAGCCATATTAATTCTGTCTCAAGAGACCCACAATGGCAGCCTAATTATAGAGTCAAAATATACAGAGAGGGAGAATCAATATCAACAGAATTGCTGCCAAGACTCAAGATAAAGTTCAAGGGCTTTATTATAATAATTTGGACAATTAATTGGTCTGATCTTTCTTAGGTCCATACAAATACTAGTAGCAAACATGTAGGCAACATAATATATATAAATAAAGTATATATTGTGTAAGTTGTTAGTGTGCAAATGGTGATCATACTGTCTCCAATTGGTGTGATTTGCAGTAGTTTATTGAAAGAGGACCTGTTAGTTACCATAAATACGTAATTTGCTTTTTTACATGGTGTAAGGGTATGTTCACATGTGGTGTTTTTGATGCATTTTTTTATGCAGCATTTATAGTCTGTAGCATAATCCAGTGAGATTTCTGAAATATCATAAACCAGCTGGGTTCTTTTTTCGCGTGCATTTTGAGCGCTGCTGTGGTTATTGCCAAGACGGTGCATATCAATTATTTCAGCGGTTTTGCGGCTGTTTTCACCTATTTAAATGAATGTGGGAAAAACACAAGTAAAAGCGCAGGAAAAATCTAGTAAAAATAAGCAGATTGCATACATTTTTTTGCCACCACTCTTATTGGTGCAGTAAAAACTGCTGCAAAATGTCACACACAAAACAAACCATAAATTCTGTTGTTCTTCTGAATCTGATGTTATTTTTTTTGTTCCTGCACATCTCAGTTCTTGAGACACTTGTCTTTCTTCCCTGTATGTAAATCTATTTTTTTTTAGCCAAGTGGGCATGGTCAAATGTGGAGACCCGATAAGAAACCTACATATTGTTTATCACATAACAGAATAACCTCCATGCAGGTTCTACCTTTGCTAAATTCAGGCAAAAGCTAGGGACAGAATTATAGTAGGTGTAACGGTCTGAAGACTTGTGGGGATCATCAAAAGGTCCCTTTGGCCCAGATAAGAAGAACAAATGACCCAGGAGATACATTTTGTGCTGGGGTTTAAGAGCTTCACGATACACCACTATTAGCAGTGCCAAGTACTGATAGCAGGAGATTCATTGCCCACCTAATATACAAAACCTTAATTCTTCCAAACTCTACTATACAATGTAGATCCCCAAAAGTTTGATTTCATGCATTATATGGGGTCCATTATTCTGTATGGAGCATTATATGGGGCCCATTATACTGTATGGAGGACTATGAGGTGCCCATTATACTGTATTGAGGACTATGTGCTGTCCATAATTCTGTATGGAGAACTATGTGGTGCTCCTAATACTGTATAGAGGACTATGTGGTGCCCATAATACTGTATGGAGGACTATGTGGTGCCCTTAATACTGTATGGAGGGATATGTGGTACTTATAATACTGTATGGAGGACTATGTGGTGCCCATAATACTGTATGGAGGACTATGTGGTGCTCTTAATACTGTATAGATGACTATGTGATGCCCATTATATTGTATGGAGGACTATGTGGTACCCATAGTACTGTATGGAGGACTTTGTGGTGCCCATTATACCGTATGGAGGACTATACTATCTGGTCAACAATGATAAGTCTCGAGTCCCTCTGTGTGTCTGCAGATTTTTAATCCCCCCAGTGGAAGCATTGTACTTTGTGTGGATTCTTTGGTTTCTGAGCTATTGTACAATTTACCATAGATATCACTCATGTAATGTAAGAAGTAAGTGTAATTTTTGGCATTGTAGTACACCTATAAATTCTTATCTGTTCATCATTAATCATGGTAAATGCTAAAGAGGCCCAATTAGACTTTTTCGCCTGGAGCCCACAAAACCTGGAGCCAGCTTTGCATATATCTGTAGACATGTTGGAGTGGATACAAATGGAAGGCCCTTGAACAACCTTGATGCACGTTTTACCATCCAAACTTGGTTTCGCCAGTAAGGTAAGTGAATAGATAAAAGTGGAGCCTTATATACCCATTTCAGAACACCACCCAGAGTTAATTGGCACGCTGACATCTTAATGCCATGGCGTTCTAGAGAAGGCACACAGCATGCAATTATTAGACAGGTAGTGATGCACATTAAAGGATAGCAATAATATATGACCTCGGGATGCCAGTCCACATGCACACTCCTCATCGATATAAAACAGCACATGTGGCAGATATATGTAATTGAACATAAATGTACAAATCTGAACATTATTGCAAATGATTGTACTTAATAAATAGATATATAAATATGCAAGAAACTGAAAAAAAAACATTAACATAGATTATAAATACGAAGATGACATATGTGGTAAAGACATAATAAAATAAATATTAAAAATGTTACTGTGACAAATTATAAACACTGTGAAAAAAAATGCATACCGTATATTTAGCCAAATCACTGTCCATCATAAGTGACAACTAGTGTTTCCTCAATGCCTGATAAATATCATTCCATCTAGAATTGATTGATATTCAGCCCTCTAGATTCATTACTACAATCACATTGTTTCCCCTAATCATTAATAAGTTCCTGGGGGCTTTTTTCACTCTTATGTAGCCATTTTCATAGTCTTACGACCATATCCTCTATCATGTAATATGTCATTTAAAATTGTTACCTTTGCTTCAAATTTCTCTTTAATGGAACAAATCCATTTCATATTTAGAAACTGGACAGCAGGTATTACTCTCTTAATTTGTGAATACTACCTGGATGTAGAATGTAATAATATATTTGTTGGTGTAGATTTCTTACATAGGTCAGCAGTGATGTATCTCCTCTTATTTTTCTCAATCAAAATATCCAAAAATTTACATTTGGGAGGATTAGAAGTCCAGATGAGCTGATATTCAGGTCATTTTAGTTAAGTCTGGGCAAAAGTCATCCAACTGAGATGTGCAACCTTGCCAGATGAAAAGAAAATAATTGACAAACCTCAGCCATTAAATCATGGTATCAAGTCTATTGTATCCTGGACTACGTCTGTTTCCCATAGCCACAGGAACAGATTGGCATATGAGGGCAACCAAGTTGCCCCCATTGTGGTGCCCTGGAGTTGTAGGAAAAAATAATCTATGAATGCAAAAAAAAATTGTAAAGAAGAACTGTAATAATCAATGATGAAATTCATGAAATTCTCATATGTAAAAAGGTCTTCAATGCACGTATTCTGTGGTTGAGGTTTCTGGATATGTACAGTGACTGCACTTCACATGTAACCAGCAGCATATCCTCATGATGATGGCCATCATTGAGATGTAAGAGTACATCTGTAGTATCTCAATGAATTTCTGAAAATAAAAATCAATAAACCTACAGACCTTCTCACACAGACTGCCCAATTGTCCATTACATTTTAAAATGCATTCATTTTATTATTAATACTAAATATAACATATTAATGATAAGTCTAAAAGTTAAACAATATTATATTTTTACCATTTAAATGTGGGTCACTATTTGGTAAGTTACATAGCAATTCCTTGTATACTCAGTGAAGGTCAAGGTATACTTTTTATTTTAACATTTCACTTACTGGCTTAGGTAACACATAAAGGACAACATAAACATACAATTTTAGTGATATATGTATTATGTATCGGCCTTTCCACCTCCCCTTATACACATTTACCATATGGTCCAAATTTTGTTTAGATAACCAGCTTGGCTTGATTCTTTTGAAAGTATATATAGGAAATAAATATTTTCCTTATAAACAATATTACCCGTATTTTCCGACGAAAAAGACGATTGGGCGTATAAGACGACCCCCCAACTTTTCCAGTTAAAATATAAACTCTTCTTAAAAGTCGGGGGTCTTCTTATATGCATTGTGTCATCTTATAGGGCGGGTGACTAATGTGCCTTTTGGGGGTTTGTGGTCCTGATGACGAAGAGAGGGGGCATCTCTCAGGAAAGTGAGAGTAGAGTATCCCCTTATTTCATCATTGTGGCAGCGTGGGTCTCTGTGCTGGGGAGCGGCGGTGGCTCCTCTTTGTGCTGCGTGGGTGCTCTGTGCTGTGGGGTGGCGGATCTTCATGCAGCATCGGGGCTCTGTGCTGTGGGGCGGCGGATCTTCCTGCAGCGTTGGGGCTCCTCCGGCATTTCCTCAAAGCCCTGAGGCACCGGCAGCTCCATTATTGCGATGCGGTGGCCTCCGGGAAAATGGCCGCTGGGGGCGGCGCATGCTCAGATTCAGATCTCGTCTCCCGAGACCTCGGGATGAGATCTGAATCTGAGCATGCACCGCCCCCAGTGGCCATTTTCCTGGAGGACACCGCATCGCAGCAATGGAGCTGCCGGTGCCTCCGGGCTTTGAGGAAATGCCGGCAGAGCTCCGACGCTGCACGAAGATCTGCCGCTGCCACACAGCACAGAGCCCCGATGCTGCATGAAGATACGCCGCCCCACAGCACAGCACCCATGCGGCACAAAGAGGTAATGGGGGGATACTCCACTCACACTTTCCTGTGAGACGCCCCCTCTCTTCGTCATCGGGACCACTTCCCCCACCCACCATATGCACATTGGTCTGCACCCGGCGTATAAGACAACCTCCGACTTTTAAGAAGATTTTCTTAGGTTAATAGGTCATCTTATACGCCAGAAAATACGGTACTTACTTCTAAATTGATGCAGCTAAAGGAGAGGTAGTTTCTTATGTATAACATGGAAGAACAATTGCTTCCAATTGAATTTATAGTTTTAAAATCCATTATCGGTATCCAATTTAAAATGAAGTGATCCAGTGCGGCATGTATGACAATGCATTTTCCTGCATTCCTTTAACTGCATACTTTACAGAATGGATAAGTTTAATCCTCTTTAGAAGGATTCTTATGTGGTGCCCAGTCTGGATCCCTTCCAGTTTCATATTGGGGAAGCAGTATGACCCTCAATGCCAGTAATCGTCAGTATTTAGAAATTTGTATGCATAAGCCAAAACCAGTATTGGAATCTCCATAGTTATATTGCAGTGATTGGCACCTGACCTGTGTAGTGCTCTGGAAAATACCAACTAAAGTACTGCCATGTACCAAGTCACCTAATCCTCAACTCTTCCTCCTGCAGCTCAAGTAGAGAACAGTGAGGAGTTGATTCAATGGTCCAACAGGGGATGCTCTCCAGCAACAAAGGAAAGAAGCTGAAACCTAACTTTTAATCATATAGGATAAAAAAAATTGTTAGAAGGTGCCCATATTAAAAAATATAATGCTTACGCTTTTGTAGAAAAACTCTTAATAAGCAATGAAATGAAAGTATGAAGTCTGTCTGAGGCTACATGCTCAAAAGGCTACCTCGAACAGACTTGGCACAAGCCGTTCCATCTGGCAGTTTTCAGCGAAATCCAGATAGCTATTAACCCCTGTACAGGGATCTGGTTTTACAACAGGACCTAGTGGAATTCTACCATAGAAGGGCTGCTGTCCACAGCTAGGAATGATCGCCAAGAAGGGTCAGGGCAGAGAGGTAACGTCAAGGACAAAATCATGATCCATATGAATAGTCAGAACTATAAGCTGAGATCAAATCAGGAAATCATTAAAACCAAACAGGAGCTGAAGCCCCACATCTAACAAGAGAAGCACAAAGTTATATCTGGAAGCTCCCAGCAGTAAGCTGGAAACCTTAGTAGGGGATGGTACTCAACAATTAGCAGGAACAGGGAGCTGATAACTTCAGCTGGACAGCACGCACCCCCACACAGCCAGACTGGACAGCACTACAGAACCCAGCCACTCTAACTTTAGTGCCTGAACTGAGCCCGTAGTATAGAGCTTCTGCATCTGACATCTCCGCTATCACCAGCGCCATTCGCAGAGTGAGTACGGCAGCACCTGGCGACAGAAGCAGATGTCGCAGGAGCAGGTTCTGGTGGAGATGTGACAGAAAGTAGTTAAAACTTAGCCACTAATCATATAGGATTAAAAAATTGGCAGAATGTGCACATATAAAAAAAACCTATAATGCTTAGGCTTTAAGCCCCTAAGAGTTTTCATACCCGAAATGTGTAAGCATTATATTATTTTTTTTTACGATCTGCACATTCTGCCAATTTCTTTTATCCTACATGATTAAAGGGTACCTTTTAATGACTTTCCTTTGGTGCTGGAGACCATTTTCTTTCGGACTATTAAAAGCTATTTGACCTGGAAGCCAGACCAGTGCATACTCCGTGCACCTCTCCCAAACCACAGAGTGTCTACCCTGGATATTTTCCTGGGATACCCATCTCTAACACATTAGTGGTGAGCTGAATTGACACTTTTGTTCTATTTCTTGTATATATCTACTGGTAAATTCAGCAGCATAGGCAAAAAAAAAAGTTGGAAGGCAGTTCTTTCTCCTAATTTTCCTATTTGCATGCCAATCCCCTACTACAGTGGTGGCAGCAGGCCGAATTCAGGTCGCTGGTGCAACACTGCACACTCCCCTGCAGTTGGCAGAGCACGGTGACTTTGAAGAATGCAAATATCCTCGTGAATCTTAAGGAAATGTAACCTTGATATGTCTGATTTAAATGCTAAATATTTACGTTCTCCCCCTATTGCCATATATTGTTTTTTTATATTAAGTGTCATTGTGTTTCAGTTTATTCTATACCTGTTGATTTTATTATTTTTTTTAATCTTAACAAACTCACTGGAAGTTGAAGGAGTAGTCAAATAAAGAAAAGCAAACAACGGAGCCGACCGCAGGAGCACGTGAAAGCGGTCTGTAAACAAAGAAAGTCCTCACGGTTTTATAAGAGGAGTTACATTCAACACTTGGGGTTATTTAGCCTCTGAATTAAATTCTCTTTGTAAATGGTAAACACTGTCATTTCTGCCCTCGTTGACTGTCGTCAGCTCCCTAATTGACACCGTCACATAGTCAGCGTGGAGAGCTGAGCATGTTTTGAGACCTGCGTCTTTTCAAACAGACTTTCCATCAAGAGCTGAAACCAACTCCTTTTGTGTCTTTGTGTCTTCGTCGACATAAGATCACACATAGTTCGGGGATTGGGCTTTACTGGCTTCACGAGTTTGAGAAGCGGTGCAAAAGTTTATGTAACTTAACATACTGTAATTATTTCTTAGCGCCTCAATATAAAAGGACAACCATAGCAGAAAAGATTACCCTAATACCTAGTGTATAACTCTCCTTATTATTATATGAGAGATCTAAGGGTGTAACGAAAGATAAAGGAAAACCTGTTAATATTACAACCAAATTCTGATTTCTTTAAGATTTTTTAACAATATTTATTTCTACTGTCTCCTTCTAGCTCGGCTGGAGGCCTTTCAATGCACAATGTCTAGAAGTGTATACACAAAATACTCACTTTTGTCTGTAATATTCTTCACTATTTTAATTATTAAAGATAAGAATTTGAATTATAAATATTCTAGTTATGCTGGAATAGGCTAAGCAGGCCCCGTGCCCTCAGGCAAGAGTCTTCCATTATCCATAATACTTCTGCCGCCTGCCGGCATCCGACTTCTTTATCATTTTTTTTTTTTTTGGTTAAAAAAAAAAAAAAAAAAAAAGAGTATAACAAAAATAGCCCCTCTCTTCTGCCTAGTCGAACCACAGAGATCCCTTCTCAATATGTATAGAGGCCTTGAAGAGAGAATATGCCACGACGGTGTCCCTAACTGTCTAGCTCTCCCATTGAAACCAGTGTGTTTGTCACACATCACAGCTCCGGAGACCCTTTATAGTTGATCATTAATATTGTCAGGATAGTGAAGGCAGGGATGATAGCGGGGATTCAGCAACAGCCTTCTGTGAATATACAAATAAGTGAATTGTTATCTCCCCCAACTTGGCAAAGAACAGCAAAGAGACAGAATTGCTGAGGAGACATGACAGCTTCTTTTTGGCTGGCCCATTAAACAGGGATATATAATAGGTGTGCATTACTGAGGAATAAGGCAAACGAGTGTGAACATCGCTCCAAGATATGAGAGCACCTTAGGGCTTCATGACACAAGGGTGTGCACTGCTGACAACCCGTATATACAGTCCTAACAGAAGAAAGAAGATGGACCGTCAGGAGGGATGATGAAAAGACCAGGTTTCCATTTTAATCAGTAGGATACATAAGGTTCATACATTTATTACAGTTGCCAATTTACAATAGGTGATTAAAAAGATCTCCTCTCATCAGTCATTCTACTCTCTATGGTGGTGGCATGACATGTGCTAGACCTAATTGTCAGGTATCCTGGAGATGACAGTCTGGATTATTAGAAGATATGCGTGTGTACATACCTATGAATATATCTATCTATGTCTACATGTATGTCCATTCAGACATTATTATTATTATTTATTATTATAGCGCCATTTATTCTATGGCGCTTTACATGTGAGGAGGGGTATACATAATAAAAACAAGTACAATAATCTTAAACAATACAAGTCACAACTGGTACAGGAGGAGAGAGGACCCTGCCCGCGAGGGCTCACATTTTACAAGGGATGGGTGAGAATTCAGTAGGTGAGGATAGAGCTGGTGGTGCAGTAGTTTGGTCGATCGACGATTACTGCAGGTTGCAGGCTTGTCGGAAGAGGTGGGTCTTCAGGTTCTTTTTGAAGGTTTCGATGGTACGCGAGAGTCTGATATGTTGTGGTAGAGAGTTCCAGAGTAGGGGTGATGCGCGAGAGAAATCTTGTATACGATTGTGGGAAGAAGATATAAGAGGGGAGTAGAGAAGGAGATCTTGTGAGGATCGGAGGTTGCGTGCAGGAAAGTACCGGGAGAACAAGGTCACAGATGTATGGAGGAGACAGGTTGTGGATGGCTTTGTACGTCATGGTTAGGGGTTTGCACTGGAGTCTCTGGGCAATGGGGAGCCAGTGAAGGGATTGACAGAGGGAAGAGGCCAGGGGAATAGTGGGAGGACAGGTGGATTAGACATCTCAGAGAATTCACGCCTCAACTGGTCAAAGATGTTTTGGAGTTTGAATATCATGGCTGCTATTGTACGTATTATAAACATGAACAATATGTAGATATTGCATACTGTGGGGATTTCAGCTCTTTGGTAGCCACTTGGATACACACTGGCACAGGATTTTTTAGATCAAAAGAGGAAAAAGTTTATTGTCCTTCATAAACTTTGAAGCTCCACAAATAAAAACAGCACCTCTTCAGCACAAATGAAAATAAAACAGTCCTTTCTCTGGGTAAGGTAAAGTAAATCAAATGGTCTCATTAACTTGGTACTACAGGTACTTCTCAGTCTCTAGCATAGACTATCCAACATGATCAGTCTTTCTTCAGCTCCAACACAGCCTCTCTGCTGAGCCAACGCAGCTGCCTGTTATGCCTCTGGACTGGAGTATGGGAGCGACCTTTCCCACTCAGGCTCTTTTGTTCACTCCTAAATCCCAGACCCCAAACCCAGTCAAAATAAAAACCACCTCAGTAACACATAGCTGCTATCCTGGACTTTACCTCATGCTCTTTTCCAATATATTACATAAAAAAACTCATCTAAAACAGTACTTAACATAGTTCTGGCATATTTTATTATCAAGGCCTCTTTACGTTTTGAGAAGTGATCTCTGAGGTTTGACAATCCAGAAGATGCGGCCTATTTCTATCATACATATATATAGCAGAGGTTTGTACTCACTCTGCTGCAATTGAGGTAGGCACAGGAAGTGGTTGTTAGGGTTGGCGGAATGCACCGAATATATATTTATTAGAAGAAGTTGGTGCGTTCGCAACCCGGGATCCACTGTGCAGGAAAGCACCTGCTGCTAGATATGGCGGTACAATATAGTAGTATTAACAGACTCTGTTACTTCACAGAGTCTGTTCGCAAAGATAACGCTGTGCCCTGTTTGGCTCACAGAGGAACACAGCTACTTAGTAAAGCAGATGGTGGTCATGCAGTCAAATGCAAACATGAAACTCCTCGCCGGAGGTGCCAGCATTCTAGGGGCTTATTTCAGCCGGGCCCCTGAATACACACACACGAAACTCCTAGCTGGAGGTGCCAGCATTCTAGGGGCTTATTTCAGCCGGGTCCCTGACTGCATACAAACATGACCACACTGGTGCTGAGCTCATACATAAATTGATACTAGCGCATGGCCGTGCGGTCATGCACACCTCTTATAGCTGCAGCAAGTACAGGACCTTCCTAGAAGGACCAATGAGATGCTGCCACAGACGTTGAACACCTTCAGGACCTTCCTAGAGGACCAATAGGATTTGCTGCAGTACCTGAGCATGTGACCCTTGATCTCCAATGAGAGATCTTACCCTGGGCATGCTCAGAAGGGGAAAAGTAGGACTTAGTCCCAAAGACGTCTGCTCGCTGCTGACCAGTACCGGCTACAATGGCAGAAGCTGGAAGGACAGCAGTAACCCTTCGCACAGTGTCAGACTGAGCATGACGCTGGGATTGACGCCTCCGCTGAGCAGGCTCCACTGCGGCAGAAGAAGAATGGGAGACCGCAGCGGAGATGGCTCGAGATTCCCCCTGTGCAGAGGCAGGAACTAGACCCCTAACAGTGGTATTGCTGAAATGTCCAGGCAAGTTTATTTGAACTGTATAAGCCGCTCAGGATAGCAGAACAGCCTTTTTCAGCCACAAAGTGAAATCATGAAGTTAAAAGTCCATACAACTTATAGCAGATCCACCCACTCAGGAAATTGTCTGCTTATTTAGGCCTTGCATAGACCAACACACAGGAGATCCACACATCTCCAGCTCCAGACACTGAATGAGACACTCTGCCTCCATTTTGTCTGCCAAACCACATCCCTGGGGTTAGGATATGTGAATAGTCATTCCCACCCATCACTTATGACTGGAGGGAACAATCTTCAGCCATTGGGGCGGGGTTTTCGGGTGTTTGATTCACCCTTTCCTTACCCATTGGCTGCATGCTGGCTGCAATATTGGATTGAAGTTCATTCTCTGTCCTCCATAGTACACGCCTGCGCAAGGTGATGGCGAACTCAGTCGAGGGGTTCAAGAGAGGCCTGGATGTTTTCCTGGAGCAGAACAATATTGTATCATACAATTATTAGGTTCTGTAGAAGGACGTAGATCTGGGGATTTATTATGATGGAATATAGGCTGAACTGGATGGACAAATGTCTTTTTTCGGCCTTACTAACTATGTTACTATGTTAGATATGACTGAATAAAATATTCCAGTTGCAAATCTTTTTTCATTACATAGTGGAATGTGTTGAAAACAAAAAACAAAAATAATCACTGTAAATCCAAATTGATATCCCATGGAGGTCTGGATTTGGAATGATCCTCAAAATAAAAGTGGGAAATGAAATTACAGGCCGATCCAATTTCAGAGGAAATGCCTCAAGACAAGGAAATGATGCTCAGCAGTGTGTCTGGCCTCCATGTGCCTGTATGACCTCCCTACAATGCCTGGGCATTCTCCTGATGAGTCAACGGATGTTCTCCTGAGGGATTAAAGCATCAGTCAACTCCTGGATAGTATGTGGCGCAACGTGGTCTTGGTGGACAAAATGAGACATGATGTCTCAGATATGCTCGATTGGATTCAGGTCTGGGGAACGGGCGGGCCAGTCCATAGCTTCAATGCCTTCATCTTGCAGGAACTGCTGACACACTCTAGCCACATGAGGCTTAGCATTGTCATGCATCAGGAGGAACCCAGGGCCCCCTGCACCTGTATATGGTCTCACAATCGGTCTGTGGATCACATCCCGGTACCTAATGTCAATTAGGGTACCGCTGGTTAGTACAAGGAGGGTTGTGTGGCCCTCCAAAGAAATGCCTCCCCTCACAATTACTGACCCATTACCACCTCAGTCATGCTGGAGGATGTTGCAGGCAACAGAACATTTTCCATGGCGTTCTGCAGACTTTGTCACATCTGTCACATGCTCGGTGTGAACCATCTGCTCTCTTCCCTGAAAAGCACAGGTCGCCAATGTTGAATCTGCCAATCTTGGTGTTCTCTGGCAAATGCCAACCACCCTGTACAGCATTGTGTACCTTGGGCCTTCATACCACCTTCATGGAGTCTGTTTCTGATAGTTTGAGCAGATGCACCCATATCAATGACCCACACACGCACCATGCAAACACATGACACAAGCACCATGTACGTACGTCACGCATGCACCATGTACACATGTCACACACACACATGAATCAAGTGCAGAGTACACAAGTATAGGATAAATACAGCACAAACACATTCTAAACATGGCAGTAAATGGTCAGTCACATTGTTCATTACTTATCTCATCCAATTCGGTCTGCACATGGAGTAGTGGGCCCCAAACATTAGCCCCAACCCCAACACTGCTAAGCTCTGGAGATGCCTTACCACTCAGACACCAAGCAGACTGCAGAGTCTTCTATATCAAACACCGGCCACGCCGCAAGAGAGGAGGAGCCTTAAGGGTTAAGAAGCCCTGGTGCCATCCACACACAATGTGCTCCTGACCAGCTGCAGTTGCTGTTCGTGAAGTAATGAAAAGGCCGGGAGAGGCAGGTGTGAGCAGCTAGCGGCCCACTCTGGCTTATGCTGCACAGTCTAGCGGGAAATTCCACGCTTCAGCAGATGTTCAATCCAAGCCTGCACGCCAACCAGTTCTGATCAGTTTAGGCTTGGACACCACAAGATGTCTGCATTTGTTTTGTAAAATCTGTTATGTTTCTCTATCCATTCTCATACTACTAGGGAACGCTGTTCCAGTGAAGAGGTGTGATACTTGGTAAAGTAACATTTGTATAATTATCAGTACTCAAAGTAACCCAGCAGAACATTGCCCAGGGCATTCACTCTGTCTTCTTCCCATAGTGCAGCCTGGTACTACAACTTCCCCAAGCACACACTACACATGTGCCCAGTCGTCCACATGAAGTAAAAGAAAATCTGATTCATCACAACAAACCACTTCTTTCATCGCTTCTAATTTTTCTGATGCTCTGTTGCCTATTATGAGCGCTTTTGATGTGGACATGGGCACTCGGACCACTCTTTCTCACCATAGACAGACATCTGTGATGCATTGTGTATTGTGGCATTTTTTGTGCAGCTCTACTGTCAGGTTGGACCAAATGACCCAGTCTCCAATCCTTGAGCGCATATAGCTTTATGCACCCATGACCCTGTCACTGGTTAACCAGTTGTTCTTCGACGGTTTTCTGCGTGTTCTAACCTTTGTAGACTGAGAGCAATCCTTAAGATCTGCAGTTTTGGAGCTGCTCTGACATTTTGTCTAGCTGTCACAATTTGGTCTCTGTCAAAGTCGCTCAGATCCTTTCACATGGCCATTTTTCCTGCTTCCAAACCATCAACTTCAAGAACTGACGGTTCACTTTCTACCTAATATATCCCACCATTTGACTGGTGCAACTGTCATGATATAATCAAAGTTGTTCAATTGGTTTTAATGTTAAGGTTGATTGGTGTGTATTCTATGGTGTGGTGTAGTGTATTGTATGGCTTCATTCACATGTCCAATTTTGTCATGTATGAGAAAAATAGATTGATTATTTTGATCAGACTCTGATCAGAGTTTGATCAGACTCTGATCAGAGTTTGATTAGAGTTTAGTCCAATTGCTATCAGCTTTTCGCATACATGGAGAGAAGAAAAAACTTCTTAATCCCCATTGTGACCTGATGCTATCAAAATCTGACATATCTCCAATATTTCCTGAAGACCACTTGGTGGAGGAAAAAAATCAGATGTGCACAGTCCCATAGAATATCATAGGTTTGAGTGCTATTTGTGAGAGCTAGTGTTGAGCCACCCCCCTAGTGTTCGAGTTCGGTTCAGTTCGTCGAACTGGGGCATGTTCAACAAATGTTCGTCGAACGTTCGACGAACGCCGTCGAACCCCATTGAAACCAATGGCAGGCAAACACAAACACATACAAACACATAGAAAACACATAGTAAACACCTTAAAAGGTGTCCAAAAGCTGACAAACTGCTCAGAAGATACAACAAACACATGGAAAAGTCACATCTACATATAGTCATGCGAAAAGAAAAGGGGTGGAGGAGTAAAAGTAGGAGGAGACACAGATATAGGCATGTCATTCCCTTCTAAAATCAAGAAAGGCTGGAGTAAAATCACCCTACCAACACCCAGACGTCGTGACAAAAAAAATTAAAAAAGAAATATCTTTAGGCAGAATGGCGGCAGGTCCATTCAGAACACTTTTCTTAGAAGACGTAGTGGTACCCACGTTGGGAGTTGTGCCAAAAAAGGAACCCAATACATTCAGACTAATCTACCATTTGTCATATCCAAGGGGCAGGTCAGTAAACGACAACATGGACGCGGAAGCAAGTACAGTACTCTGTACTGTACCTCCTTTGACGAGGCAATCAGGCAGACTTCAGAGAAAAAAGACAGCGCCACAATGGATGGTGAAAAAATAGAGACTCACATTTATTCTGCCTTCTGTAGCGATGTTTCGGTCAACAGACCTTTATAAAGGTCTGTTGACCGAAACATCGCTACAGAAGGCAGAATAAATGTGAGTCTCTATTTTTTTCACCATCCATTGTGGCGCTGTCTTTTTTCTCTGAAGTCTTGGTACATTGTCTGGGCTCCCTGGCTCTGGACGTGCGCCCCTGTGTCCGCTGAGACCTTAATAAAAAAAAAGGGTGCGGTTTTGACTTTTTTCTGTCTTGACTCTGAGGCAATCAGGCAGGTCAAGAAGTTGGGAAGGGGCACCCTAATGGCCAAAACAGACATTGAAGGGGCGTTCCGGTGCCTCCGAGTAGTGTCCTCCCATTGGGCTGCTTCTGTGAAGGAGCATACTACATAGATCGCTGTTTGCCCATCGGGTGCTCCATATCCTGCTCACTATTTGAGGCGTTTAGTTGCTTCCTCGAATGGGTCGTCATGGATGTTTCTAAGGTGGCACATATTATCCATTACCTCGACGACTTCTTATGCCTGGGCCCAAAAGATTTGCCACAGTGTGAATACATGCAGTAGTCCACCTGTGAGAAGGAGATCGCTGGAGGGAGAGTGGACACCCCAGAGCCGAGGGGTTAGATTGAGGAAGGAAGAAGGCGGTGTAGCTTGCTTCATGGGTGTGGTACTCTGCTGAGTAGCACAAAATTCTACTAGGCCCAAAAGGATTTACCGGGCTAGATGCCGTTAAAAAATAGTACTTAGGCAAACAGGCGGTGTAGCTTGCTTCATGGGTGGGGTACTCTGCTGAGTAGCACAAAATTCTACTTGGCCCAAAAGGATTTCCTGGGCTAGATGCTGTTAAAAATAGTACTTAGGTAAACAGGCAGTGTCGCTTGCTTCATGGGTGGGGTACTCTGCTGAGAAGCACAAAATGCTACTAGGCACAAAAGGATTTCCTGGGCTAGATGCAGTTAAAAATTAGTACTTAGATAAACAGGCGGTGTAGCTTGCTTTATGGGTGGGGTACTCTGCTGAGTAGCACAAAATGCTACTAGGCCCAAAAGGATTTCCTGGGCTAGATGCCGTTAAAAAATAGAACTTAGGTAAACACGTGGTGTAGCTTGCTTCATGGGTGGGGTACTCTGCTGAGTAGCACAAAATGCTACTAGGCCCAAAAGGATTTCCTGGGCTAAATGCAGTTAAAAATTAGTAATTAGATGAACAGGCGGTGTAGCTTGCTTCATGGGTGGGGTACTCTGCTGAGTAGCACAAAATGCTACTAGGCCCAAAAGGATTTCTTGGGCTAGATGACGTTAAAAAATAGTACTTAGGTAAACAGGCGGTGTAGTTTGCTTCATGGGTGGGGTACTCTGCTGAGTAGTACAAAATGCTACTAGGCCCAAAACGATATCCTGGGCTAGATGCAGTTAAAAATTACTAATTAGATAAACAGGCGGTGTAGCTTGCTTCATGGGTGGGGTACTCTGCTGAGAAGCACAAAATGCTACTAGGCCCAAAAGGATTTCCTAAGCTAGATGCAGTTAAAAATTATTACTTAGATAAACATGCGGTGGGTGGGTTGGCTAATCTGCTGACTAGCAGACACTGAAGCTTTGGAGCAGACCTCTGAATCCCAGGCCATAGTATGAGTAAACAACTCTGGAGACGACGCCACCCACCTGGAATTGACGATGGCAGCATCATGTAAAACACAGCAAGAGGACTCAATAAAGAGTCTCCATTTTTTCCAAAAATTCGGCCACAGACACCACTTAAGTGGCATCTATTTTGCCAGAGATTTTAAAACGGTTGGTGAGGTGATTTTCAAAAATCATCAAGCTTTTAGTCTCCCCAGGATGACACAGGGGTAGAAAGTCCTTGTGGATCCAGGATTTGTTTATCTTGATGAACGTTAGTCTGTCTACATTGTCACTGGACAGCCGCGTGTGCTTATCTTTCAGCACACCACCAGCAGCGCTTAACACACGTTCAGAGAGAACGCAGGCTGCGGGGCACGACAAGATCTCCAAGGCGTGAGTGGCGAGCTCAGGCCATTTTTCAAGATTGGAAGCCCGAAATGAGCAAGGGTCCAGTTCCACAGTCATGGCATCGATGTTAACTTGGAGATACTCTTGTGCCATCCTCTTTAGGCATTGGCTGTGCGTCAGACTTCTTGTCTCCTGTGACCTTGCAAAGGATGGTCTAAAATAATCTAGAAAGGATTGGAAAAAATTGCTGTTACCACCAGATATGATGTTACTGTTACGGTTTGAGTGATGACTCCACGGTTGGCAAGTTAGAACTCAGAGATTCACTACGTGCACCACTGGTGTTTTGTGGAAAAGCAGATGTAAGATTCTGTAACAGTCTCTGCTGATACTCCTGCATGCGTGAATCCCTTTCTATGGCAGGAATTATTTTGCCAAATTTACTTTTGTACCGGGGATCTAAGAGTGTGGCAACCCAGTAGTCGGCATTACTTCGGATTCTGACAATCCGAGGGTCATGTTGCAGGTAGTGCAGCAAGAAGGCACTCATGTGTCTTGCGCATCCAGGAGGACCAAGTCCTTGTTGTCTTGGTGGCGGTGAGGTGAGAATCATGCTTCCTTCCAGTGCCCTCTCCCCAAAACCTCGCACAACAGAAATTTGATCAAGGCCTCCCTCATCTGATGAGTCTTCCATGCCCAGCGCCAGTTCATCCTCCACTTCTTCCTCGGCTCCTGCACGTTCATCAACAGTTTGGCTGCTACCATGCGCCCTTGGCAATCCCTCTCCCCCAGTCTCCAATGCCAGCCGCCTTGGTGCTGCCGACCGTCTGGACCTTGGAGATATTATCCCTTCTGCATACGACTCCTCCAGTTCCTCCTCCTCTTGTTCCACCATCTGACTCCGAATACTGTTTAAGGTGTGCTCCAGCATGTAAATCACCGGAATAAGTCATGCTGATAATGGCAGGGTCAGTAGAGTTGAGCGAAACGGATCGGACAAATTCAAAAGTCGCCGATTTTCGGCAAAGTCGAGTTTCGTGAAACCCGACCTGATCCAAGTGTGGGATCGGCCATGAGGTCGGCGATCTTCGTGCCAAAGTCACATTTCGTATGACGCTTTCAGCGCCATTTATTATCCAATGAAGGAGGATGCAGAGTGTGGGCAGCGTGATGACATGGGTCTCGGTCCCCACCATCTTAGAAAAGGGCATTACAGTGATTGGCTTGCTTTCTGCGGCGTCACAGGGGCTATAAAGGGGCGTTCACGCCGACCGCCATCTTACTTCTGCTGATCTTAGCATAGGGAGAGGTTGCTGCAGCTTCATCAGAAGAAGGGATATAGTTAGGGAGGGAAGATTAACCCCAAAACTGCTTGTGCTGTAGCGATTTCCACTGTTCAACACCACCTTTTCTTTGCAGGGACAGTAGAGTTTATTTTTTTGTGCATCAGCTCTGTAGCTTATTAGGCTGCCCTATAAGGCTCCCTGATAGCTGCATTGCTGTTTGTACGCCACTGTGCAAACCAACTGCTTTTTTAAAAACAAAAATCCTGTTGCTCTTTTCTGCACAGTTCTCTTGTTTCTTTGTCCACACTTTTGTGTGCAGCAGTCCTTTTTATTGCTGCCATACTTGTCCTGAGATCATTGTAGGGAGATTGAAATTGTACTAGAGCCCTTTTTTTTAAATATATCTTCCAGCCACGTTCTGCCACTTACATTGTGTAGTGTAATACACTGGGCCTGATTTTTGTTGCAGTCTCCCCCAAATAAAAGGGAGATTTAAATTGGCACTAAGTGGATCTACGTCACAGTTGTGTTAGTTTGTCATACATCTTCCAGCCACGTTCTGCCACTAACATTGTGTAGTGTAATACACTGGGCCTGAGTTTTGTTGCAGTCTCCCCCCCCAAAAAAGGGAGATTTAAATTGGCACTAAGTGGATCTACGTCACAGTTCTGTTAGTTTGTCGTACATCTTCCAGCCACGTTCTGCCACTTACATTGTGTAATGTAATACACAGGTCCTGAGTAGGGTTGAGCGAAACGGGTCGGCCATTTTCAGAAGTCGCCGACTTTTGGCAAAGTCGGGTTTCATGAAACCCGACCTGACCTCTGTGTGGGGTCGGCCATGAAGTCGGCGATCTTCTGAATCTGGTATCGGAATTCCGATCCCGAGTTCCGATATGTTTGCAATATCGTAAATCGGTATCGGAATCCATATTTAAGTGTAAAATAAAAAATTAAAATAAAAAATATCGCTTTACTTACCCTCTGACGCGCCCTGGTACTAACCGGCAGCCATTCTTCCTTCGAATCAGCGCTTGCAGGACCTTGCGGTGACGTCGCGGCTTGTGATTGGTCGCGCGACCGCCCATGTGACTGCTCGCACGACCAATCACAAGCCGCGACATCACCGCAAGGTCCTGCAAGCGCTGATTCTTAGGAAGGAAGGCTGCCGGAAAGAAGCAGGGCGCGTCCGAGGGTGAGTATATACCTAATAGGAATATACTCACCCTCGGACGCGCCCTGCTTCTTTCCGGCAGCCTGATTCGAAGGAAGGAAGGTTCCCGGTTAGTACCAGGGCGCGTCCGAGGGTGAGTATAGCGATATTTTTTATTTTAATTCTTTATTTTACACTTAAATATGGATCGCAGGGCCTGAAGGAGAGTTTCCTCTCCTTCAGACCCTGGGAACCATTGGAAACCCAATGCACTGCATTGGGTTTCGAGTTTCGGCCGACCCCGACCCCGACTTTTTTATAGGATCGGCCGATTTCACTCGACCCGACTTTTGAAAAAGTCGGGTTTCGTGAAACCCGACCCGATCCTATAAAAGTAAAAGTCGCTCAACCCTAGTCCTGAGTTTTGTTGCAGTCTCCCCCAAACAAAAGGGAGATTTAAATTGGCCCTAAGTGGATCTACGTCACAGTTGTGTTAGTTTGTCGTACATCTTCCAGCCACGTTCTGCCACTTACATTGTGTAGTGTTATACACTGGGCCTGAGTTTTGTTGCAGTCTCCCCCCAAAAAAAGGGAGATTTAAATTGGCACTAAGTGGATCTACGTCACAGTTCTGTTAGTTTGTCGTACATCTTCCAGCCACGTTCTGCCACTTACATTGTGTAGTGTAATACACTACGCCTGAGTTTGGTTGCAGTCTCCCCCCCCAAAAAAGGGAGATTAAAATTCTCCACAAGTTTATATACACCTTCTACCTTGTTTCACAGTACCATATAACGGTTGTTATTTTGGTTAGATTTTTCCAAAAATGAGGAAGTCTTTTGGAAGAGGCCGTGGGCGGGCGTTGCTAGCTCGTAATGAAGGTGGTGTTGGTGGTGGTGGAGCATCTGGTGGTAGTGGGAAAAGCAAAATAGCACCAAAGGCTCGAGGTGTTGAGCCAGCGTCATCGTCTGGCTACACAAGGCCTCGAAGGCTCCCTTATCTGGGAGTAGGAAAACAGGTTTTAAAGCCGGAGCAGCAAGAACAAGTTTTGGCTTTCCTTGCTGACTCAGCCTCTAGCTCTTTCGCCTCCTCTTCAGAAGGTTCAAAATCTAAAAGCAGCGAGTCATCAGTGGATGCTCCCGGTCAGGAACAAGTCGCTTCCTTGTGTCCTTCACCTAAAGAAAAAGTGAAGGATGCGGCAGGTGAAACTACAGTTTACTCCATGGAGCTCTGTACACGTACCGTGCCTGGGTGTCATGGGGAGCCTAGGTAGGCAAAGCTAATAACCCGGGCCCCTGCGATATCCCTCAGACTAGGGAAACCCTGTCTGTCCCTCTCCCAGAGATTACACTGATGGTGTGCTTGTCTGGGCCGCCAGGCCTGACCCTGTCTCCTGTTTCAGTACTAATCTGAAACCTCCACCCTCCACCCAGTGATAATTCCTAACACCAACCCCAACAGAAAGCACAGACAGGGAAAACCAAAAACGCACCACGCCGCAAACACACTCAGGAAAACACTATAATGTGCACAGGGCAAAACAAAACACAAATAGGAAGGAGAAATATGACAAAGGGTCATACACCACCAGATATGATATTTCCACTTCAAGACCACCACTCCGAACCGAGATAAGCAGGTACAAGACACAAGCTTTAATAGGCGACGCCCAAAGTTCAGAAGAACTATTTAAAGGCCGTGGGCGAGAGCCAGCCTCCAATCCGAGTACCAGCTAGATTAACCCCGGACAACCTAGATAAAATCTAGCCGGCGCCACTGAGCGCATAGTGGACGAATGAAGAATTACCGCTGTCTGTCGGACACCCTAGTGTGAATAGCGTCCGACATGACACTGGGTTAGAGAGGGAAATTGTTAAAAGCCCATTACAAGATGAATCGGACATGGAGTGCACAGATGCACAGCCACAGCTAGATTATTATGCTGTTCCATTGACTCAGATCACTACATTGCCCTCGCAGTGTACTGAGCCAGAATCTGACCCTGATGAGACTATGGGGCCCCGTCACGAACGCTATAGCACCTTACACGGTGACAAAGAGGAAGGTGCACATGAAATTGAAGAGGAGGTGATAGATGACCCAGTTGTTGACCCAGATAGGCAGCCATTGGGGGAAGAGGGTGCCGCTGCCTGTAGCTCAGAAGCAGAGGAGGATGATCCGCAGCAGCCATCTACATCGCAACAGCTTTCATCTGGCAGGCCCGTATCTGGCCAAAAATGTTTGTCAAATCCAAAAACAGTTTTAGGACAGCGTGCAATGCCTGAAAAGGTAATCCATAGTAGGAAGAGTGCAGTGTGGACATTTTTTAACCAAGATCCGAATGATCAGTGCAAAGTTATCTGTAAGAAGTGCTCAAAGACCTTTGAGAGTTTGAGCTTATAACTGCTTAAGGAGTCGCTTTATCTGGACCAGAAACCACTTATACGTCATGAACACAGCAGATGAGTATCTGATTGCTTTGGATCTATATGGGCATAATGTGCATTTCTTTGTCTGCTGTTTAAGGTGGATGGTTATAGTGATGCATCAAGATATATTTTTTGGGGGGTCTTTACCTATATATATGTTATTGTCAAGCATGTTTCTATATTGTGATACTAGTCTGGTTATCATGAATATATGTCCTTCAGTACTATGCTAATCTAGGTTACTGCAGAAAATTTGGACCATTTTATTTAGGTTACGCCTGTTAAATATCTCTCACTTTGTTCTTACATCACACTGGAAAGGGAGGAGGGCCCGTTATTGTACTATACAATATCACGTACCATCACATGATATCACAGCCGTCTGGCCTTTTGTTTCTACTTTGTCCTTATAGGGTTCAGGTAGGAGAATAGGGACAGCCATCGCACGAGCGGGGGCGCCATTCTCGTTACCTCTCAGGGTGACAACCTCCGCATCTAGGTAGGCAGACAGTTTTAGGTCTTTTTTGCAGTATATAGGGATACCTCACATATATCTGCACATCTGCATATACTAAGTATAAGGCATCACGTGTGTATCACTGGCATCAGTAAATAGTTACATATCTCAATATTTAGGTTACCCTTGTTTGGATTTCCTCAGTCTAGTTTTTTTCAGGGATTTTTATCTCCTGTCAATGTTTGACTTTTTTGAGGCTATTTCCTCTGGGTATATAATTCTTTTGTCATTTATTAAAGTATACAATCTTATGGGGGGTTTTCTTTTGTAAATCTGTATTCTTTCCCTTTTTGGATATACATATTTTGTTAGCTCAAAGACCTTTAGCAGAGAGAAGAATCTCCAAAGTTTAAATACAACGTGCATGCGTAGACATTTAACCAGCATGCACTTGCAAGCCTGGACTAACTACCAAACGTCCCGTACCGTTGGTGCACCTGCTCAGAATGAAGGTAGTCAGCAACGCTACATTGCTTCCCTCACAGTAAGCCCACGGGTTAGGACACCACCAGCTGCAAATGTGGAGGTATCGTCGCAAGGCCAAAGCAGTCAGGGAATCACAAGGTTCTTGGTTGGAAACACTGTAGGTAGGCCAACATCAAGAATACCATCACCAACCCTCTCTCAATCTGCCATGTCCACCACCACCCCGCTAGTTCCACCATATGCAGCTCTCCAGTCCAGCTCACCCTACAAGAGACTCTCGTTAGGAAAAGAAAGTACTCATCCTGTCTTCCGCGTACACAGGGTTTGAACGCCCACATTGCTGGACTAATCTCATTAGAGATGATGCCCTACTGGTTGGTTGAAAGCGAAGCTTTCAAAGCCCTGATGGCCTACGCAGTACCATGCTATGACCTACCCACTCGACACTTCTTTGCGAGAAAAGCCATCCCAGCCCTCCACCAGCATGTCAAAAACCGCATTGTCCATGCACTGAGGCAATCAGTCAGTAGAAAGGTGCACCTCACAACAGATGCATGGACCAGTAGGCATGGCCAAGAATGTTACGTGTCCATCACGGCGCACTGATTTAATGTGGTGGATGCAGGGTCCACAGGGGACAGCCATAGTGGGACAGTTCTGCCTAGCCCACGGTCTAGGAAACAGTTGGCTGTAGGCGTTTGCCACCCCTCCTCCTCCTCCTCCACAAGTGAAAGCTCGTTCACAGAGCGCAGTCGCACGACCACTCCATCCGCAGCTGCCAGTGTTGCACACGAGGTGTCCCATTATGGAACTGCTAGTGGTAAGCGTCAGCAGGCTGTACTACAAATGAAGTGTTTGGGCAACAACAGACACACCGTGGAAGTACTGGTCGAGTACCTGCAGCAAGAAACTCAGTCAGGGCTGGGCAGTGTACATCTTGAGGCAGGCAAGGTAGTCAGTGATAACTGAAGGAATTTTATGGCTGCCATAGCCCTTTCAGAACTGAAACACATTCCTTGCCTGGCTCACACCTTGAACCTGGTGGTGCAGTGCTTCCTGAAAAATTATCCAGAGTTACCAGCCCTGCTCCTGAAGCTGCAAATACTTTGCTCGCACATCCGCCGGTCGCCCGTACACTCCAGCCGTATGCTTAGCCATCAGCGATCGCTGAATCTTCCCCAGCACTGCCTAATAATCGACGTTGCAACAAGGTGGAACTCCACACTACACATGCTTCAGAGGCTGTGCGAACAGAGGCGTGCTGTCATTTATTTGTGGGAGGATACACATACACGGGCAGGCAGTTGGATGGCAGACATGGAGTTGTCTGGTGTGCAGTGGTCGAAGCTACAAGACCTCTGTCAAGTCCTTCAGTGTTTTGAGGAATGCACACGGCTGGTAAGTGCAGACGACGCCATCATAAGCATGAGCATCCCACTAATGCGTCTGCTGATGCAAAGTTTGACGCACATCAAGGAGCAGGCGTCTGCAGCCGAGGAGGAGGGAATCCTTGATGACAGTCAGCCATTGTCTGGTCAGGGAACTCTCCTGGATGAGGTGGCGGACGAAGAGGAGGAGGAGGATGATGGGGATGAATATTTATGGTAGGAGGATGCTTCTCAGGGGGCAATAGAAACTGGTGGCGTTGCAAGGTCAGGTACAGGGTTATTGCGGGCCACAAGTGATGTTGATTTGTAAGAAAGTGCTCCTTAACCCAGCACAAGCAGTGAATTGACACCTGGAACATTGGCCCACATGGCAGAGTATGCCTTGTGTATCCTAAAAAGGGACCCCCGCATTATCAAAATGATGACCGATGACGATTACTGGTTGGCCTGCCTCCTGGATCCCCGATGCAAAGGAAAATGACAAAATATCATGCCACATGGGAACCTGGAGCAAATATTGGCTACCAAACCAGCAACTCTTGTAGACCATTTGGTTTAGGCATTCCCAGCACACAGAGACGGTGATGGTTTTCACACGAGCTGTAGGGGGCAACATGGCAGAGGTGTTAGAGGTGCACAAATCCGAAGTGGCGTTGGACAGAGGTTTTTTATGACCAGGTTGTGGAGTGATTTCGCAATGACCGCAGACACGACAGGTACTGCTGCATCAATTCAAAGTGACAGGAGACAGCATTTTTCCAGTATGGTTACTAACTATTTTTCCTCCCTTATCGATGTTCTCCCTCACAGGTCATTCTCCTTTGATTACTGGGCATCTAAAATAGACACCTGGCCTGAATTGGCAGAATATGCATTACAGGAGCTTGCTTGCCCAGCTGCTAGTGTGCTATCAGAAAGAGTCTTCAGTGCTGCTGGTTCAATACTGACCGAAAAAAGGACCCGTCTGGCTACCTGAAATGTTGATGATCTAACCTTCATTAAAATGAACCCATCATGGATTTCAAATTATTTTGCCCCACCTTCCCCTGCTGACATGTAGCTTGCCTTAAAAAATGTCTTGCTTTTGGCCTCCTCTTACTGACTGCTCCAATTCCTCCATTTGCAGCTGCTGAATGTCCACCATAGGCCATTTTTATACCTCCCTAAATGGGCTGACTTCCCCCACAGGACCGTGGTCACCACTTGGCGCAAGCACCCGTGCGAGTGCCATTTGCCTGGACAGATGGGTGTGCCCACTCTTGGGCGACGGCACTGGCACAGGGTCCCTCATAGTACAATGAAGTGTCTCTGATGGTGGTGGTGCACAACCAATGTCAGACACACCGTCTTAATAAGAGGGGCCCTGTGCCAGTACCGCCACCCACAAGAGAGTGTTCCCCCCCAGCTCGAACAGTGCTCTACCATTTGCAAAACTTACCTCTCCCTGCTCCACCACTGTGTAGTCTGTGCTGTTAAATCCTTCAATGGCACTGCCAATACAAATTTGTTGAAATCATAGATGATAGTAAAAATATACAGGGGCCCTGGCCTCCATTTAGACCAGTTAATACTTTGCACCAACTACCACTGTCTGCTACTCAGCAGAGGAGACCACCCCTGTACCTAGCTATGCCACCAGTTTATTTATGAACATTTTTTTGGCTGACATTTAGCCAACTTTATTATTTTGGCCTACTAACTGTGTCAGCCACTTATTACAGTTGTCCTCCACTGAACAAAGCAATGCCGCCTGTGTACTCCTGTTACCAATTGTGAACTGCATTTAGCCTACTTTCTTATTTGGGCCTATATCTGTGTTTCCTCCTCATCCTGCCCATTGGCCAGCCACTGCTAAATGAGTCTGCTGGTACATTGACCCAGATCGCTACATTCCCCTTGCACTCTACACAGCCAGAATCTGAGCCTGCTGAAAGTCAAGTTCCCCTTCCCGCATACTATACCACCTTACACGGGGACAAAGAGGAAGGTGCAGATGAAAGTGCAGGTTACTTCATCAGGTGGGGGGGCATTCTCGTTGGCACTGAGAGAGGGCCCCTCATAGTATGCAAAAATGTCTCTAGCAGTGGGAGGCGCCGCCCGCCGTCAAACACACTGCCGTACTATGAGGGGCCCTGTGCAAGTGCCAACTAGTAGGCCCCCCTGCTTGCTCAGGATCACAGCACTTGCAAAGTTGAAATACTTTCCTCTCCCTGCTCCACCGCCGTGACGTATTCCGCGTTTCCTGGGCCCACAAAAATCTTGATCCAGCCCTACCCCCCCACAACTTTTGCCAAATGAGCCCCTGTTTTCAATGCCTAACTATTATTATAAAGTAAATTAAGATTGACAAGCTTAAGAAATACGAATTGATGTTTTTGGCATTAAAATGGGCACTGTAGTTCTTTTCCTGTCCTCCACTCACTGCCGACTTTGATTCCCCATTGACTTGCATTGGGTTTCGTGTTTCGGCCGACCCCCGACTTTTCGCAATAATCGGCCGATTTCACTCGACCCGACTTTTGAGAAAGTCGGGTTTCGCGAAACCCGACTCGATCCTAAAAAAGTTAAAGTCGCTCAACTCTAATCGTCAGCACTAAACATCTTCGTCGCTATTTCAAAACTGTGCAGAAGGGTGCATAGGTCCCTGATCTGAGACCACTCCTGCAGGGTAATTTGCCACACCCCTGGATCTCGTTGGCTCAGGCTATACATCATAACGTATTGCACCAGGGCTCGTCAGTGCTGCCACAGTCACTGCAACATGTGCTGAGCTGAATTCCACCTTGTGGGCACATCGCATTTCAGCCGGTGAACTGACAGGCCCAACGACTTCTGTAGAGATGTAAAGGTACCTTCACACTAAACGATATCGCTAGCGATCCGTGACGTTGCAGCGTCCTCGCTAGCGATATCGTTTAGTTTGACACGCAGCAGCGATCAGAATCCTGCTGTGATGTCATTGGTCGGGGCTAGAGGGCCAGACCTTTCTTTGGTCGCTGGCTCTCCCGCTGACATCGCTGAATCGGCGTGTGTGACACCGATTCAGCGATGTCTTCGCTGGTAACCAGGGTAAACATCGGGTTACTAAGCGCAGGGCCGCGCTTAGTAACCCGATGTTTACCCTGGATACCATCCTAAAAGTTAAAAAAACAAACGCTTTATACTTACCTACCGCTGTCTGTCCTCCAGCGCTGTGATTTCCTGCACTCACTGTGAGCACAGCGGCTGGAAAGCAGAGCGGTGACGTCACCGCTCTGCTTTCCGGCCGCTGTGCTCACAGCCAGAGCAGAGAAGCAGAGCGCCGAGGACAGACAGCGGTAGGTAAGTATGAAGCATTTGTTTTTTTAACTTTTAGGATGGTATCCAGGGTAAACATCGGGTTACTAAGCGCGGCCCTGCGCTTAGTAACCCGATGTTTACCCTGGTTACCGGCATCGTTGGTCGCTGGAGAGCTGTCTGTGTGACAGCTCTCCAGCGACCAAACAGCGACGCTGCAGCGATCCGGATCGTTGTCTGGATCGCTGCAGCGTCGTTTAGTGTGAAGGTACCTTAAGTCGTTGAGCTGCGGGATGCGAACAGTGGAAGTGAGCACACAGTGACCGTGCCCTATGTGGAAGCCCATCTAGTCCGGGATAGTGGGATAAAAATTGCTGGACAACCAGGTTCAAAACATGAGCCATACAAGGCACGTGTGTGACATTGCCCCGGCGAAGGGCCGCACCCTGGTTTGCAGCATTGTTGCACATGGCCTTCCCTGGCTGTAGGTTGAGTGTAGACAACCATTGATGGAACTCGGTCTCCAGAGCTGACCACAACTCTTCAACTGTGTGACTCACATTTCCCAGATATTTTAATGTTAATACCGCCTGATGCCGTTGAGCCCTGGTGAAAGCATAGTAAGGAGGTGTGCAGGATTCCTTCTGCGCAGTTTGAACGCGGGTGGAATTACCAGACAGGCTTTGGGTGCAGGTGGAGGACCGAGAGGAGGTTGAGGAGGCAGAAGCAGTGGAGGAACTTCTAGATACAGAGGATCGACAAGCAACTCGTTGGGACGGCAAGACTTGGACAGCAGCCCCTTCTCCTGATGTCACCATAGTTACCCAGTGCCCAATCACCGACATGTAACGCCCCTGTCCATGTCTACTCGTCCAAGTGTCTGTGGTGAAATGCACCCTGTCACACACAGAGTTTCTCAAGGAAGCGATGATGTTGTGTGTGACATGCTGGTGTAGCGCAGGCACAGCTTTCTTTGAGAAGTAGTGGCAACTGGGCATCTGGTACTGGGGCACTGCGACGGACATAAGGTCTCGAAAATCCTCTGTGTCCACCAGGCGGAAAGGCAGCATTTCTGTAGCCAACAGCTTGCAGATGGTGAAATTCAACCTCTTTGCTTTGTCATGGCTTGGAGGAAATGGTCTTTTACTTGTCCACATCGGAGGGACTGAGGGCTGGCTGCCGTACTTAGATGGAGTTGAGTAGGGTGTCCCCGGCAAACTGTTGGTCTGTGAGGAAGATGCAGGCAGAGATGTTATGTTGCCTTGATCAAAATGTGGTCTCGATGTCGGAGAGCGCTCAACACCAGCAGGTGTTTCCACTTGCAAATGTCCTGACGACCTGCCAATCACACTGGCTGTTGTGGGTAAAGAGGTGGAAGGTCTGCGTCCAAAACCATGTGCGACTGCTGTCCCCACAGTCACAGAGGATGAAGAGAATGTGGATGCACTTGATGGGGCAGACAGTGGTTGACCCGGCCCACTAGGCCGCATTGTAGCACAGTGAACTTCCCACTGCAACTTATTCCTCATATCCATGTGACGGTTCATGCATGAAGTACTGAAGCTAGACATTTTTGGCATCTACTGAGATTTTGGTGACAAATCTTACAGACAACATGAGTTGCGTCATCCTTTGCGATGTCAAAAAATGCCCAGGCTATGCAATGCTTAGAGCAAGTGCGACCTGAAGAGCCAGCACGACTTCTGCTCAGAGGCACAGTTGGGGTTGAGGATGCAGTTGTTGACGTGCTTCCAGTACTCCGTCTCTGTCCAGGAAGGCGCAACCTAACCTCGTCGTCAGACTCATCACTAGCATCCTCCTCCACCTCCTCTGCTGACCTCATGGACTGGCAGACTGTGGGTTGACAGTAAGTGGGGTCTCCAACCTCATCATCATCATCCTGTGTGTTCTCACACCTGTCGTCCTCAGAGCAAACCTCTACCTGCCCTGACCGAAAAGTCAAGTTTTTGTTCCAATCAGGTATCTCGGTCTCATCATCATCTTCCTCATTGCCTCCACCAACAGGAGTTACAGTTTGGGAACGAGGGTCTACATTATGCTCAGAACCTTCTTCATCTGGGCCTGGATCCGACTCACAAAGATTCTGGGCATCAGTGCAGATCATATCCTCATCTGGATTCACAGAAGCTCTGGAGCAGACCCCTGATTCCCAGGCTATAGTATGAGTAAACAGCTCTGCAAACTCAACCATCTGTTGTTGCCCCATACTCAGATGGGCGGCTGGAGACTTGGGAGCTGTGAGGAAGCAAGTGCGATTGGGGTGACAACTCTGAGGACTGGAGTAGTTGTGATGTTGAAGTTGACATGGAAGAGAGCTCACTTGAACGAGCACTTGATATCAGCTCAAGCACCTGCTGTTTTTGTGCCTCATCTGGAATTTTTGGCGATGCTTGTAGGGATAGTCGGAAGAAAGGGATTATATCAGATTGTCCACGAAAAGAAGTATACATCTTACTTTGGCTGGAAGATGGTCTTTCTTCTGCAGATGTTACTGTTGCTTTACCACCTACCCCGTGGACACAACCTTTTTTTCCCTTTCCAACACGCCTATTCCCCTTTCCACCAGCAGCAGGCCTTTTGCCACTCATTTTGGTGCTTTACTAATTGGCAACTCTGTATCTGTATTTGTTGGCACAAAAGCCGATGGATGAAAACTGAGCAGAACTGAGTGGCCAAACTGTGGTACTAGGCCCAAAAGGATTTACTGGGTTAGATGCAGTAAACATTTAGATACACAGACTTGCAGACACTGCTCCTAGGCCTAAAACAATTTACTGGGTTAAATGCAGTAAAAATTTAGATACACAGGCAGTGTAGTTAGCTTCACATGTGGGCTACTCCGCTGACGTGCAGACACTGCTCCTGGGCCCAAAACTATTTACTGGGTTAGATGCAGTAAAAATTTAGATACACGGGCGGTATAGTTAGCTTCACAGGCGGGCTACTCCACTGACGTGCAGACACTGCTCCTAGGCCCAAAACTATTTAGTGTGTTAGATGCAGTAAAAATTTAGATACACAGGCGGTGTAGCTAGCTTCACAGGCGGGCTATTCCGCTGACGTGCAGACACTGCTACTAATCCCCAAAAGATTTACTGGGTTAGATGCAGTAACAATTTAGATACACAGGCGTGCAGACACTGCTCCTAGGCCCAAAACTATTTACTGGGTTAGATGCAGTAAAAATTTAGATACACAGGAGGTGTCGTTAGCTTCACAGGTGGGCTACTCCGCTGACATGCAGACACTGCTCCTAGGCCCAAAACAAATTACTGGGTTAGATGCAGTAAAAATTTAGATACACAGGCGTGCAGACACTGCACCTAGGCGCAAAAAGATTTACTGGGTTAGATGCAGTAAAAATTTAGATACACAGGCGTGCAGACACTGCTCCTAGGCCCAAAACTATTTACTGGGTTAGATGCAGTAAAAATTTAGATAAACAGGCGGTGTAGCTAGCTTCACAGGCATGCTACTCCACTGACTTGCAGACACTGATACTAAGCCCAAAACGATTTCCTGGGTTAGATGCAGTAAAAATTTAGATTTGCAGGTGGTGTAGTTAGCTTCACAGGCGGGCTACTCCGCTGACGTGCAGACACTGCTCCTAGGCCCAAAACTATTTAGTGGGTTAGATGTAGTAAACATTTAGATACATAGGCAGTGTAGCTAGCTTCACAGGCGGGCTACTCCGCTGATGAGCAGGCACTGCTACTAAGCCCAAAACAATTTACTGGGTTAGATGCAGTAAAAATTTAGATACACAGGCGGTGTAGCTAGCTTCACAGGTGGGCTACTCCGCTGATGTGCAGACACTGCTACTAAGCCAAAAACAATTTCCTGGGTTAGATGCAGTAAAAATTTAGATACACAGGCGGTGTAGTTAGCTTCACAGGCGGGCTACTCCGCTGACGTGCAGACACTGCTTCTAGGCCCAAAACTATTTACTGGGTTATATGCAGTAAAAATTTAGATACACAGTCTGTGTACCTAGCTTCACAGGCGGGCTACTCAGATGGCTATCAGACAATGCTACTATCCCAAAAGGATTGGCTGAGCTAGATTACACCAAATGCTGTGACAAACACTTGCACAGCACTGGCACAGACCTGCCTGGCAAACAGTGCTATGAACTGCTGTAGCCTACCCTGAAAAGGGCTGATATTACAACTAGTCCCGACTCCCTAAACCTATCTCTCTGAAAATTTGCTCCCAAAAAAGACTCTTAGTCTGTATAGCGCCCACAGCAGCAGCGGTGCCATCTAACACTGAGCTGCAGTAGTGAGGAAATGGTGGCGACGGGGCTACCGGAACTATATTACCTCCCGGCGATACAATGGATGCAGCCAGGACCCAGTATGTAGTGCCAGTTTTCTTATAATTGGGGGGTGACTTCTAACAGCTGACAAATAAAGGGCTATAAAAAGAGGGCATTTTGGCCAGTATGCTGGGACTCATTCTAAGTTGCGGACACAGCTAGTATTTGCTGACTTTTGTTGGGACTCCTAGCCTCTGCGGGACCCAATCTGCACGGACTCATACGTACCTGTATGGATTTTAATGGACTGTCTTTTCTGGACTATTAAGGAGACCCATTGGTCTTTCCTGCACTTTATATAACTCCCCTGATGATTCTCCTCTATTGGAGTTGAAACACGTTGGGAGAAGAGAGACATTTAGGTTATTATTTGGTTGGTGGGTGTCCATAGCAGGGCTCACTTGGGGCCTGTCCTTGTTAGGACAGGAGCTCTTTGAGGGTTCACAGGGAAGACAGTGGCGGTATATCATTCCCTACCCTTGCCCCGATGTTTGTCTTGGAACCACCTCCCTTACAGAATTTGAGGGATTTCCTCCATATGTCCGTCTAAATTGGTAAGACTGTTCCAATTTTTTATCTTGAGCACTGGTTCACCTGAGCACGTTGTTTACTGTCTATGTATGTGTTTTGTTAGGATCCGAGTATTTTAATTACATTTTTTAAAGGCTATGTATTAATTTAGTGGATATCCTCCACAGCTATTTCCATATTGATCCTGAGGATATAGACACGGCTAGTTCCATTATATGCCTTAGCTATCTTTTATTTATACAGCACCAACATATTCCCCAGCGCTTTACAAATTATAGAGGAGACTTGTACAGACAATAGACATTATAGCATAACAGAAATCACAGTTCAAAATAGATACCAAGAGGAATGAGGCCCCTGCTCGCAAGCTTACAATCTATTGGAAAAAGGGGAGACACGAGAGGTGGAGGGTAACAATTGCTTTAGTTATTCGGACCAGCCATAGTGTAAGGCTCGGGTGTTCATGTAAAGCTGCATGAACCAGTTAACTGCCTAAGTATGTAACAGTATAGACACAGAGGGCTATTAACTGCATAAAGTGTATGAGAACATGATGCGAGGAACCTGATTATGGTTTTTTTTTTTTTGAATGGGCCACACAGGGATAGTTAGGTTAATGCGTTGAGGCGGTAGGCCAATCTGAACAAATGAGTTTTTAGGGCACGCTTAAAACTGTGGGGATCGGGGATTAATCATATTAACCTAGGTAGTGCATTCCAAAGAATCGGTGCAGCACGTGTAAGGTCTTGGAGACGGGAGTGGGAGGTTCTGATTATTGAGGATGCTAACCTGAGGTCATTAGCGGAGCGGAGGGCACGGGTAGGGTGGTAGACTGATACCAGAGAGGAGATGTAGGGTGGTGCTGAGCCATGGAGTGCTTTGTGGATGAGGGTAGTAGTTTTGTACTGGATTCTGGAGTGGATGGGTAGCACTAGCCAGTGTAATGACTGGCACAAGGTAGAGGCATCGGTGTAACGATTGGTGAGGAATATGATCCTGGCTGCAGCATTCAGGACAGATTGGAGCCGGGAGAGTTTGGTAAGAGGGAGGCCGATTAGTAGAGAGTTACAATAGTCCAGACGAGAATGAATAAGTGAAACAATAAGAGTTTTTGCAGTGTCAAAAGTAAGAAAAGGGCGAATTCTAGAAATGTTTTTGAGATGCAGATAAGAAGAGTGAGCCAGTGTTCGGATGTGGGGGGTGAATGAAAGCTCGGAATCAAATATGACCCTAAGGTAGCGGGCATGTTGCTTTGGAGTAATGGTGGAACCGCACACGGAGATAGCAATGTCAGGCAAAGGTAGGTTAATAGAGGAAGAAAACACGAGGAGTTCAGTTTTTGACAGGTTCAGTTTCAGATAGAGGGAGGACATGATGTTAGAGACCGCGGTAAGACAATCACTGGTGTTTACTAAAAAGGTCGGCGTGATAACAGGAGAAGAAGTATATAATTGGGTGTCGTCAGCATAGAGATGGTACTGGAAACCAAATCTACTGATTGTTTGTCCAATAGGGGCAGTATACAAAGAGAAGAGGAGGGGGCCTAGGACTGATCCTTGAGGAACCCCAACAGTAAGGCTATGTGCACACGTTGCAGATTATTTGCGGTTTTCTAGCGTTTTTGCGCTATAAAAACGCTATAAAACCGCAAATAATCTGCATACATTAAGCATCCTATCATTTTTAATGAAATCCGCAATTTCTGTGCACATGATGTGCGTTTTTCCGCATGAAAAACGCATTGCGGAAAAATAATGAACCTGGTCATTAATTTTGCGTTTTTTTCGCGGTTTTCCAACTGTCTAATGCATTGGGAAATGTCCGAAAAAAAAACGCGCAAAAAACGCATCAAAACCGCGTCAAAACCGCGCAAAAAACACGCAAAAAAACGCATGCGGATTTCATGCGGAAATCTGCCAGAAATGTCCGGATTTTCACAGGAATTTTCTGCATGAATTCCTGAACGTGTGCACATAGCCTAAGGGGAAGGTGAGAGGAGGAGGAACCAGCAAAAGATACAGTGAAGGAACAGTCAGAGAGATAGGAGGAGAACCAGGAGAAAACAGTGTCCTTGAGGCTGATGGAGCGGAGCATAGTGAGGAGGAGCTGATGATCCACAGTGTCGAATGCTGCGGAGAGATCCATAAGAATTAGCATGGAGTAGTGACCATTAGATTTAGCTGTTAGTAGGTCATTAGAGACTTTAGTGAGGGCAGTTTCAGTAGAGTGTAAAGAGCAGAAACCAGATTGAAGAGGGTCGAGAAGAGAGTTATCTGAGAGATAGCGGGTAAGACGGGAGTGGACCAGGCGCTCGAGGAGTTTAGAGATGAAGGGCAAGGGCATGTGACATACACAGTCAATGACACATGCCCTTGCTTGTGTGCATCACATACACATTGCTGTGTGTGTGCACTGCTGATAGGCTGAGAGACTGCACCGCCCCACTGTAAATGCGGGAAAGAAAAAAAAAATGGAGTTCAGCATTATTTCAGCACAGATCTATACCCCCCCCCGCACACTTTGCACTGAAACAGTCTATTAACAATGATAAACAGTTTTAATGTGCAAATCAAGTTAGGCTTTTGGTGAACGAACAGTTATCGAATAGAAACTCGAACAGCCGAATTTTAAGCAAATTGTTCGAGTTCGATGAACGACTCGAACACCGCCCAAAACAGCTTGAATTTGAAATTGGCGAACAGTTCGACTCCAACACCGCTCATCTCTAGTAAGAACCAAGGAAAGCATTCGTTTGAGAAAATAGGGCTCGTTCAGATGTTTAATCTCACAGACTTGTTAAAGCTTGGCAAACTGTTTGCTCAGGTTGCCACTTTCCTACACTGAATTTTTGTTTTGTCTCCATCATATGCTGCTTTACAGAGGTGGTTCTAGGAAGGAATATGGTGTTTCTCATATTATAAACCTGTAGGAATACTCCATTGCCATAAAGGGTCATGCACCAATAAAAACACACTTACTCAGCCAACCATATATTTTTAGAGTATGATACAGACAACTGAGAGCTCTTGCATAAGAACAAACAACAGAAATGACATCTTCAGGGCTGTACTTTGCAGCTGCTCTGGAGATCATAAAGAATTGTCCCCAGATGGAGAACCCTTCTATACCTTCTGTAACCATCAAGCAGTTAGCCTATTAACACGTGCACATGGACCTTTTTTGTAGCTATTGGTGATCTAGTGTACAGCACCATGGAATCAATGGTGCTATATAAATAAATAATAATAATAATAATAATAATCTAGGGTATTCGGGAGAATATTTCAGTTGGTCAAAGGCAGTGAAGGGTTAGAGAAGAACATCCTTAGTGGTCAACGGCAGTGGAGTGGTTGATGAGAACATCCTTGACTCTTTAAGGGAGTGAGGAGATTGTGAAGAACATCTTTAGTGTTCAAAGGCAATGAAGGGTTTGAGGAAAAACATCCCCGATGGTCTAGGACAATGAAAAGATTGATAAGGACCTTTTTGGTGGTTAAGGCAGTAAAGGGGTTTAGAAGAACATCCCTGATTGTCTAGGGCAGTGAGGAGGTTGAGAAGAACATAAGCTCACAATCAGGAATTGCTGTGGTTTTGACGGGGCAGCCAAAGCGCTGCTACTTCCAGATGGTGGGCACATAGCCTGAAAGTCTAGTGTAGTGAAGTGTTTGAAAACAAAATCCTTGGTTATCAAAGTCAGTGAAGGGGTTGAGAAGAACATCCCTTGTAGTCTAGAACAGTGAAGTGGTTATTGTAATATCTCCTAATGTTTCTGCCAGCTGCTCAGGCACATAGACTTTACATAATCAGCCTATCACAGAGCAGTTAACCCAAATGACTGGGTGATGAAACATTGTCAGCAAGTATGGACTGGGGCTGAAATTCAGCCCTGGCATTTGAAATCACACAGGCCCATGTTGTCCCCGTCTCCAAGAACCAGATGGGATATATTACTAATATTACCCTGGATGGAGGAATGGAAGATTTACTACAAGACCAATATTTCTAATGATACTAGCAGCCTGCTGGGGTAAGTGACAGAGTCAGCGACTTGGTGCTCTGTCACAACTCTTAACAGTATGGATATCTTGAGAACACTGATTCTGTTAGCAACGTAGCAGGCAAGGCAGCCCATGTTCAGACAGGCCCTTCTGTCATTTGCCAGAATTGCCAGATGGCCAGTCCGGCCCTGATTGTCAATGTAATCTATCAGACACCTATATAGAATGGGGTGAAGGATAATGGTGTCACTTTCTCATGGAGCCAGAGTGGAACTCCTCCTCCCGCACGGACCCCTGGGCAACTCAATAGGCTGCACAGATTACATACGTCTACCAATGTGACTAGAGTTTCTTTACCCATTATTGCTTAATCTTTGATGGTGTGTCCATCTTTTTGTGAAAATGTATGAATGCAACAGTATAACCCAAATGGCAGCTGCAGTACCAGGCTGTAGGGAGAGAGAATATAAAATTGCCCCTAAATGTAAATCCTATCAATATATTCAGAATACAATTTCAGTATACACCATTGTGTTAAGGATTCTACACAAATCAGTTTTATGGCTTAACATCTGCAACGAAGAAATGATAAAGAATATGATAAATCCATTTTATTACCAATTTAAACTCCTCCTAATCCACCCAACACAAATTAGGATTTAATCTATTAGAATAATGCTTAAGGTATCAAGTCTAATAAAGATATGGACTAATGTAGCACAACTGAGATTATGGTATTTGTTCAGTTGCCCCTTGGGGATTGAAGCTTATTTATTTTATCAGAACTCCCATGATGTGGGATTTAGGTTGGAGATTTAATGATTGCAGGCACCTTTTCTCTGACACACTATATAAATGACAGCATCCTATTATAAAAGGGAAGATATTGCGTGGTAAAATAGAGCTGTCGACTCCCCAAATAGTTATTTTGGAAGACATAAAATAAAATATGACAAACATCTGATAACTATTAGATATAATACATTATGATACATTTCAGTTCCATGCATGTGGATACTGCGCTGTAAAGTGGAAATACACAACAATATCATGTAAGCAAAAATATCCTCCGGTCTAGAGGATAGATGTAGATAATAAAGACAATTGCTACCAACTATTGCAGGAAGACAGTGAAATGTATGTACTGTTATGAATATATCTAACACAGGCATGCCTAAGTATTGCTGATAGTTTACCTTTTAAACGGAATCTTTCACCAGGTTTTTGCTATGCAATCTCAGAGGAGCATGATGTAGGGGCAGAGATCTTGATTCCAGTGATGTATCACTTATTGAGATAAGTGTTATAGAAAAAAATTCAAATCCATAAGACCTTTTCGGGAGAGGGGACTTATCACCCTCACATTGAACAAATTGGGTTAAATACAGCTAGGGAAGAGAGAAACTAATTATAATTGGGGAAGTGAGAGAGATGACACTTCAATATCCTTAAAGTAGGGGCCTCCTGTAGTGAACATCTTTGTGTATTTGTAAACACTGCCTATCTTTCCAGATTAAATACCCGTATATACTCGAGTATAAGCCGACCCGAGTATAAGCCGACCCCCCTAATTTTGCCACAAAAAACTGAGAAAACTTAATGACTCGAGTATAAGCCTAGGGTGGCAAATGCAGCAGCTACCAGTAAATGTCAAAAGTAAAAATAGATACCAATAAAAGTAAAATTAATTGAGACATCAGTAGGTTAAGTGTTTTTGAATATCCATATTGAATCAGGAGCCCCATATAATGCTCCATAAAGTTCATTATGGCCCCATACGATGCTCCATTTCAAGCTGTGCCATATATGATGCTCTATAGAGTTCATCATTGCCCCATAAGATGCTCCATTTCAAGCTGTGCCATATATAATGCTCTATAGCGTTCATTATTGCCCCATAAGATGCTCCATTTCAAGCTGTGCCATATATGATGCTCTATAGCGTTCATGATTGCCCCATAAGATGCTCCATTTCAAGCTGTGCCATATATGATGCTCTATAGCATTCATCATTGCCCCATAAGATGCTCCATTTCAAGCTGTGCCATATATGATGCTCTATAGCGTTCATCATTGCCCCATAAGATGCTCCATTTCAATCTGTGCCACATATAATGCTGCTGCAGTGATAAAAAAAAAAAATCACATACTCACCTCTCTTGCTGACCGCTGCTCCTCAGCGTCCCGTCTCTCCGCACTGACTGTTCAGGCAGAGGGCGGCGCGCACACTAGTACGTCATCGTGCCCTCTGACCTGCACAGTCACTGCAAGAGGATGGGAAGACGGAGCGGCGCCCGGCGGGTGGAACGTGGACAGGTAAATATTAAATACTCACCTGCTCTGGCGCGGTCCCTGGCTCCTTCTCCCGGACAGCTGGTCTCCGGGCACGGCAGCCTCTTCCTCTGTCAGCGGTCACCGTTACCGCTCATTAGAGGAATGAATATGTGGCCCCACCCCTGGAGTGGAGTCCATATTCATAACTTTAATGAGAGGTCCCACGCTGGAAGCAGGTGAGTATGCGACAGACCTCTCTCCCCCTCACCCGCCGACCCTGCCGCCGACCATGACTTGAGTATAAGCCGAGAGGGGCACTTTCAGCCCAAAGATTTGGGCTGAAAATCTCGGCTTATACTCGAGTATATATGGTATATAAAATTGAATAGCTCTGTTCCTCTTGCTCTGTAAACCCCACTCCTGAAGCCTTACTCTACCTGTAATGGGTGTCCAATCTGCCTGTTGGTGGTGGCAGCTAAACAGTTCTTTTTGTTATTGTGGGGGTTGGCAGTGACCATACCAGGGAATATATTCTATGAACTGGAATTGGAGGTCTATATACCATATGCTCACTGTTAGTTCCTCAATAACTGACCTAGTAGTGGAAGCAGCTGCATCCATTTCCATCACTTGTGAGTCAATTACATAATTGTCCTGATGATTGAGGCAGTAGAGTTGCATCTCCCTGACAAATTGGGGACAATGGCGGGATCTCTGCAAGCCACCCAGCTGTTATCTTTGACAGGGTGTCATGGTGTCATTTTGATAGAACCAAATAATTCAGAAAAAAGTATGTGGCACTCACCATGGCAGCATGAATGAAAAGTCCTTTATTTAATGACTTTCATCTTAGATGGTAAGGTGCAGAGAGTTGCGGGGAGAGAGAAGAAAGGGCGACTGCCGTTTCGCGTTACCACGCTTCAATGGGTCCAGGACATTATGGGGCTAATGAAAATCAGGGCAGGGACACAGACTATTGGTGACTAAGGACCAGGATTAACATTTTACCCCACCATAGTTGGTCTCTGAAGTTCATAATGATTAATAATACATTATATTGTCCTGTGACATAACTAGAGTCTGGGCCCTGTTGCTAATTTTGGACCTGACCTCGCCTTCATGTTGTTCAGATGTATGGGTCCTTGTAGCATTCTAAATCCTATAAGGACATACCTGTTGCCCCTCTTGTCCCTTATGTAGTAATATCACCCATCCTGGGCCCCTTTCAGGTATATACAAGTGCTTCTCTCAAAATTAGAATATCATCAAAAAGTTAATTTATTTCAGTTGTGCAATACAAAAACTGAGTCTCATATATTACATAAAGTCATTACAAACAGAGTGATCTATTTCAAATGTTTATTTCTGTTGATGTTGATGATTATGGCTTACAGCCAATGAAAACCCAAATGTCATTATTTCAATAAATTACAATAATTAACAAAAAACACCAGTAAAGGCTTCCTAAGCTTTTAAAATGGTCCCTTAGTCTGTTTCAGTAGGCTCCACAATCATGGGGAAGACTGCTGACTTGACAGATGTCCATAAGGCAGTCATTGACACACTCCACAAGGAGGGTAAGCCACAAAAAGGTCATTGCTAAAGAAGCTGGCTGTTCACAGACTGCTGTATCCAAATATATTAATGGAAAGTTGAGAGGAAGGAAAAAGTGTGGTAAAAAAGGTGCACAAGCAACTGTGATAACCACAGCCTTGAAAGGATTGTTAAGAAAAGGCCATTCAAAAATTGGGGGGAGATTCACAAGGAGTGGACTGCTGCTGGAGTCATTGCTTCAGGAGCCTCCACACACAGACGTATCCAGGACATGGGCTACAAGTGTCGCATTCCTTGTGTCAAGCCACTCATGACCAATAGACACCGACAGAAGCATCTTACCTTGGCCAAGGAGAAAAAGAACTGGACTGTTACTCAGTGGTCCAAGGTGTTGTTTTCAGATGAAAGTAAATTTAGCATTTCATTTGGAATTCAAGGTCCCAGAGTCTGGAGTTAGAGTGGAGAGGCCACAATCCAAGCTGCTTGAGGTCTAGTGTAAAGTTTCCACAATCAGTGATGGTTTTGGGAGCCATGTCATCTGTTGGTATAGATCCAATGTGTTTTATCAAGATTAAAGTCAGCACAGCCGTCTACCAGGAAATTTTAGAGCACTTCATTTTTCCCTCTGATGACAAGATTTGTAGAGATGGAGATTTCATTCTCCAGCAGGACTTGGCACCTGTCCACATTGCCAAAAGTTCCAATACCAGGTTTAAATTTAACAGTATCAGGGTATGTTTCTACGGTCTGGAAACGATGTGGATTGGACAATGTGTACAGCTGCAGCATCCAATCCTCAGCGGCTAGATGTTACAGCATAGTGGATGGGATTTTATGCAATCCCATCTCCACTATGCGTTCAAAGATGCAGGTGGCAGACCTGTGTATACGCATATGCGGCGCTTCTTTATAAACCACAGCATGTCTATTTATCTTGCGGAGATGCTCAGTCTTCGCAATATAAATTACACAGTCTATGTATAGGATGCAGTGATTCCGCATGTGTTCATTGAACACATGCGGTATCACCGCGCGTACAAAAGCTGGCAGCCCTGTCAATCCATATCGTGGAAAAATACCCTCATTGACCTTGTCTGACCTTAGCCCCATAGAGAATCTGTGGGGTATTGTCAAGAGGAAGAGGAGACACCAGACCCAACAATGCAGACTAGTTGAAGGCTGCTATCAAAGCACCCTGGGCTTCCATAACACCTCAGCAGTGCCACAGGCTGATCGCCTCCATGCCATGCCGCATTGATACAGTAATTGATGCCAAAGGAGCCCCGACCAAGTACTGAGTGAATTTACTGAACATACATTTCAGTAGGCCAACATTTCGGATTTTAAAATTGTTTTTCAAGCTGGCGTTATAAAGTATTCTAATTTAGTGAAATAATGACTTTTGGGTTTTCTTTGGCAGTAAGCCATAATCATCAACATAAACACTTGAAATAGATCACTCTGTAATGACTCTATATAATATATGAGTTTCACTTCTTGTATTGAAGAACTGAAAGAAATTAATTTTTTGATGATATTCTAATTTTGTGAGAAGCACCTGTATGTGTGTCTCCATCCTATTCCCATCACAGTATATTTGTCACCTATCCTAGTATGTATGTCCCCCATCTTGGTATATATCTACCTCATCGTGGGCCCCTTGATGATACATATACAGCTCTTGCAAAAATTAAGACACCACTGCAAAATGTTCAGTTTGTCTGATTTTTCTCTTTATAAGTATATTTTTGAGTAAAATGTAAATTGTTCTTTTATTCTATAAACTTCTGACAACGTCTCCAAATTTCCAAGCAATAAATTTTGTATTTTTTTCTGACAAAGAAAAATGGTCAAAATTAAAAACAAAACAAAACAGATCTTTCAAACCTCAAATAATGCTAAGAAAACAAGTTCATAATCATTTAGAAACAATAATACTAATGTTTGAACTCAGGAAGAGTTGAGAAATCAATATTTTGTGGAATAACCATGATTTTTAATCACAGCTTTCATGCGTCTTGGCATGCTTTCCACCAGTCTTTACACTGCTTCTGGCACAAAAATTTAAGCAGGTCTTCTTTGTTTGATGGCTTGTGACTATCCATCATCCTCTTGATTACAATCCAGATGTTTTCAATGGGGTTCAGGTGTGGAGATTGGGCTGCCCATGACAGGGTTTTGATGTGGTGGTCTCTTAATTTTTTGCCAGAGCTGTATGTCCCTCATTCTGTGCTCATCATGGTATATATGTCCCCCATCCTGGTATATATGTCCCCCATCCTGGGCCTGTCCAGGTAAATATGTCCCCCATCCTGGTATATGTTTCCTATCTTGGTCTCATCCTGGTATATATCTTACAATCTGGTGCCATCTTGGCATATATTACCCCATCTTATAATAAACATGTTACCCTTTCTGCTACTGTTCCTTAGTGCATTAAAAAAATAATTCAGTTTATCAATTGTGTTTGCAGCCAGCAACCTGTGCTCTCTCAGCTAGCGGGGAAGGTTTAAGATTCCTCTGTTGTCTAAACCATGGCTCCTACCAAGCAGACAGCCCATAAATCCACCGGTAGAAAAGCCCCCAGGAATCAGCTGGCGACTAAGGCTACTTTCACACTAGCGTTTTCTGCAATACGTCGCAATGCGTCGTTTATGGGAAAAAACGCATCCTGCAAAGTTGTTTGCAGGATGCGTTTTTGCCCCATAGATTAACATAAGCGACGCATTGCCACATGTCGCAACCGTCGTGCGACGGTTGCGCCGTGTTGTGGCAGACCATCGGGAGCAAAAAACGCAACATGTAACGTTTTTTGCTGCCGACGGACCGCTTTTTCCGACTGCGCATGCGCGTCCGGAACTCCTCCCCCACCTCCCCGCACCTCACAATGGGGCAGCGGATGCGATGAAAATCTGCATCCGCTGCACCCGTTGTGTGGCGCAAACCTCGGCCTGACGCACTGCGACCGGCCGAGCCCGACGCTAGTGTGAAAGTAGCCTAAGGCAGCAAGGAAGAGCACACCCTCTACCGGAGGGGTGAAGAAACCACATCGTTACAGGCCTGGTACTGTCGCTCTTCGTAAGATCAGACGTTACCAGAAGTCCACTGAGTTGCAGATTCGCAAACTCCCATTCCAGCGTTTGGTCTATGAAATCGCTCAGGACTTTAACCCCTTCCCGACCTTTGACGCCACGTAGGCGTCATGAAAGTCGGTGCCAATACGACCTGTGATGCCTATGTGGCGTCATGGAGGGATTGCGTCCCTGCAGATCGGGTGAAAGGGTTAACTCCAATTTTACCCGACCTGCAGGGACAGGGGGAGTGGTAGTACAGCCCAGGGGGGGGGGGTGGCTTCACCCCCTGTGGCTACGATCGCTCTGATTGGCTGTTGAAAGTGAAACAGCCAATCAGAGTAATCTGTAATATTTCACCTATGAAAATTGGTGAAATATTACAATCCAGCCATGGCCGATGCTGCAATAGCATCGGCCATGGCTGGAGACCCCGATCTGGCCCCCCCACGACTGACGGCGGCGATCTGCAGCCGCCATCAGTGTTCCGTACCCCTCCGTCCTGTCCTAAGCACCTTCCTCTCCCCTCTGACCCTCCCCTGTCCTCCCCTCCGCCCCCCCGCTGTCCGATCGCACCCCCCCATACTTACCTAGTCCCGGTGTCCCTCCCGGTGTCCCTGGTCTTCTCCCATGGGCGCCGCCATCTTGGAAAATGGCGGGCGCATGCGCAGTGCGCCCGCCGAATCTGCCGCCTGGCAGATTCATTGCCTGTATATTCTGATCGCTGAGGTTCTATCACAGCAATCAAAATAAAAAAAATAGTAAATAAACCCCCCCTTTATCCCCCCAATAGGTAGGGAAAATAATAAAATACAAAAAATATATTTATTTTTGTTTTTCCGTTAGGGGTATGGTTGCACTTAGGGTTAGGGTTGCACTTAGGGTTAGGGTTGCACTTAGGGTTGCACTTAGGGTTACACTTAATGTTGCACTTAGGGCTAGGGTTGCATTTAGGGCTAGGGTTGCACTTAGGGCTAGGGTTGCACTTAGGGTTGCACTTAGGGTTAGTGTTGCACTTAGGGCTAGGGTTGCACTTAGGGCTAGGGTTGCACTTAGGGCTAGGGTTGCACTTAGGGATATCGTTGCACTTAGGGATATCATTGCACTTAGGGTTGGGGTTGCACTTAGGGTTAGTGTTGCACTTAGGGCTAGGGTTAGAATTAGGGCTAGGGTTGCAATTAGGGTTAGGGTTAGAATTAGGGCTAGGGTTGGAATTAGGGTTAGAATTAGGCTATGTGCACATGGTGCGGATTTGGCTGTGGATCCGCAGCGGATTGGTTGCTGCGGATTCGTAGGAGTTTTCCATCACGTTTACAGTACCATGTAAAACTATGGAAAACCAAATCCGCTGTGCCCATGGTGCGGAAAGTACAGCGCAGAAACGCTGCGTTGTTTTTTCCGCAGCATGTCAATTCTTTGTGCGGATTCCGCAGCGTTTTACATCTGCTCCATAATAGGAATTTGCAGGTGAAATCCACACAAAAAACACTGGAAATCCGCAAGTAAAGCGCAGTGTGTTTTACCTGCAGATTTTTCAAAGACGGTGCTGAAAAATCCGCACACAAATCCGCAACGTGGGCACATAGCCTTAGGGTTAGGGTTGGAATTAGAGTTAGGGTTGGAATTAGGGTTAAGACTAGGGTTAGGGGTGTGTTGGGGTTAGGGTTGTGGTTAGGGTTGGGATTAGGGTTAGGGGTGTGTTGGGGTTAGTGTTGGAGTTAGAATTGAGGGGTTTCCACTGTTTAGGCACATCAGGGGTTTCCAAACACGACATGGCGCCACGATTGATTCCAGCCAATCTTGTGTTGAAAAAGTCAAATGGTGCTCTCTCCCTTCCGAGCCCCGATGTGTGCCCAAACAGTGGTTTACCCCCACATATGGGGTATCAGCGTACTTCACTTCTGAGCCCCGGCATGTGCCCAAACAGTGGTTTACCCCCACATATGGGGTATCAGTATACTCAGGAGAAACTGGACAACAACTCTTGGGGTCAAATTTCTCCTGTTACCCTTGGGAAAATAAAAAATTGCGGGCTAAAAAATCATTTTTGAGAAAAGAAAAATTATTTTTTATTTTCATGCCTCTGCGTTATAAACTTCTGTGAAGCATTTGGGGGTTCAAAGTACTCACCACACATTTAGATTAGTTCCTTGAGAGGTCTATTTTCCAAAATGGGGTCACTTGTGGGGGAGCTCCAATGTTTAGGCACACAGGGGCTCTCCAAATGTGACATGGTGTCCGCTAATGATTGGAGCTAATTTTCCATTCAAAAAGCCAAATGGCATGCCTTCCCTTCCGAGCCCTGCCGTGCACCCAAACAGTGGTTTACCCCCACATATGGGGTATCAGCATACTCAGGACAAACTGGCAACAACATTTGGGGTCCAATTTCTCCTGTTACCCTTGGGAAAATAAAGAGTTCCGGGCTAAAAAATCATTTTTGAGAAAAGAAAAATTATTTTTTATTTTCACGGCTCTGTGTTATAAACTCCTGTGAAGCACCTGAGGGTTTAAAATGCTCACTATGCATGTGGATAAGTTCCTTGGGGGGTCTAGTTTCCAAAATGGGGTCACATGTGGGGGTGTTCCAATGTTTAGGCACACAGGGGCTCTCCAAATGCGACATGGTGTCCGCTAACGATGGAGATAATTTTTCATTCAGAAAGTCAAATGGCGCTCCTTACCTTCCAAGCCTTACCATGTGCCCAAACAGTGGTTTACCCCCACATGTGAGGTATCGGTGTACTCAGGAGAAATTGCCCAACAAATTTCATTTTATCCTTTTGCCCATGTGAAAATGAAAAAATTGAGGCTAAATGAATTTTTTTGTGAAAAAAAGTACTTTTTCATTTTTACGGATCAATTTGTGAAGCACTTGGAGGTTTAAAGTGCTCACTATGCATCTAGATAAGTTCCTTGGGGCATCTAGTTTCCAAAATGGGGTCACTTGTGGGGGAGCTCCAATGTTTAGGCACACGTCAAATGGCACTCCATCCCTTCCGAGCCCTGCCGTGCGCCCAAGCAGTGGTTTACCCCCACAAATGAGGTATCAGCGTACTCAGGACAAATTGGACAACAACTTTCTTGGTCCAGTTTCTCCTTTTACCCTTGGGAAAATAAAAAAATTGTTGCTAAAAGATGATTTTTGTGACTAAAAAGTAAAATGTTCATTTTTTCCTTCCATGTTGCTTCTGCTGCTGTGAAACACCTGAAGGGTTAATAAACTTCTTGAATGTGGTTTTGAGTACCTTGAGGGGTGCAGTTTTTAGAATGGTGTCACTTTTGTGTATTTTCGCCATATAGAACCCTCAAACTGACTTCAAATGTGAGGTGGTCCCTAAAAAAATGGTTTTGTAAATTTTGTTGTAAAAATGAGAAATCACTAGTCAAATTTTAACCCTTATAACTTCCTAGCAAAAAAATTTTGTTTCCAAAATTGTGCTGATGTAAAGTAGACATGTGGGAAATGTTATTTATTAACTATTTTTTGTCACATAACTTTCCGGTTTAACAGAATAAAAATTCAAAATGTGAAAATTGCGAAATTTTCTAAATTTTCGCCAAATTTCCATTTTTTTCACAAATAAACGCAGAAATTATCGACCTAAATTTACCACTAACATGAAGCCCAATATGTCACGACAAAACAGTTTCAGAATCGCTAGGATCCGTTGAAGCGTTCCCGAGTTATTACCTCATAAAGGGACACTGGTCAGAATTGCAAAAAATGGCCAGGTCATTAAGGTCAAAATAGGCTGGGTCATGAAGGGGTTAAAACAGACTTGCGCTTCCAGAGCGCTGCTATCGGTGCTTTGCAGGAGGCTAGCGAGGCTTACCCGGTCGGCCTGTTGGAAGACACCAACATGTGCGCCATCCACGCCAAACGCGTCACGAATCGACTCACGATTATGCCAAAAGACATCCAGCTAGCACGCCGCATACCCCGAAAATTCCTATCTTGTTATCTACAAATCCAAAAAAAAAAATAAATAAAAAAATCTCTTCTTCCTTGTAATTGGCAGATTGAGCATTAGATATATATATTTTTTCTCCATGTAGTTACAAAGGTACCTAAATATATGGTTGTGAATGGAAATGTAGGGGACAGGTTCAGGTGTGGGCAAACTTCTTCCATTTTATTTTTTTTCCTTCTCGAAAGCAAGGTGACATCCCACATTCACCGTGTATCCATCACCCTTATCACCACCGAGGCAGCCATTTTAAGAGCTGAATTTCAGTCAGCCTGAAATTCAACAGGAACCCGAGACCCTTCAGTGACTTGAGGTGAAGACATGCCTTGCGCCTTCGTGGCATTTCTTTGGTTCTTACTGAAGTGGATTTGTTTCATAAATACTGGTGCTGCCCTCCATAAAATGGCTGCTTTCCTCTTCTCGGCCCACAAAATGGCCACCTCCGCAGTGTAGGGATGTTGGGCACGCTTTCTATATACTCTACAGAAGCTCATTCATCGATGTAACACCATGTCAACTTTGTAGGAAAAATTGCAAATAAAGCATTTTTAGTTTGCTTTTATTTTTCTGGACAATGCCAGCTTTTGGATTTTTTTAATTTTTTTTATTAATGAATAAAACTCTTATTGATGGTGACCTAAGTGTTTGTAGCATATTTACCATGTAGAAAAATTCCATCCATTCACTCTATTTTTTTTTTCTAATGGAGTCGTCCTACATTCAGCTACATGTTTTTAATGTTGTCGTCTATCTTCTGTGCTGTCCTGCAAGTTTGCTATTAAAAAACATTAAACTTAAAAAAAAAAAAAAAATTCTACTCACCTTCCCCAGCTCCAATGCAGTGCAGCATCCTCTTGGTTTGTGGTGCAGAAGCCGGCTGGTGACATTAGCAAGCAAGTGACTGGCCGCGCATAATGTCACTGTTATTCGCCACCACAAAAGCCAACATCAGTGCAGGGACCCAGTGCGTTTCTGTGCAATGCATGTCAGCTGAATGTGCATACTCGGACGCATATATCCAGGTGAGATATGTGCTGACATTAGTGGGCCCCCTCCACTTCCGAGTCCAGTCGGCAACCGCGATCATTTAAGGCCCCTGTCACACATCAGTTTTTTGCTATCAGTCGCAATCCGTCGAATTTTGAAAAAAACGAATCCGGCGACTGATGCCGCTGAATCTGTTTTTTTCTTATAGACTTGTATTAGCGACGGATTGCGATGAATGGCCTCACGTTTCATCCGTCGTTTGCCGGATCCATCGAAAATTGTTTGTCCGGCGGCGTGAGACGACGGACAAAGTAACATTTTTTGTGTTCGTCGATAAATCGGACAGCGACGGATACATCGCCGTCCGTCATTTGCTCGAATGGAAGCCTATGGGCACCGGATCTGTCAAATCACGGACGGACTTTTTTTTTAACTGAGCATGCTCTGATTTATTTAGCATCGAATTAGCCAGATCCACTAGTCGGATCAGTCGAAAAAACAAATCCGTCGCATCAGTTTTTCACAATCTGCGTCGATCCGTCAAGCCAACGGATTGTGACTGATGGCAAAAAACTGATGTGTGAAAGGGGCCTAATCCCTGATAATGCACCATTCTTTCTTTTCCTCCTTGCTCGATGATCACTTATATTCTTCTTTGTAATATTTGCTTCCAGTGCTGCACCCTAAATATAGTTTATGATTCAGAGCGTCTCTCTGGTAGATAAGAATGGCAGGCTTCATACTGTATATCCTTATCTATGTCCCCCAAATGCCACCAAACCACATGGCAATTGCATGGGTCTTTACCAGGGGCATAACTATAGTGGGTGCAGGGGTTGCAGTCATACCAAGGCCATGAAACTTAAGCAGCCCCAAAGGGCCCTTTGGCCCATATGAGAAGACCAATAATATTAAATTCCTGTGATAATTTGGGGGTCTTTTGGAGATTTTGCACAGGAGCCCATTACTTATCACATCAATCTTAGATATTATTGGTACATATATACAATTTAGCCAACACAGCACAAAATGTTTTCTAATTTTCCAGTATCCAAAATGTTAACTGAGCTGCTTTAATGCCTTCTCAACATTGGACATACTGGTATTGCCTATGTTGTATCGCCTACTTTGGTTTGCTTCAGTGTCAACAGACTCTGGTTGTGTTATTCAGCCATCATCTGTTACATAGACCTGAGTGCTGCCCATTTCTGTTAACCTTTTACCTGCTGCTATCAATCTCTGACAGCAGCATTAAATATTTTGTGGTAGATTGGCTCACTCAGAGGTAAACACAGGAATGTTGTCTCTTGAAATCTTGCACTGGTTTATTAAATGTACTGCACAAACCAGTGCGCAGTTAGAAAAATGATCACTGCCTTTCTGGCCTAATGGGAAAACAAATATGGCACTGATCCGTCCGCTCAGGAAACACACATAAAAAGGTTCAGCTTTCCTTATCACGAAACACAGTTCTGGAGCTCTCATCTACAGAAATCCAAATCCTGAATGAGCCAGAATACTGTGTATTTACCTTCTGGACTCTTTTCTGGGGTGGAGCTATGTAGAACAGCCTCTTACCCACTCTTTAGCTATTTACTAAAACCTAGCACTTAACATGGCCGATTAACCCCTCTCAGCACTTAGTGTGCTAGAGCATTTTACTAGGTTCATATCACTGATGCTAACAACCTCAGTGACACACTTTTTAAAAAAAAAAAATTGAAATGGCTGTATGAGGCTCTTTTTTTTGTGGAACAAATATAATTTATTTTTAAGCACTGTTACTATGTAATTTATCTACTTTTTTGTGATACAAATCTAGAAAAAAGCAACTTTTGGTTTCTGTGTTTTGATCTTTTGTTTTTTACTTTTCATGTTTTTTACCAAATAATCTGGGGAATTGATTTTCCAGGTAATTACAGTTCTATGGATACCTAATATTTTCTCATAAGTATTAAAATGTATTTCAGATTTAAAAAATCTGATATTTTTCGTGGGAAGGAATTTATATATATTTTTTTGCATAATTTGTCCCACCAAAAGATTATGAAACATGCCTCAGTAACATTTTTTTTTTTTTTATCGCTCACTTATTCCTCAGTAACTGGGATATTCATTGGAGTCACAGTTGCAGGGGAAAAAGGCTCCATATAGTGACACAATTCATTAGTAGAGCTGATTTGGGTTTGCTAAAACCCAGGAACGCTACTATGCAGGCAGAGATATGGCGATCAGGTGTGATCACGAAGTCCTACAAAATTATCGTGAATGCTGAAGTTTCTGGTTGCTGGATAGCGTTCACTAAGACCTATGTAGCTGGAAAAGAGAAGACAAAAGCGGTGATAAACCAATTCTATCTTCTCCCCAGGGTCACCTGCTGTATCTACTGGCAGGGAACCTACCTACTCATGCTACATTACATGAGCTTTAGCCCAGTGCCCAGGATCAATTGTTGTAAATTTGTTATTGGGTTAATTCATAATCCTTCATTTTCTATATTTAATATTAAAATTAGTTCAAAGAGATAATATCAGAAAAAATGGCAAGCTGTTGAATTTTTTTTAATGTATAACCATAATTGTTGGTGGTGTTATTTTTTAATAATGTGATAAAAATATTCCGTTTTTTACAGTGGCCATTGGAGCAAACGCAGTAGGCTGACACTTTGTTTATTGTTCGCTTGTTAGCTTTGCTTTATAGATTGGGAAAGAAGAGCAGAGTCACATCATTAATATTAGATTGTGGGAGAGTTAAAGACAACCTTCTTGTGTGTTGTGTAGTCTATACAGTTGCTACAGGATATACGATAATTGGTAATGTGTGCCATCCATGGAGCTCTTTAAAAGTAGAGAATATTATGGCTGCAACATTAAAAAAAATCCTCAGCTTTCAACAGGCTTAAAATGAATGAATGTAAAATCAAATACATGAGATATTTCCTTTTAATGATTCCAAACCTAAGTGAAAGGAACAAATTCTTTGTCTGCCTGCCGATATGCTTAGATCAGTACAATGTTTTTGAATGATCACATCATTAGCCTTTGGCTCCAGACGAGCCTTACAGAACCTTCTTCCCATATTTGCTCAATATGTACTAATACAATACACAGAGAAAAGCAATGTTTTAACCTAATACTTCTATCTGAAGGAAAGAAGATTGTCCTTTTCCCTTTCATCTTACTCTCAAGCTCCCCAGCTTTGTCCATGGAAGCCGATTGAGCCTTTTGCTAACTGATAAAGACATTGAAAGGATTGCTACAGAGGCAATTTCACCATAGGTTCAATATATGAATAAAGTCCCATAGGAGTAAGGATTGTAAGAATCACAGACTTCCCTTATTGGTGATTTTGTGGAATCTTTGTGCAGCAGATAATGCAGGTTGTATCAGGAAAGTCAACAATTGGCATCTGTATAGCAGCATTTACAAATCTTGAAATGAATAGAAGGCCACCATGTCGGGGAAGGGAATTCACTGAAAATGTGTATGTTTTCCAGATGGAATCACTGCTTTAGTTTATATGTATTTAATCGATGATCTAATAAAGGTAAAGAGATAGTCAGTGGATGCAGGCAGTAGTGACGAGTAACGGTGGAGGCCCCATAGGTGATTATTAGTGATTAGTGAGTGTACTCGTTGCTCGTGTTTTCCCGAGCACGCTCGGGTGGTCTCTGAGTATTTGTGACTGCTCGGAGATTTATTTTTTGTTGACACAGCTGCATGATTTACAGCTGCCAGGGAATCCCCACATGTACTCAGGCTGTCTAGTAGCTGCAAATCATGCAGCTGCGGCAACGAAAACTAAATCTCCGAGCAGTCACAAATACTCGGAGACCATCCGAGCGTGCTCGGGTAAACCCGTGCAATGAGTACACTCGCTCATCACTAGTGATTATGTTTTTTATTTTAAAGCCACCATGGGCTTATTTTAACCCCTTTCTGCCATTAGACGTACTATTGCGTCCATGTGGGGTGGGCTTTACTTCCCAAGGACGCAATAGTACGTCATATGCGATCGGCAGCGCTCACGGGGGGAGCGCCGCCGATCGCGGCCGGGTGTCAGCTGACATCCGGCACTATGTGCCAGGAGCTGTCAAAGACCGCCCCCGGCACATTAACCCCCGGCACACCGCGATCAAAGATGATTGCGATGTGCCGGCGGTGCAGGGAAGCACCGCGCAGGGAGGGGGCTCCCTGCGGGCTTCCCTGAGCCCCCCGCAGCAACGCGATGTGATCGCGTTGCTGCGAGGGTCTTACCTCCCTCCCTCCCTGCTCCAGGCCCGGATCCAAGATGGCCGCGGATCCGGGTCCTGCAGGGAGGGAGGTGGCTTCACAGAGCCTGCTCAGAGCAGGCACTGTGAAGCAGCCTGCACTCCTATCAGATCGGTGATCTGACAGAGTGCTATGCAAACTGTCAGATCACCGATCTGTGATGTCCCCCCCTGGGACAAAGTAAAAAAGTTAAAAAAAATTTTTTCAAATGTGTAAAAAAAAATTAAAAAAAATATTCCAAAATAATGAAAAAAAAATAATAATATTATTCCCATAAATACATTTCTTTATCTAAATAAAAAAAACAAAACAATAAAAGTACACATATTTAGTATCGCCGCGTCCGTAACGGCCCGACCTATAAAACTGGCCCACTAGTTAACCCCTTCAGTAAACACCGTAAGAAAAAAAAAAAAAACGGGGCAAAAAACAACACTTTATTATCATACCGCCGAACAAAAAGTGGAATAACACGCGATCAAAAAGATGGATATAAATAACCATGGTACCGCTGAAAGCGTCATCTTGTCCCGCAAAAAACAAACCGCCATACAGCATCATCAGCAAAAACATAAAAAAGTTATAGTCCTGAGAATAAAGCGATGCAAAAATAATTATTTTTTCCGTAAAATAGTTTTTATCGTATAAAAGCGCCAAAACATAAAAAAATGATATAAATGAGGTGTCGCTGTAATCGTACTGACCCGAAGAATAAAACTGCTTTATCAATTTTACCAAACGCGGAACGGTATAAACGCCTCCCCCAAAAGAAATTCATGAATAGCTGGTTTTTGGTCATTCTTCCTCACAAAAATCGGAATAAAAAGCGATAAAAAAAGTCACGTGCCTGAAAATGTTACCAATAAAATCGTCAACTCGTCCCGCAAAAAACAAGACCTCACATGACTCTGTGGACCAAAATATGGAAAAATTATAGCTCTCAAAATGTGGTAACGTAAAAAATATTTTTTGCAATAAAAAGCGTCTTTCAGTGTGTGACGGCTGCCAATCATAAAAATCCGCTAAAAAACCCGCTATAAAAGTAAATCAAACCCCCCTTCATCACCCCCTTAGTTAGGGAAAAATTAAAAAAATGTATTTATATCCATTTTCCCGTTAGGGCTAGGGTTAGGGCTAGGGTTAGGGCTAGGGTTAGGGTTAGGGTTAGGGTTAGGGCTAGGGTTAGGGTTGGGGCTAGGGCTAGGGCTAGGGTTAGGGCTAGGGTTAGGGTTAGGGCTAGGGTTAGGGTTAGGGTTGGGGCTACAGTTAGGGTTGGGGCTACAGTTAGGGTTGGGGCTAAAGTTAGGGTTAGGGTTTAGATTATATTTACAGTTGGGAATAGGGTTGGGATTAGGGGTGTGTCAGGGTTAGGGGTGTGGTTAGGGTTACCGTTGGAATTAGGGTTAGGGGTGTGTTTGGATTAGGGCTTCAGTTATAATTGGAGGGTTTCCACTGTTTAGGCACATCAGGGGCTCTCCAAACACGACATGGCGTCCGATCTCAATTCCAGCCAATTCTGCGTTGAAAAAGTAAAACAGTGCTCCTTCCCTTCCGAGCTCTCCCGTGTGCCCAAACAGGGGTTTGCCCCAACATATGGGGTATCAGCGTACTCAGGACAAATAGGAAAACAACTTTTGGGGTCCAATTTCTCCTGTTACCCTTGGGGAAAAACAAACTAGGGGCTAAAAAATAATTTTTGTGGGAAAAAAAAAAGATTTTTTATTTTCACGGCTCTGCGTTATAAACTGTAGTGAAACACTTGGGGGTTCAAAGTTCTCCCAACACATCTAGATGAGTTCCCTGGGGGGTCTAGTTTCCAATATGGGGTCACTTGTGGGGGGATTCTACTGTTTAGGTACATTAGGGGCTCTGCAAACGCAATGTGACGCCTGCAGACTATTCCATCTAAGTCTGCATTCCAAATGGCACTCCTTCCCTTCTGAGCCCTCCCATGCGCCCAAACGGTGGTTCCCTCCACATATGGGGTATCAGCGTACTCAGGACAAATTGGACAACAACTTTTGGGGTCGAATTTCTCCTGTTACCCTCGGGAAAATACAAAACTGGGGGCTAAAAAATAATTTTTGTGGGAAAAAATGTTTGTTTTATTTTTACGGCTCTGCATTATAAACTTCTGTGAAGCCCTTGGTGGGTCAAAGCGCTCACCACACATCTAGATAAGTTCCTTAGGGGGTCTACTTTCCAAAATGGTGTCACTTGTGGGGGGTTTCTACTGTTTAGGTACATTAGGGGCTCTGCAAACGCAATGTGACACCTGCAGACCATTCCATCTAAGTCTGCATTCCAAATGGAGCTCCTTCCCTTCCGAGCCCTCCCATGCGCCCAAACAGTGGTTCCCCCCCACTTATGGGGTATCAGCGCACTCACGACAAATTGGACAACAAATTTTGGGGTCCAATTTCTCCTGTTACCCTCGGGAAAATACAAAACTGGGGGCTAAAAAATAATTTTTGTGGGAAAAAATGTTTGTTTTATTTTTACGGCTCTGCATTATAAACTTCTGTGAAGCCCTTGGTGGGTCAAAGCGCTCACCACACATCTAGATAAGTTCCTTAGGGGGTCTACTTTCCAAAATGGTGTCACTTGTGGGGGGTTTCAATGTTTAGGCACATCAGTGGCTCTCCAAACGCAACATGGCGTCCCATCTCAATTCCTGTCAATTTTGCATTGAAAAGTCAAACGGCGCTCCTTCCCTTCCGAGCTCTCCCATTCGCCCAAACAGTGGTTTACCCCCACATATGGGGTATCAGCGTACTCAGGACAAATTGTACAACAACTTTTGGGGTCCAATTTCTTCTCTTACCCTTGGGAAAATAAAAAATTGGGGGCGAAAAGATAATTTTTGTGAAAAAATATGATTTTTTATTTTTACGGTTCTGCATTATAAAGTTCTGTGAAGCACTTGGTGGGTCAAAGTGCTCACCACACCTCTAGATAAGTTCCTTAGGGGGTCTACTTTCCAAAATGTTGTCACTTGTGGGGGGTTTCAATGTTTAGGCACATCAGGGGCTCTCCAAACGCAACATGGTGTCCCATCTCGATTCCAGTCAATTTTGCATTGAAAAGTCAAATGGCGCTCCTTCGCTTCCGAGCTCTGTCATGCGCCCAAACAGGGGTTTGCCCCAACATATGGGGTATCAGCGTACTCAGGACAAATAGGAAAACAACTTTTGGGGTCCATTTTCTCCTGTTACCCTTGGTAAAATAAAACAAATTGGAGCTGAATTAAATTTTTTGTGAAAAAAAGTTAAATGTTCATTTTTATTTAAACATTCCAAAAATTCCTGTGACGCACCAGAAGGGTTAATAAACTTCTTGAATATGGTTTTGAGCACCATGAGGGGTGCAGTTTTTAAAATGGTGTCACACTTGGGTATTTTCTATCATATAGACCCCTCAAAATGACTTCAAATGAGATGTGGTCCCTAAAAAAAAATGGTGTTGTAAAAATGAGAAATTGCTGGTCAAATTTTAACCCTTATAACTCCCTAACAAAAAAAAATTTTGGTTCCAAAATTGTGCTGATGTAAAGTAAACATGTGGGAAATGTTACTTATTAAGTATTTTGTGGGACATATATCTGTGATTTAATTGCATAAAAATTCAAAGTTGGAAAATTGCGAAATTTTCATAATTTTCGCCAAATTTCCGTTTTTTTCACAAATAAACGCAAGTATTATCAAAGAATTTTTACCATTGTCATGAAGTACAATATGTCACGAGAAAACAATGTCAGAATCACTGGAATCCATTGAAGCGTTCCAGAGTTATAACCTCATAAAGGGACAGTGGTCAGAATTGTAAAAATTGGCCCGGTCATTAACGTGCAAACCACCCTTGGGGGTAAAGGGGTTAAAGGGAATCTGTCACCTTCAAAATCGCGGGTGAGGTAAGCCCATCAGGGGCTTATCTACAGCATTCTGGAATGCTGTAGATAAGCCCCCGATGTATCCTAAAAGATGAGAAAAAGACGTTAGATTATACTCACCCAGGGGCGGCCCACTGCTGGTCCGGGTCCGGCGCCTCCCATCTTCATCAGATGACGTCCTCTTCTGGTCTTCACGGTGCGGCTCCTGCGCAGGCGTACTTTGTCTGCCCTGTTGAGGGCAGAGTAAAGTACTGCAGTGCGCAGGGAAAGGTCAGAGAGGCCCACGCCTACGCACTGCAGTACTTTGCTCTGCCCTCAACAGGGCAGACAAAGAACGCCTGCACAGGAGCCGCAGCATGAAGACCAGAAGAGGACATCATGTGATGAAGATGGGAGGCGCCGGACCCGGACCAGCAGCTGGAAAGCCCCTGGGTGAGTATAATCTACCTCTTTTTCTCATCTTTTAGGATACATCGGGGGCTTATCTACAGCATTCCAGAAATTGAACATTGTGAAGAATTGATAAAGAAAGTATATTGGAGAAATGTATAACTTTATATTCTACAAATGATACCAATGAGTTACTTTACCCGGGATCCCCCAATAACACATGTCACATAAGGATACAGTGGTGACCATTTTTTTTTTTTTAAAGGGTGATTACCTCTGGCTGGTTGTTGTGATGCCATTTTCCTAGTGATGAACTGAAAGTGCATGAAGTTGTCATCATGAAAAACCTTAATTTAAACGGTAAAGCGCTGCGGAATATGTTGGCGCTATATAAATAAAGATTATTATTATTAATAATTTTAACCAAAATGCTTTACAATATAGGTATGGTAATTTAACTAAAGAAAGCTGATTGCCAAAATTTTTGCATAAACTGTTTATTGATCACAACATAGAGAGTAATTCATTGTTTATAATGCTACAACAATATTTTGTAGCATAACCTCTTGATTAATTGCTTTACCTCACTGATGGGGCATTGAAGCTACTCAGGTATTCAACACATCTTGAGGGATCTTGCTCCATTCCATTTGCAAATCTGCAAACAATTCACGGGCCCCACTTGTTGCCCTAACTCATCCCAAAGGTGCTCTATAGGGATTAAATCAGGTGACTGGCTTATCCATTGCAATAGGCAAACATTTTTTCTTTGCTAACCAACTTTTGACTAAATTGGATGTGTGCTTAGTATCATTGTCTTACTGGAATTTCCAGCCCCTGCCTACTTTGGTTTTACCATGTAGCAGCATTACATTCTCCAGTATATCCTTGTACATGGTAGCATTCATATTTCCATTAATTATATGCAGAGGGCCATTAGCAGATGCAGAAAAGCAGCCCCAAACCATGATACTACCACCATGCTTCACTTTAGGTGTTTGGTACCTTACATCATTATGTGTTCCAATTGAGCGGTATATAGTGCTTGCCATCTCTACCAAACGAATTGAACTGGATCCGACTCATCCGAATCATCCGACAACAACACCTTAGACCAATCTGTCTCTTTCCATTGGCTGTGTTCTTTGGCAAACTCAAGTCGGACCTTCCAGTTCTTTGCTGAGATGAAATGCTTCTTCTTGACTTTTGGATATGGGATGGCCCCACTCCTTCTTAAAACCACCCTAACTACTGTAAACCTAGGTACTAAAATAAATACACAAAACACATTATTTTGGTTGTCAAAATGGCCACAGCTTTTATTCAAATCACAGGATTAAATAATCACACTAGGAGTCAGGTGGAGTGCTAGTACATTGGGATTCACAAGACAGACAGCCATAAAGGGGTGGCACGCACTGGCTTGCCATTCAAAAAGAGTCAGTAAACTTTCAGGGCACCAATGACCCTATTATCCTCACTCCTGTGCTTAACCACTGTGCCCGCCCCTGATTGAAGTTACCATTACAACATCCTTGAGGCTGGCCACCAAAGCCGAGCCTGCTCACCAACATGAGGTTTTACATCTTCTATTAGTTAAAATGAGTCCACCTTAACTTGTCTGCAACTTCCACCTGACTCCTAAACCGCAAAGCTGTGACGGGTTATAAATTCAAAGTCTCATTTGACACTTTTTTTAATTTTAAATAATTAAATCATTTTTGTAAACTTAAAAACCAGGAGTCCCTGCAAAAGCATTAATGGCACTAAACTTGGCAAACCCCCGACTCACAAAGAGTCATCCTACAGCGCTCAGGAGAGGAAAAAACCCCTGTGGAGGAAACCTCCAGGGAACCATGGCTGAAGGATTGCCCTTAGAAAGTTACCGCAAATAATAACTCTTTATAGCCAATATACAATTGAACCTGGTACAAGATATACAATGACAAATTCAAAAATACAATAAAGCATTTATCATTATACAAGCAATAATTAAAAAGTTTAAGGACAGAGATTATAAACAATGTTTCCTCCTGTCCATCCTGTGAGAGAAAGAGGGAGAGCCAGAGTTGCCTCCCCTATATAAGCCCCACCCTCCTCACAGTAATACAGCAGGCACAAACATCTAAACTTCCTCTTAAAGCAACAACTCTCTTGTTTAAAATCTACACCACAATACAAACAAAAGCTGCCGGAGTTCTCAGTCCACCCATCCCCAAGTCATGTCCACCTCCGTCTAGTCTCCGGTGGTTTCTTGACTGGAACTCATGCTCATAGCCTTTGCCCCACAGTTTCGACCCTATATTCTTCTTTCATTTTGTGTGAAATCTGTACATAACTTTTATTGACTTCAACTGACATTTTCTTAATGTGATCAACTTTGGATGAAGTTTTCCGTGGTCGTCCACTTCTAGCATTGTCAGGTGTTGCATAACCTTCTTTTTCTTTAATTATTATATGTGACACTTGACTCTGAGAACAGTTGAACTCCATAGCTGCCTCTTTTTGGCTTCGGCCTGACTTAACTCTCAAAATAATAAGCTTCCTGACATGTGGTAATAAATTTGTCTTTGTCTTTGCCATGTTTTAACCGAAAAACACACAAACAAAAAAAAATAAAACATTTAGGCAAAATTTGTCTACCCATGACAATATATGAAAAACATTTGGCCCAGCAAATGTTGAAAACTAAACCATAAAGGGATAAAACAATGTCAAATATAATTTTCATCATAATAGCTGACAACCATTTGCTTCCAGCTTACTAAAATCACCAGGAAAATGGCATCACAACAACCAGACAAAAGTATTCACACTTTTTTTTAAAAATGCAAAATTTTTGGTCTCCATTGTATATGTCTGTTAAGAGGAATGTTTCAAGCACAATGAGAAGTCGGACTGTGCAGCCTTCAAAGGGTAAAGATTCTTGAAAGTTTCATGCGATTTTTCTTGACGTGAGCTTAGTGACATTTAAAAGTTCTGATTTTCAGCTGTCAAATGCCACTGTGAATGAAAGCAGATCCTTTTCCATTGCTGGATTCTCAGAATTGAATGTGACGTGCCTTTTTTTTTTTTAATGTTGTGTTTGTGTAAACTCTCTGAATTGCCCACAGGAACGTTAATTGATGCGAGACACAGGGGTTTAGATGTACCTCACAGTAGTAACATGAATGTGTGCCCGATGTAAGCAGGCTTGTCAGGAAGTGTACCCATAAAATGTATCCATACTGATCAATATAGACCTTTTCAGACAAGTTCTTCCAAAAGACGTCTACTTAAAAGAAGGTCAGATAGGTTTTTTTTTGCCTTTTCATAAACTGTTCTCTTGTTTTTGGCAGCATATCTCTATAATTTTCTCCATTGTATGGAGGTACAATGCCTTACATTTGTTGCCATACAACCAATGCTCATATGATTCTGCCTTGTGCATGAGGCTGTATAGTCGGTCCTCATTGGACTTTCCGCCTCTCTTCTGATGACTGTGCCTTTAAGAGTGTATGACTTGATTGGATTCCAATACGTAGTGCACAATTGTCATGCATAACACAAAGCTGACTTTGCAAATTAATTAGCAACTACCATGCTTGTCGTCTTATAATTTGTTTCCTTCATCCCCAATTAAACTGTCAAGCAACGTAACCGGTAATTCTTTCTAGTAGGTATTACTGTATTAGCAGCTCATTTTAATATCTTTAGGTTACTAGGTATATTGGCAGTTTTATTGACCACTTTTAAAAATAAATATGTTAAGAAGAAAACTAAATAATTTACCAATAATCTTCTAATTTTCTGCTATACATAAAGATATATTGGGTAGAATGGTGTAACTGTGAGTTTAGTTGTATAATGCAAAAAAAAAGTAATCCAGCACATTCAACAACTTGAGGTGCGAGATGCTATGGCTGAAATAAAAAAAGCAGACAAACACAAAAGATACAGCAACACATTGCTTTAAAACCATATTTTCTGCCAATGCTGAGTATACAGTGCTGTGGTTGAATGGCAGAAAACTTTGGCTTTCTGATAGGCCGCATTTACTGCTCACCCTGTTGTGAATTCTGTGGCAGAGCTCCCTCCTGTGGTCACAAGTGGTACTTCGGCTGATTCTCTCTATGAGCTTCCGTTGGTGGAGGAAAGTGGTACTGCGGCTTCTGAGTTTCCTTCCTCAGGTAATGTGGTGAAGTCGTTAGGTGCTGCTCTATTTAACTCCACCTAGTGCTTTGATCCTGGCTTCCAGTCAATGTTCTAGTATTGAACTTGCTTCCTCCTGGATCGTTCCTGTGGCCTGCTGCTCTGCATAGCTAAGTTCCGCTTTTGTTATTTTTGTTTGCTGTTTTTTCTGTCCAGCTTGCTTATTTGTTTTTTTCTTGCTTGCTGGAAGCTCTGGGACGCAGAGGGTGTACCTCCATGCCGTTAGTCGGTATGGAGGGTCTTTTTGCCCCCTTTGCGTGGTTGTTTGTAGGGTTTTGTGTTGACCGCAAAGTTACCTTTCCTATCCTCGCTCTGTTCAGAAAGTCGGGCCTCACTTTGCTAAATCTATTTCATCTCTGCGTTTGTCTTTTCATCTTACTCACAGTCATTATATGTGGGGGGCTGCCTTTTCCTTTGGGGTATTTCTCTGAGGCAAGGTAGGCTTATTTTCTATCTTCAGGCTAGCTAGTTTCTCAGGCTGTGCCGAGTTGCATAGGGAGCGTTAGGCGCAATCCACGGCTGCCTTTAGTGTGGTTGGAGAGGATTAGGGATTGCGGTCAGCAGAGCTCGTTCTATGTTTTTGGGTTATTGTCAGGTCACTGTATGTGCTCTGACTTCTATGTCCATTGTGGTACTGAATTACCTAATCATAACATCACCCGTAGTGATTTACCGTGTCAGCTGACAGTAGTTAACTGGTTAAAAGGCTGCTTTTTAAATTGATAACTTATTCTCAGGATAGATCATCAAAATCAGGTTGGCGGGGTCCATCTCCTGGCACCACAGCTGTTCTTGATGCCAGCGGCAGACAAGTGTTAACAGTTGTGGTATTGTTCATAAAAGCTCTGTCAACTGTGTAGGGTCCCTGACCGGTTGCAGAAGTTGTGATAGAATGTTTTCTCTGCTGGAGATCTAGCAGAACTCGGAATTCTGGGCCCTGCATAACCCCTCCCACACCACAGTTTGGCCACTTTCTGTGTACTTTCTGCATAGACAGAAATCTACTTGACTAAGGGTATGTGCACGCATTGCAGATTTGCCTGTGGAATTTCCTGTGCAGATTCTTCCCTCTCTTGCCAGAAAATGCAGGTGCGTTTTTGCTGCAGTTTTTGATGTGTTTTTGATGCGTTGCCCAAGGACCCCCCACAGCCAGTGGCAGACCCCCGACAGCCCACCGCAGACCCCCGACAGCCCAGCGCAGACCCCAAATAGCTGCACACAGACCCCCGACAGCCCGATGCAGACCCCCGACAGCCTGCCACAGACTCCCGACAGCCCGCCGCAGACCCCCAACAGAACGGCGCAGACTCCCAGCAGCTCCGCACAGACCCCCGACATCTAGCCGCAGACCCCCGACAGCCCGGCGCAGACCCCCAGCAGCCCTGCACAGACCCCCGACAGCCCGCCGCAGACCCCCGACAGCCTGCTGCAGACCCCCAACAGCCCGGCGCAGACCCCCAGAAGCCCCACACAGACACCCGACAGCCCAGCGCAGACCCCCAGCAGCCCCGCACAGACACCCGACAGCCCCGCGATCCCCGCAGACCCCCACGATCGCTGCAGACACACAAACACATCTTCCCCGCACACACACAGTCTCTGCCCACACACACAGACTTCGCCCCCACACTCCACCCACACACTCTTCCCCCCTCCCGATCTGCAGCGTTTCTCGCAGCAAAACCGCAGATCTTTTTGCTGCCAATGTGCCCGACTCAATGGAAGTCAATGGGTGCAGAAACGCTGCAGATTCGCACAAATAAATGACATGCTCCTTCTTTTAACCCACAGCGTTTTCAGTGCGGAGTTTTCCGCACCATTAGCACAGCATTTTTTTTTGTCCATTGATTTACATTGTACTGTAAACCACTTGTGGATCTGCAGCGATTCCGTGCGGAAAAAACGATGCGGATCCGCAGGAAATCCCCAATGTGTGCACATGGACTTAGAGGCGCGAGACACCTAGTCCTGTATAGGGTTTAGCGACTTTTCCTTTTTCTGAGGTCGAGTCGGGTTTCGCGAAACCCGACTTTCTCAAAAGTTGAGTCAAGTGAAATCGGCCGATTATCTTGAAAAGTCGGGGTCGGGGGATCGGCCGAAACACGAAACCCAATGCAAGTTAATGGGAAATCTCAATATATTTATATTTACTTCAGCGCGATATAACTGAAAAGCCGGTAATTCAATTGCCGGCTTTTAATTTCTTCTTCACAAACCCGACATGATATGAGACATGGTTTGCATACAGTCATTGACCTAGTTTCCATTCATTTGCTGGGGTTTTACAGCCACGAGCACAGCTGCATTAGCAGAGCTTCTGCCTTTAAAATATTTTAACCCCTTCAGATGGATTTACATCGTGGGACGTTACAGACCTACGGAAGGTATAAGATACTGTTGGTTTATTATTTTTAATTTGTTACAGGTCGAGGGTCTTCAGGTGGATTGAGAGTGCAATAAAATATTACAACAACCTGTCTGTTTATTTCATTAAAATACTTTGCAATATTGTGTGTGTGTGTTTTTTTTAACCATTTCATACAATTGGATCAATAATGGAGAGGTGTCATAATTGACGCCTCTCCATTATTAATCTTGCTTAATGTCACCTTACAATAGCAAGGTGACATTAACCCTTCGTTACCCCATATCCCACCGCTATACGGGAGTGGGAAGAGAGTGGCCAAGTGCCAGAATATCATCTTCCAGATGTGCCTTTTCTGGGGTGGCTGGGGGCCGGTGGTTTTTAGCCAGGGGGGAGCCAATAACCGTGGACCCTATCCAGGCTATTAATATCTGCCCTCAGTCACTGGCTTTACCACTCTGGCGGAGAAAATTGCGCGGGAGCCCACGCCAATTTATTCCGCGATTTAACCCTTAAATTTAATAGCTACAGCGCCGAAATTTTGCACATACACACTACTAACATTAGTAGTGTGGAATATGCAAAAAAAAGGGGGATATGACATGGTTTACTGTATGTAAACCATGTCTCATATCATGTCGGGTTTGTGAAGGAGAAATGAAAAGCCGGCAATTGAATTACCGGCTTTTCAGTTATATCGTGCTGAAGTAAATTTTAAATATATATATGTGTCTCAATGACATATATATATATATATATATATATATATATATATATATATATATAAAAAGAAACCCGACTTTGGAGCGAAGATCGCCGACCGCCGACCCGATCCCACAGTGGGATCGGGTCGGGTTTCACGAAACCCGACTTTGCCAAATGTCGGCGACTTTTGAAATTGGCCGATCCGTTTCGCTCAACCCTAGTCCTGTAGTGATAGTCCTACTTCTAAAACACTGATTTTATTGAAACTGCAAAGTGTAGCCTAGTAAGTGGCACATCACTAGAATCAGGGTCTCTTCCCCAATGTTATGCTGTTTACTTAGACATAAATGTACAAGGATAGGGGATACACAAAAAATACTATGTATATTTATGCATGTCGGTTATAAATACTTTGGTGTCAGTATGGACACAAATGGAAAAAAAACACTCTGATTAAGGCTACTTTCACACATCAGGTTTTCACTGTCAGGCTCAATCTGGTTAAATTTCAAAAAACAGTTTTTTTTCCCCATAGACTTTTATCAGTGCCGGACTGCGCCAGATGACATTGCGTTTTGTCCGGTTTTCGCCGGATCTCGCAAATCTGCCATTTCCGGTTTCTGGAGAAAAAGGCCATAGCAACGTTTTTTGTCTCCGGCGAAAAAGCTGGAAGCGCCGGATCCGGAAAATGACAGATTCCAGCGCCGGATTCCAGTTTTTTTAAACTGAGCATGAGCCATTTTTTTTAAATCCAGTAATCTAGATATGCTAGCCGGATCCGTCGAAAAAACGGATCCGTCGCATCAGTTTTTCACAACCTGCATCGGATCCGGTTTTTCCAACATTCGCCGGATTGTGCCTGATGCAAAAAACCTGATGTGTGAAAGTAGCCTAACAGAGGAAACCAACAAAGAGCAAAAACCGAGACACAGTTTGAACATTGAGTTCAAAATGTCAGGACAAAAAAGGAAATAGTATGAATAAAATTGCCTTTATTAAATAGTAAAACCTGACCAGAAAAAAAAACAGACCAGACCTCCATCAATGTACTCTATAATACCATGCTACTGCATATCTGTGCCATTTGCTATACATACATTGTTGGGATTGCCCTATATGGCACACTACAAGAGTGGTCCATAAATTGTTAGTTCCCCTATAAAGTCTATGAGAATACAAGCTTGGAAATTACCTGGATTTAGGGCGTTAACTTCCTATGGGAATCTTTGCCGAGTGTAGCAGGCCGATTCCTCTGCCCTGAAGTGCGTTGTACCTCACTTCTTCCTGGTGGTAAGCGTCAAGCCAGGTATAATGGGTTAAAGGGTTATAAAGGGTATAAAGGGTTAAAATCATAGATTCGGCTTTTCCATGATGTAAGTGGTAGTGTACATTCGTGATCTGCGGTCATCCTAGATCTCCTACTGCTGGCGTCACATGCTGGCGGTTTATCTCGCACATGTAGGTGGTCTTTTCTACATTAGTCTGAACAGAAACGCTATGCGCTGAGAATACTGTTGATGTCATTATCCCGAAGTCTTCTCCGATTGGCACATAGTGAAATGATACGTCCTCCTGTAATCCATATAACCCAGCAGTAACTCCCACCTAGACGCATACCCAGGAAGAAGCAAGTGAGGTGAAATGCGCGCCGGGGAAGAGGGACACATCAGCCTGCTACACTCGGCAAAGATTCACATTGGAAGCAAACTTCCTAAGTCTGGGCACTTTCCTTATTTATAGTCTCATAGACTTTATGGAGGAACCATCAATTCATGGACCAATATAGTAGTGTGCTGATTAGAGCAAATCCCAATAATGTAGGTATAATGAATGGCATAGATATACACTAGATTGGTATTATAGTACATTGATAGAGCTCTAGCCTTTTCCTGTATTGATCCATGTAACTCATAGACTTCTTCTTTTCTCTGGGATTGTATATGGAGCGCCCCCAGACACAGGGCCACGAGTTCTCGGTACCGGGCCTCTCTAGTTCTGTTCTGAGGCTGTCACGGTGGCTAGACCCGGTCCGTGACCCTGCTAAGGGGCGTCCAGTAAAGGGATTTGTACAGTCTATCAATGGTTCGTGACGCCACCTGTGGTGTTCGGTCAGGGTGACCGACGCTGCTGTGGGGTCCGCTGGGGTGATGGAATGGCAGCCGGATGGTATACCTTCCCACAGGTGAAGTATGTCCCCAGGGCTTCCCAGTAAGGTGGATGGTGATGGTGTGAGGTGTAGGTAATAATGAGGACACAAGGTTGCAGTCTCTTTACCTCTTTACTGAAGGCTTCAGGATCCTCAATCCAGAGTACGTTTAACAGGGCTCTCAGAGACCGGCCAGTCCGATGGGCACATCCAGAGTTTCCCTCGCAGATGGAAATCGTTGCCTACCAATAGCGCCTGTGTGTTGTAGTCCTACCCTGCTGAGCATTCGGAATAGTCCTCCCAACTGCTGTTCTCGTTCGTTCGTTCTCTACAGCTCTCTCGCTCTCTCTCGTTCTTTGGTTCCAGATGTTACTAGTTTCTAACGTCCCCCAGGTATGTTATGGAAAGGACGCCACCCGTTTGACTGGAAGGCTTGGAGGTCTTCCGGGACCCTAGAGACACCCCTCTCCCAATGTTGCCCCCTATGTCTTCGTAGGTGTAGAAGGTAGACAGCCAACCTATAATCAACTGTCCAGCGGAATTTGAAGTAAGGCTTGAAGTCAGTTACTCCTACGGTGATCCGGCCACTGACTACGCGCCTCAGTAAGATATTGCCTTCCTCTCTCGGCACGACTCTTACTGGCTCTCCTTTGTGCTGATCTAATTTACACTGTTCCACAATATTCTTCCCCTCTTGTCTCTCTCTTAGGATACCGCCGCAAGGTGTGCAGGCGCGGTTCCGTTACGTTCTGTCTGTCGCTAGGCACCTGCCAGGTTCCCACGCCTGACAGGGACCCCCCTGTGCCTTCTCCCTGCAACACCCCCTGCCACGGGATGTTGCCTGGTTCCAACCCAGTCAGCTTCTGACTAACTTCCTCCCCAGCCCCTAGTTTTACCAGTGTGAGGAGTGGCCCAATAAATAAAGCCTTTTGCTCCCCCTAGTGGCCGGAGTGTGAAGTGTAATGTGTTCTGGTGATACCTGGTCAGGATAACTCTTTAGTGCCATCAGACGTACCGCTGCTCCCCTTAGTGGCAGAGCGCTATACTGCAAAGACCAGGTCTCTGGGGCGCTGCACCCCCCCCCGGTTAAATCCAGTACTCCTGGACTGGGAAGAAGAACAACAATATAATGCAGTGAAAGACATACAAAATTTTGAATGCTAAGAACAAGTAAATAGAAAAGGTGCTTCCATTTATGGGAGGTAAGGACACTTGAACGTTACAAACAAAAATAACAGTTAAATATATTTAAATAACATTATGACTATAAATAACTCTCAGTACCCAGCCGGGCATTCTACTAAGTGCAAACTTTGGTTAACTTTTCCTTTAAGGGCGTGTACGCTGAACCCACTAAAGGCCTACTATCAAGTACTACAACAACTCAACTTTCTTTTCTGTTCTCACTTCACCAATGCAGGACCGCCTAGCTCCTTGGCTGGGCCTACTGTCATTCTACCGACCATCTTTCTACAGTTCTCAGGAGGACTCTCTCTCTAACCCCAGGAGCATTATCTTCGCAAAGTCTTCTTTCACTTGTAAAACCAGTAGGGAGCACCTTTAAGAAGGTGCAAACTATATACAAAACAGTTCTGAATCATTCACCGTCCATGATCCGGCAGTCCTTAAGCAATGATGAACTTGTACAAAAGTAGAAAAAGGGATGGAAGACAATAGGGATCCCGGGTAAACAAAGGGATCCCTAAGAGTTAAACCTGGACGGGTTTAAAGCAGCAGCAACATCAGGAAACAGTTAACTATTTACATTGTTCAGGTTTTCGAGGTTTAGTGTGGTAGTAGGTGACACGACATCAGCCGGTGGTGACCACGTCCCGGCCGGTGAAGGGTCTGGCTCTGTGTCACAGTCCCGTACCGTCGTCGTCGGATCAGCAGTGGTGATGCCAGTGGTAGACTCCGCAAGCAGGACACCACACGCCAAGGTGGCAGTGTTGTGTCCTGTGGGGTCAGGGGTCAGTGGAGTCCCGCCACCAGTTTCAGTCGTGATCGTAGATGGTGCGACCACTAGCGCACAGCGTTTGACTCTCTTGGCATACCACCCTCGCTCACTCCAGTGGCGGTTGTAGGTTACATGGTCCCCTCTGTACAAGTTTCGGAGTGGAGGTACACTGCGGGACTGGGGCTCCCCGTTGCAACTAGTCACATAGACCTTAGTCAGCAGCCCTGGCTCTAATATGAAGCCACAACCCCTCCCCCGGTGGAAGGCCAGCACAATCCCGTTTTATCAAACTCTCAGGGCAGCAATTGACGAGGGACACTCGTTCCTCGGGTCGGACAATCCGTTCCATTCGCTCCCGATCTTCCCATTGTGAGATCAGGCTTCGCCTATACTGATCCCAGGTGAAACTGATGACGTAGGAGCCCTCCTGTTGGGACCCGTCTGGCTGAAGCCGGGGAGCATTCCACTCAAAGACCACTCCCCGGGGGCTGATGTCGATCGGTATACCCAGAGGTGTCGGTAGCGGGGGCAGGATCCACTTCATGGCGTAAAAGGCCGCCACCACGATCTCAGTAGCGGGACACCAGTCATCAATGGGCTGGGGAGCGGTCACTGGAGCCGGAACGGTCGGTAAGGCAGGGGCGCTGTTGGTACCTGCGTCTGATGTGGTTCCACCGATGTCGGTCGGCTCCGCTGATGAGGACGCTGGAATCCGCTGCGGCCCTGACCGCGGCTCCCCCTAGGCGGCCTTCCAGCACAGCTCCGACTTCCATTTCCTCGCCGTCGCCGACCCCTCGTCTGGAGTCGGATGGTCCGGGGCCTCCTCCGGCAACTCCAGGGGATCCGGTTTCCCCTGTGACGGCAAGCCCTGGGCCGGCTCCGCTGTGCTGCGGTGCTCCCAGGTCCCTTCATCGTCGTTCCGGTACCCGCTGGTCGCCCTCTCCGCTCCTGGGTCTGCAGCAGCACACACACGAGGCTCCATCATCTTCTGGGGTTCGAGCTCCTCCATTCTTGAGCTCGTCCTCCTGCAGCCATAGTCGGAGTGGGCGGGTTCTGCTGTTCGCGCTGTTTTCTCAATCTCCTCCCATGACATGCCCTCCTTCTCCTGCGCTCCTCGTGGCGCGGCAATGGCGGCGGTTTTGGCGGGAATCATGCGTCAATAGCAATTCACAGTCTTTGCAATAAATCACAGTCCAACACGTTTCGATCACAGTTCCAAGGCACACATGACCCTATTCTTCAGGCTTAAGTACGATCCTGAAGACACAAAAGAGAATAGTAAAACCAAAAACACTCAGTTTGAAAAAATGTTGCGGTAATCCGCAAGTGCTAGTAAAAGATGTAAAAAACAGGGTATTTGGTTGATACGTTTTTTGCAAAAAATGTATACTAAGCTGCTCTACCAATCTTCACGGTATACCCTTATCAGAGCAGTCCTAACTAATGTATGCAATCCCTATCTGATGTATTTAAAAACCTGATCATCTGTATATAACCTGTGTGAACAGGGTTCAGAGAGGAAAAATCCATGTGTGCATACAGGGTAGAACAGCTTTTGTGCAGATAGCCCAAGAGGAGTGGTGGAACTCCCCAGTCTTGTAGACACAAGAGAACAATTATGGAAACAGGAACACATGGGCTACTTGCACAGTGAACAAGTCTGTATGATCATGTTCACACACCACCAAGAAACCTGAAGACACAAAAGAGAATAGTAAAACCAAAAACACTCAGTTTGAAAAAATGTTGCAGTAATCCGCAAGTGCTAGTAAAAGATGTAAAAAACAGGGTATTTGGTTGAAACGTTTTTTGCAAAAAATGTATACTAAGCTGCTCTACCAATCTTCACGGTATACCCTTATCAGAGCAGTCCTAACTAATGTATGCAATCCCTATCTGATGTATTTAAAAACCTGATCATCTGTATATAACCTGTGTGAACAGGGTTCAGAGAGGAAAAATCCATGTGTGCATACAGGGTAGAACAGCTTTTGTGCAGATAGCCCAAGAGGAGTGGTGGAACTCCCCAGTCTTGTAGACACAAGAGAACAATTATGGAAACAGGAACACATGGGCTACTTGCACAGTGAACAAGTCTGTATGATCATGTTCACACACCACCAAGAAACCTGAAGACACAAAAGAGAATAGTAAAACCAAAAACACTCAGTTTGAAAAAATGTTGCAGTAATCCGCAAGTGCTAGTAAAAGATGTAAAAAACAGGGTATTTGGTTGATACGTTTTTTGCAAAAAATGTATACTAAGCTGCTCTACCAATCTTCACGGTATACCCTTATCAGAGCAGTCCTAACTAATGTATGCAATCCCTATCTGATGTATTTAAAAACCTGATCATCTGTATATAACCTGTGTGAACAGGGTTCAGAGAGGAAAAATCCATGTGTGCATACAGGGTAGAACAGCTTTTGTGCAGATAGCCCAAGAGGAGTGGTGGAACTCCCCAGTCTTGTAGACACAAGAGAACAATTATGGAAACAGGAACACATGGGCTACTTGCACAGTGAACAAGTCTGTATGATCATGTTCACACACCACCAAGAAACCTGAAGACACAAAAGAGAATAGTAAAACCAAAAACACTCAGTTTGAAAAAATGTTGCAGTAATCCGCAAGTGCTAGTAAAAGATGTAAAAAACAGGGTATTTGGTTGATACGTTTTTTGCAAAAAATGTATACTAAGCTGCTCTACCAATCTTCACGGTATACCCTTATCAGAGCAGTCCTAACTAATGTATGCAATCCCTATCTGATGTATTTAAAAACCTGATCATCTGTATATAACCTGTGTGAACAGGGTTCAGAGAGGAAAAATCCATGTGTGCATACAGGGTAGAACAGCTTTTGTACAGATAGCCCAAGAGGAGTGGTGGAACTCCCCAGTCTTGTAGGCACAAGAGAACAATTATGGAAACAGGAACACATGGGCTACTTGCACAGTGAACAAGTCTGTATGATCATGTTCACACACCACCAAGAAACCTGAAGACACAAAAGAGAATAGTAAAACCAAAAACACTCAGTTTGAAAAAATGTTGCAGTAATCCGCAAGTGCTAGTAAAAGATGTAAAAAACAGGGTATTTGGTTGATACGTTTTTTGCAAAAAATGTATACTAAGCTGCTCTACCAATCTTCACGGTATACCCTTATCAGAGCAGTCCTAACTAATGTATGCAATCCCTATCTGATGTATTTAAAAACCTGATCATCTGTATATAACCTGTGTGAACAGGGTTCAGAGAGGAAAAATCCATGTGTGCATACAGGGTAGAACAGCTTTTGTGCAGATAGCCCAAGAGGAGTGGTGGAACTCCCCAGTCTTGTAGACACAAGAGAACAATTATGGAAACAGGAACACATGGGCTACTTGCACAGTGAACAAGTCTGTATGATCATGTTCACACACCACCAAGAAACCTGAAGACACAAAAGAGAATAGTAAAACCAAAAACACTCAGTTTGAAAAAATGTTGCAGTAATCCGCAAGTGCTAGTAAAAGATGTAAAAAACAGGGTATTTGGTTGATACGTTTTTTGCAAAAAATGTATACTAAGCTGCTCTACCAATCTTCACGGTATACCCTTATCAGAGCAGTCCTAACTAATGTATGCAATCCCTATCTGATGTATTTAAAAACCTGATCATCTGTATATAACCTGTGTGAACAGGGTTCAGAGAGGAAAAATCCATGTGTGCATACAGGGTAGAACAGCTTTTGTACAGATAGCCCAAGAGGAGTGGTGGAACTCCCCAGTCTTGTAGACACAAGAGAACAATTATGGAAACAGGAACACATGGGCTACTTGCACAGTGAACAAGTCTGTATGATCATGTTCACACACCACCAAGAAACCTGAAGACACAAAAGAGAATAGTAAAACCAAAAACACTCAGTTTGAAAAAATGTTGCAGTAATCCGCAAGTGCTAGTAAAAGATGTAAAAAACAGGGTATTTGGTTGATACGTATTTTGCAAAAAATGTATACTAAGCTGCTCTACCAATCTTCACGGTATACCCTTATCAGAGCAGTCCTAACTAATGTATGCAATCCCTATCTGATGTATTTAAAAACCTGATCATCTGTATATAACCTGTGTGAACAGGGTTCAGAGAGGAAAAATCCATGTGTGCATACAGGGTAGAACAGCTTTTGTGCAGATAGCCCAAGAGGAGTGGTGGAACTCCCCAGTCTTGTAGACACAAGAGAACAATTATGGAAACAGGAACACATGGGCTACTTGCACAGTGAACAAGTCTGTATGATCATGTTCACACACCACCAAGAAACCTGAAGACACAAAAGAGAATAGTAAAACCAAAAACACTCAGTTTGAAAAAATGTTGCAGTAATCCGCAAGTGCTAGTAAAAGATGTAAAAAACAGGGTATTTGGTTGATACGTTTTTTGCAAAAAATGTATACTAAGCTGCTCTACCAATCTTCACGGTATACCCTTATCAGAGCAGTCCTAACTAATGTATGCAATCCCTATCTGATGTATTTAAAAACCTGATCATCTGTATATAACCTGTGTGAACAGGGTTCAGAGAGGAAAAATCCATGTGTGCATACAGGGTAGAACAGCTTTTGTACAGATAGCCCAAGAGGAGTGGTGGAACTCCCCAGTCTTGTAGACACAAGAGAACAATTATGGAAACAGGAACACATGGGCTACTTGCACAGTGAACAAGTCTGTATGATCATGTTCACACACCACCAAGAAACCTGAAGACACAAAAGAGAATAGTAAAACCAAAAACACTCAGTTTGAAAAAATGTTGCAGTAATCCGCAAGTGCTAGTAAAAGATGTAAAAAACAGGGTATTTGGTTGATATGTTTTTTGCAAAAAATGTATACTAAGCTGCTCTACCAATCTTCACGGTATACCCTTATCAGAGCAGTCCTAACTAATGTATGCAATCCCTATCTGATGTATTTAAAAACCTGATCATCTGTATATAACCTGTGTGAACAGGGTTCAGAGAGGAAAAATCCATGTGTGCATACAGGGTAGAACAGCTTTTGTGCAGATAGCCCAAGAGGAGTGGTGGAACTCCCCAGTCTTGTAGACACAAGAGAACAATTATGGAAACAGGAACACATGGGCTACTTGCACAGTGAACAAGTCTGTATGATCATGTTCACACACCACCAAGAAACCTGAAGACACAAAAGAGAATAGTAAAACCAAAAACACTCAGTTTGAAAAAATGTGGCAGTAATCCACAAGTGCTAGTAAAAGATGTAAAAAACAGGGTATTTGGTTGATACATTTTTTGCCAAAAATGTATACTAAGCTGCTCTACCAATCTTCACGGTATACCCTTATCAGAGCAGTCCTAACTAATGTATGCAATCCCTATCTGATGTATTTAAAAACCTGATCATCTGTATATAACCTGTGTGAACAGGGTTCAGAGAGGAAAAATCCATGTGTGCATACAGGGTAGAACAGCTTTTGTGTCTACAAGACTGGGGAGTTCCACCACTCCTCTTGGGCTATCTGCACAAAAGCTGTTCTACCCTGTATGCACACATGGATTTTTCCTCTCTGAACCCTGTTCACACAGGTAATATACAGATGACCAGGTTTTTAAATACATCAGATAGGGATTGCATACATTAGTTAGGACTGCTCTGATAAGGGTATACCGTGAAGATTGGTAGAGCAGCTTAGTATACATTTTTTGCAAAAAACGTATCAACCAAATACCCTATTTTTTACATCTTTTACTAGCACTTGCGGATTACTGCAACATTTTTTCAAACTGAGTGTTTTTGGTTTTACTATTCTCTTTTGTGTCTTCAGGTTTCTTGGTGGTGTGTGAACATGATCATACAGACTTGTTCACTGTGCAAGTAGCCCATGTGTTCCTGTTTCCATAATTGTTCTCTTGTGTCTACAAGACTGGGGAGTTCCACCACTCCTCTTGGGCTATCTGCACAAAAGCTGTTCTACCCTGTATGCACACATGGATTTTTCCTCTCTGAACCCTGTTCACACAGGTTATATACAGATGATCAGGTTTTTAAATACATCAGATAGGGATTGCATACATTAGTTAGGACTGCTCTGATAAGGGTATACCGTGAAGATTGGTAGAGCAGCTTAGTATACATTTTTTGCAAAAAACGTATCAACCAAATACCCTGTTTTTTACATCTTTTACTAGCACTTGCGGATTACTGCAACATTTTTTCAAACTGAGTGTTTTTGGTTTTACTATTCTCTTTTGTGTCTTCAGGTTTCTTGGTGGTGTGTGAACATGATCATACAGACTTGTTCACTGTGCAAGTAGCCCATGTGTTCCTGTTTCCTTAAGTACGATCCTGTTCGTGACGCCAAGTTGGAGCGCCCCCAGACACAGAGCCACGAGTTCTCGGTACCGGGCCTCTCTGGTTCGGTTCTGAGGCTGTCACGGTGGCTAGACCCAGTCCGTGACCCTGCTAAGGGGCGTCCAGTAAAGGGATTTGTACAGTCTATCAATGGTTCGTGACGCCACCTGTGGTGTTCGGTCAGGGTGACCGACGCTGCTGTGGGGTCCGCTGGGGTGATGGAATGGCAGCCAGATGGTATACCTTCCCACAGGTGAAGTATGTCCCCAGGGCTTCCCAGTAAGGTGGATGGTGATGGTGTGAGGTGCAGGCAATAACGAGGACACAAGGTTGCAGTCTCTTTACCTCTTTACTGAAGGCTTCAGGATCCTCAATCCAGAGTACGTTTAACAGGGCTCCCAGAGACCGGCCGGTCCGATGGGCACATCCAGAGTTTCCCTCGCAGATGGAAATCGTTGCCTACCAATAGCGCCTGTGTGTTGTCGTCCTACCCTGCTGAGCATTCGGAATAGTCCTCACAACTGCTGTTCTCGTTCGTTCGTTCTCTACAGCTCTCTCTCTCTCTCGTTCTTTGGTTCCAGATGTTACTAGTTTCTAACGTCCCCCAGGTATGTTATGGAAAGGACGCCACCCGTTTGACGGAAAGGCTTGGAGGTCTTCCGGGACCCTAGAGATGCCCCTCTCCCATTGTTGCCCCCTATGTCTTCGTAGGTGTAGAAGGTAGACAGCCAACCTATAATCAACTGTCCAGCGGAATTTGAAGTAAGGCTTGAAGTCAGTTACTCCTACGGTGATCCGGCCACCGACTACGCGCCTCAGTAAGATGTTACCTTCCTCTCTCGGCACGACTCTTACTGGCTCTCCTTTGTGCTGATCTCGTTTACACTGTTCCACAATATTCTTCCCCTCTTGTCTCTCTCTTAGGATACCGCCGCAAGGTGTGCAGGCGCGGTTCCGTTACATTCTGTCTGTCGCTAGGCACCTGCCAGGTTCCCACGCCTGACAGGGACCCCCCTGTGCCTTCTCCCTGCAACACCCCCTGCCACGGTATGTTGCCTGGTTCCAACCCAGTTAGCTTCTGACTAACTTCCTACCCAGCCCCTAGTTTTACCAGTGTGAGGAGTGGCCCAATAAATAAAGCCTTTTGCTCCCCCTAGTGGCCGGAGTGTGAAGTGTAATGTGTTCTGGTGATACCTGGTCAGGATAACTCTTTAGTGCCATCAGACGTACCGCTGCTCCCCTTAGTGGCAGAGCGCTATACTGCAATGACCTGGTCTCTGGGGCGCTGCATATAAGATCACTGGTGTTTTTTTATTCAATTATAAAGCCATTACATTATAAAGCCAATAGATGGTGGCCCAATTCTAACGCATTGGGTATTCTAGAATATGTATGTAGTTTATTTATGAAGATTTAAGAATAATGCAATGAATACACAGGATTCGGCCGGCCGGGCGTGACCAATCATCGAAGCGTGGTTCAAATTCTGCGCCAATTCGCAGCCGGACTGCGCCTGTCGCTGATTGGTGGCGCCAGACTGGGCGCGACCAATCGGTGAAGCCAGGGCCGGCTCCAGGTTTTTGAGGGCCCCGGGTGAAAGAGTCTCAGAGAGCCCCCCCTTTAACACATACCCCAATTCATGATGCACAGATACAACAGAGACATATAGCACAGCCACACAGCATATAACACAGCCTACGTAGTATATAACACAGCCCACGTAGCATATAGCACAGCCACGTAGTATATAACACAGCCCATGTAGTATAAAACACAGCCCAAATGGCATATAGCACAGCCACGTAGCATATAACACAGCCACGTATCATATAACACAGCCACATAGTATATTGCACAGCCAACATAGTATATAGCACAGCCACATAGTATGTAACACAGCCACATAGTATATAGCACAGCCACGTAGCATATAACACAGCCCACGTAGTATATAACACAACCCACGTAGTATATTACACAGCCCACGTAGTATACAACAGCCCATGTAGTATATAGCACATCCCACGCAGTATATAACACAGCCACATGGTATATAGCAGTGTGAGCACCATATCCCTGTTAAAAAAAATAAAATTAAAATAAAAAATAGTTATATACTCACCTTCCGGCGGCCTCCGGATCCAGCCCAGGCCTTTAGCGATGCTCCCGCCAGGTCCACTCCCCGTGATGCTTTGCGTCAATAACCCGTGATGATGTCGCGGTCTCGTGAGACCTCTAAGTCATCTGCGGTCATTACCGCAAAGCATTACTGGGACAGGAGCATCGCAAGGAGCGGGAAAAGCAGCCGGGGACGCCGGAAGGTGAGAATATCACGATTTTTTTTTAAATTATTTTTAACATTACACCTTTTTACTATTGATGCTGCATAGGCAGCATCAATAGTGAAAAGTGAATTGGTATTTAAATCCTGCCCCAATATCGCTGATTGGTCGAGACTGGCCGGGTGCGACCAATCAGCGACGCAGGATTTCCGTTACAGACAAACAGACAAACAGACGGAAGTGGACCTTAGACAATTATACAGTGGGGCAAAAAAGTATTTAGTCAGTCAGCAATAGTGCAAGTTCCACCACTTAAAAAGATGAGAGGCGTCTGTAATTTACATCATAGGTAGACCTCAACTATGGGAGACAAACTGAGAAAAAAAAATCCAGAAAATCACATTGTCTGTTTTTTAAACATTTTATTTGCATATTATGGTGGAAAATAAGTATTTGGTCAGAAACAAAATTTCATCTCAATACTTTTTAATATATCCTTTGTTGGCAATGACAGAGGTCAAACGTTTTCTGCAAGTCTTCACAAGGTTGCCACACACTGTTGTTGGTATGTTGGCCCATTCCTCCATTCAGATCTCCTCTAGAGCAGTGATGTTTTTGGCTTTTCGCTTGGCAACACGGACTTTCAACTCCCTCCAAAGGTTTTCTATAGGGTTGAGATCTGGAGACTGGCTAGGCCACTCCAGGACCTTGAAATGCTTCTTACGAAGCCACTCCTTCGTTGCCCTGGCGGTGTGCTTTGGATCATTGTCATGTTGAAAGACCCAGCCATGTTTCATCTTCAATACCCTTGCTGATGGAAGGAGGTTTGCACTCAAAATCTCACGATACATGGCCCCATTCATTCTTTCATGTACCCGGATCAGTCGTCCTGGCCCCTTTGCAGAGAAACAGCCCCAAAGCATGATGTTTCCACCACCATGCTTTACAGTAGGTATGGTGTTTGATGGATGCAACTCAGTATTCTTTTTCCTCCAAACACGACAAGTTGTGTTTCTACCAAACAGTTCCAGTTTGGTTTCATCAGACCATAGGACATTCTCCCAAAACTCCTCTGGATCATCCAAATGCTCTCTAGCAAACTTCAGACGGGCCCGGACATGTACTGGCTTAAGCATTGGGACACGTCTGGCACTGCAGGATCTGAGTCCATGGTGGCATAGTGTGTTACTTATGGTAGGCCTTGTTACATTGGTCCCAGCTCTCTGCAGTTCATTCACTAGGTCCCCCCGCGTGGTTATGGGATTTTTGCTAACCGTTCTTGTGATCATTCTGACCCCACGGGGTGGGATTTTGCGTGGAGCCCCAGATCGAGGGAGATTATCAGTGGTCTTGTATGTCTTCCATTTTCTAATTATTGCTCCCACTGTTGATTTCTTCACTCCAAGCTGGTTGGCTATTGCAGATTCAGTCTTCCCAGCCTGGTGCAGGGCTACAATTTTGTTTCTGGTGTCCTTTGACAGCTCTTTGGTCTTCACCATAGTGGAGTTTGGAGTCAGACTGTTTGAGGGTGTGCACAGGTGTCTTTTTATACTGATAACAAGTTTAAACAGGTGCCATTACTACAGGTAATGAGTGGAGGAAAGAGGAGACTCTTAAAGAAGAAGTTACAGGTCTGTGAGAGCCAGAAATCTTGATTGTTTGTTTCTGACCAAATACTTATTTTCCACCATAATATGCAAATAAAATGTTTAAAAAACAGACAATGTGATTTTCTGGATTTTTATTTCTCAGTTTGTCTCCCATAGTTGAGGTCTACCTATGATGTAAATTACAGACGCCTCTCATCTTTTTAAGTGGTGGAACTTGCACTATTGCTGACTGACTAAATACTTTTTTGACCCACTGTATATATAGATGTTGGTTAGTAAACTGAAGCAGTAACCACTTTGAATCTCCAATTTAATGACTGTGTTGCCAGTTATTTGTGACTTTATTCCTAACCTGGTGTGCTTTTTGTCTGTTATTATTGTGTATTCCATTCCTTCTTTTGACCACACTACTTGGATATCCATTCTGTACTGCACCTTAGGGCAGTCTCACACGTCCAGATAATTCCGGTACCGGAAAAATCGGTACCGGAATTATCCGTGTCCGTGTGCCCGTGCGTTTCTGTGGCACATCAGTGTGGCACACGGGCGGCACACGTGTGCCGCCCGTGTGCCCACTGTGTACCACACGCACCGTGCAAGAGACAGCGCTAAAGTTTAGCACTGTCCCCTGCATCTGGTGCTCAAGCCGCCATTCATATCTTCTTTGCAGCAGCGTTTGCTGTAGAGAAGATATGAATAATCATGTTTAAAATAAAGATCTATGTGCCCACCCCCCTCCCAACCCCTGTGCGCCTGCCCGCCCGCTGTTCTTAAAATACTCACCCGGCTCCCTCGCTGGCTGGCGCTGCTTCCTGTCCTGGCCGCACCTTCTACTGTATGATCGGTCACGTGGGGCCGCCGATTACAGTCATGAATATGCGGCTCCACCTCCCATAGGGGTGGAGCCACATAGTCATTACTGTAAATGAGCTTCCCCACGTGACCGCTCATACAGTAGAAGGTGCGGCCAGGACAGGAAGCAACGCCAGCCAGCGAGGGAGCCGGGTGAGTATTTTAAGAACAGCGGGCAGGCGTACAGGGGGTGGGCACATAGATCTTTATTTTAAACACGATTATTCATATCTTCTCTACAGCAAATGCTGCTGCAGAGAAGATATGAATGGCGGCTTCAGCACCAGTGGGGGGGACAGCGCTTACTGTATCGCTGTCTCCTGCATGGCACACGAACTGCACACGGACAACGTCCGTGTGCGGTATGTGTTTTACACGGACCCATTGACTTTAATGGGTCCGTGTAATCCATGCACATGGAGACACGTTCCGCAAATAATCAATGACATCTGCACAGATGCATTGATTTTTATGTGTCTACGTGTGTCAGTGGCTCCGGTACATGAGGAAACTGTCACCTCACGTACCAGAGCCACTGATGTGTGAAACTGGCCTTATCTGGTGTGCCTCTCCTGGTTCTGGTGCCAGGTATATGCCAGAAAACAGACCTGTTCTTACTGCTGGATCTTACACCTGACTTCAGCCACAGTAGTTCTTCAGCCACAGAACTTCTGCTTGCTTCTGACATGATAGTATCCCACCAAGGTTAATCATATCCGGACAGTCCTCCTCATGACTGTAGTGCTTCATCATCATTACTCTCTTGTTCTACCGGTCTACTGCTTCCAGCTATGATTACTCTAAGGATCCCAACCTGGGGATTCACTTGCAACCAAAACCATTCTTTCTTATGGGAGGCAAGGTGAATCCAGTAAATTCTGCACCCCAATCTAGCGTTTGCCCAAACAAATATGGTGCTGAAGTCATTGTTCCAATAAAGCAAATCCTAACAATATAGGAATTATTTTCAATGGCATAAATTGTCGGTGCACATTTTTATCAAATTGTGCAAACCCAGCACACATAGGAACTAGCCATGATCTGCTCTAATTTACAACAGCCTTGGACAGATGGTAAGAAGTGTATAGCTGAAATACATGCAGACACCCTCGAAATGCCAAATGCAAAAACAAGTAGCCCAAGACAAATTCAAAGTAAACTTTCAGTTGCAGACGGCTTTGGATGGAGTACAAAATGAAACACAAGGGATACAGCAGCTCACTGCTTTGGGTGCAAAGATATCCATAAATGTTGAATATGTTAATTATTTTCAACTGGTGTTTTTTTAATAGAGCAGAATGTAATAGGCAACCCTGGTAGCTCAGTGGTTAGCACTGTTGCTTTGCAGCTCTGAGGTCTTCGGTTCAAATCTCGACAAGAACAACATTTGCAGAGGAGTTTACATATTCTCCCATGCTTGTGTAGGTTTTCCACTTTCTTCCCTCACTCAAAAGATATACTGATAGGGAATCTAGATTGTGAGCTTCAATGGGGACAGTGATTATGTCTGTAAGGCCGGTTTCACACGTCAGTGGCTCCGGTAGGTGAGGTGATAGTTTCCTCACGGACCGGAGCCACTGACACACGTAGACACATTAAAATCAATGCATCTTTTCAGATGTCATTGATTTTTTGCGGACCGTGTCTCCGTGTGCCAAACACGGAGACATGCCAGTGTTCGTGGGAGCGCACGGATTACACAGACCAATTAAAGTCAATGGGTCCGTGTAAAACACGTACCGCACACGGACGTTGTCCGTGTGCAGTCCGTGTGCCGTGCAGGAGACAGCGCTACATTAAGCGCTGTCACCCCCACTGGTGCTGAAGCCCCATTCATATCTTCCCTGCAGCAGCACAGGGGGTGGGAGGGGGTTGGGGACCTGGATATTGATTTTACACACTAATATTCATATCTTCTCTACAGCAAACGCTGCTGCAGGGAAGATATGAATGGGGCTTCAGCACGATGCCGGGGACAGCGCTAAACTTTAGCGCTGTCTCCGGCACGGTGCATGTGGTACCAAGTGGGCACGCGGGCGGCACATGTGTGCCGCACGTGTGCCACACTGATGTGCCACAGAAACGCACCGGCACACGGACACGGATAATTCCGGTACCGATTTTTCCGGTACCGGAAATATCTGGACGTGTGAGACTGCCCTAAAGCGCTGTGGAATATGATGGTACTATACAAGCAAATAAAATAATATTTCGATCTTCCATTCTCTGAGTATGCAGAAATTGAACAGCACTCAGATATCATCTGAGTGCAGTCCGATGGTTTCCACTCACACGTTGACTTGCATGGCCAAGTGATATCTGATTAAACTCTGGCATGCTGCAAATTTATTCCTCAGATCAAGTCGGTCTGAGGAAAAATTGGACATGTGCACAACCCCATGGAATAACATTGCTCCGAGTACAATCTGATGTTTTGTCGGATTGCACTTGGATGGAAAAATTGGTCATCTGCACAAGCCCTAAGCCTTAGACTCCAGAGGGGTGATTCTGTTTGTGTAACTGTTATGATAGAGCAATTCACTTAGTAAAATAGGTAACATTCTAAAAACTGCAATGACCCTACTGTTTTCTGTACAGACTAGTGATCCTGACCTCACAGTCCCTAGTGGATCATGTGTGAGCTGAGATAGCCCTAACCACAGACTAGATGGCAACCTGGACTCTGCTGTGTGAAAGGCTGTTGAGCTCTTCACTTTCTTCCTAAAGAACCGGAGGGCAGAGTAGAGTGCAAATAACTTACAGAAGGCAAAGTGTGCTGAAATAGAAAGATCCCAGAGCGAGTAAATCAAACCACAAAATTCAAAATAACAGATTAAGTATGTACCAATAGAGAACATGCCGCCTACTTCCTAAAAAGAAACATAAAATAGGTACAGGGTAAAGAACATAAACAGCACAGAGATAAACCCTAGCTGGTCTTTCACTAACTGGCTTACACTACAGCAATATAACATACAAATGAGACTATCACCAGCAGGAAATACCAGAAGAGGGGAAAGTATATAAAGCCGCACCCGAAAGGTCATAGGGCTGACAACTGAGTAAATTAAACACTTGTTACCCTAAAAAGACTGAAGTAAGGATAACAGAAACTAAAAACCTGCTGAAAAGACAGATCTGCTGTGGTTCTGCAGACAGAGAAGCTGACTACAAGCAATGGCACAAAGATTCAAACCCAGGCACATGACAGTAATGTCCCATCTGTAGGGTCCACATGACAGCCCATGTGTGCCTTGGGATTTAGCACTAGAAACCTGCTCTTTTACTTGCTTCTCATTTCAGCATCGGTCATAGCATTTAAAAAAAAAGTAATATTATTAAAAATTGAAAATCCGACTCAAAAATTACTTTTTTCTTTTATTGAAGAAATATAATTCTGATTACATTCATGCGATAATTTTCGCTTTATTAAAAAAACAAAAACAAACAGAAACAAAGCAAAACCTATGGTGTTAAATAACAGACAAACTTAAAAAATGAAAACTAAAAAAACTGTTATGGATTTTTGAAAAAATAATAATATTTCTAATATAAATATATATAAATCTCAATATGCATTGAATATCTTTTAAATGCGGAAAATAAAAAGGATCGGTCTTGTGGAGAGATAGTGACATCAATGTTGTCACAGCTCAATGTCTTTTATGATAGAACAGAATTCCCCCCCAGCCACATCCAACTCGCGGGTCTTATGTTACTTGTACACTTGTGTTTAAATGACTTCATTTTTCCTGTATGCTTTGTCAGCATTCACTAACCATCCCAAAATTCAATAATGTGGTTGAACTTCCTTATAAAATCAGGAAATTCCTATTACCCTTTATCCGCAAACAGCCTAATCCTGCCCCGAAAAACTAAGTAAACAAGCTCAGACAAAGGGGAGTTAATCCAGATAAAATCGCTTTTCGAAAAGTCTACTCTTCGAGAGGCGTGATGTCAAAATTATTTTTTTTAAATATTAGATTATTAAATTTTTTATTTATTAAAAAAAATGGATATTTATATTTGACCATAAAATACATTTTTTTTTTACCCAACCTCAAAGAAATTTCTTAAACAAAGAGAACATTATTTCAGACTTGAACATTTCTGTCTGCCTATTATCATTAGTTATATGCTAAGACTGGCTAATGTGTAGTGAGCGCGGCTAATGTTCATTTTGTCTTGAAGACAGGTTGCCGCTTGTCACAGGAAGATGGGGAATAAATGACAGCTTTGAACCCTGTACCTAGCAGGCATATTAGACTAAAGAATTGCCAACATGATGAAAAATTATTTTGTCAAAAATTTGTAGGTCACTGTGATTTTCTAATGTATTTTGTGATTAATTCCGAGCATAGATCAGTATTATGACCTTCCAGTGCATCACTTAATTGTCGCTTGCTCTGTGCTCTTAATATATCGACGCTGCATCTGCTTCATGGGATTTTTATTAAATGGCATTTTTTTTTTATGCATGTGGGTTACTGGAACTGTAGGTTTCTCCTGAGACAAACCATGGGGAATCTGGAATCTATACCATTTTGTCATTTTAATATTTATCCCTCCATGGATAGGGCCTAAGTGGCAAAAATATACTGTGGGATATATTTTCTATGAACCATCTGTACTGCTGATATCCTAAGGCAAGTCGTTATTAGGGTAATTAATGGGTAAATATTAATTAACATCGTAAGCATGACACTGTTGGAAGGCTTTGTGTATGTAGATGGGGACTATTATTATAATGTAAGCATGAGAATATATCATGTGATCAGATGATTTGTGATAAAACAGATCGTATGGCATAAAACACAGCAAGGGAATGAATATCTAATCCTTTTGTTTATGACTATATTGAATGTTCCAGAGAAATCAGCAGCAAAAAAACAGTAAAAAAAAATTAGCAAAAAGAAATCAGCAAAAAGTTTACTAAACCAAAAAAATAGCAAGGAATCAACAAAAAATTATTTAAAAAATGGCAGCAAAGATAAGCAAAAAAATAGGAAGTAAAAATCAGCAAACATAGCAAAAAATAAATCAGCAAAAAAAATTAGCAAATAAAATAAGTAAATAAAGAAAAAATCACCCAAAAAATAGCCAAATAAATCAGCAAAGGTTTGGCAAAACAAAATCAGTGAAAAAACTGCCAAAAAATTCTGCAACAATTTAGCAAAAAAAAAAAATCAGCTGAAAAATAGGAAAACATAAATAGCATAAAAAAATTTGCAAGAAAAATTGGTGAACAAAAAAAAATCAGCCAAATAAATCAGCAAAGGATTAGCAAAAAAAAATTTGCGAAAAAAACAGCAAAAAATAGATACGCAAAAAAAAAAAATCAGCAAAAAAATTCTACACGTTTTATAAGTAACAAAGAATCTGCAGCCATAAAGAAAGCAAAGGCTACGAAAAAATGGAAGAATGCAGCTTTAAATATAAAGAAAGCTGGGAAATGAAAAGGTTTGGTGCGTCCCCGACTCGCACTCTGTGTTTTATGGTGGCTCTTATGCTAGGCTGAGTGTCAGCGTTAATGTATGTAGATTTCATTTCTGACTTGTGATTATTTGACTGTTCATTTTACCAAGATTAATGGTGTGTCTGCTATCTCCTGAATGCAGTGCTAGCCTTATCTTTAATAAAAGAGATGAGGCCATTAATCAGACTTTGTCAGCAGCCCTGACTAAGACATTAAATGTACTGTATGGGATAGGTAAACATGGGACAGACCATTCCTTACTCCACTACATCAGGCAAAAAAACACTCATTATATTTATCATAATTTCACATCTGCTGTTTTTGAAGCAATGTACCATGAGGCCATAAACTGTATTACAACTGTGCATAAATTCCCCTGATTTGTGGACGGACTGACTAATTCTTAAAGTACATTTTAGAAGAGGGGAAAAAAAAAACAAGCAGTGAGGCCTGAAATTGCAATTTCATAAAGGTACTAAATTATAGAGTGCAGAATCACGATTTTGCCTGATGCGATTCGGCAAGTGACCATTTTTATAAAAAGTGACAGATCTCCTTGTGATTGAGTCAATAAAATAAGGACGAGTGAGCCGGATACTCAAACAAGATTAAAGAGGAAGTGAATGACAAAGGACGCGAATGCCGGAGAGACATAGACACGGTTCTCATCCTGCCAGGGAAATGGCTGTGGGATGTGACTATTAATAGCTGGCACGCTTGTGCGGTGTTAATTAATCTGTTCACCTGGTCCAGAAAATATCATGCGTTGTGAAAATAGTGCCGGCGACCAAGATCTGAACACTGGCAGTCGGAATATTACCCCGGTCCCCTTTTTATATATCTAGATGGGGAGACGGGGAGGAAGGGGTTAATTACATCTATTATATTGGCTGCGCATTTAAAAATGTTTAAATTAACTGTGTTCAGCTTGATGCCCATAGTTAGGCAGGAGATTTATGAGGTACATGGTCTGATTACAGCCCCCAATGTGCAGCTTCCATTTTATTGTAAGGGCACGGATTGTTTTATTATCCTAGAAACCTTCTATAATATACATAAAAGTATGAAAAACGACACGCTCTCAATTCACGGGTGCTGCATGTATGGACTACAAGAACAAAGGCTGTAATCACAGGCAAGGGCATAAGGCCTCCTTCACACGTCCATGTTGCACATGCGTTTTCTGTCCGTAGTTTTCACAGATACAACTCCTACCAATTATAATCTATGGGGCCATTCACATGACCATTTTTTTTTGGCTCTGTGCAAATCACACAGAGGTATGTATGTTTTTTGTTTCAGCAGGACGGATGGCATGGTTCAAAACAAGCGCATGGGTTCGTGAAAAACACGTACAGCACACAGACGACGTCATTGTAAAGTAATTTATTTTTCCATACACACTGAATACCATTTTTTTCTTCCTTAAAATACACGTCTCACTGAGCCCTAAGAGTGAAAGGAAATGCAATGATTTACCATGCCTGAAGCATACTCTGCTGTACTGCTAACTAGAGATGAGTGGATCACTTTAAATTCACCCCTTCCCGCACTTTTCCACCCTGGAAAATTAAATTGCGGGAGAGCTGTTCTCCACAAATTTAATCTCCCTAATTATCTTCTGGGGTCTCTATAGACCCCAGAGCATGATAAATGTAATATGTACAAAATAAAAAAAATCCTAATACTCACCTCGCCGCCTTTTTGAGCTTCACCATTACTTGGCCAGTCCTTGTCACATCTTCTGAAAGCCACTGATGCCACTGAAATCCCTTGGCATCGCACGCTAACCTACGACTTTCAGCTTGTTTGGGCCTGGACTGCTGTGATGTCATGATGCCCAACGGTTTGCACAGAATCCTCCTGGACCCTCATCAAAATTGGAAGTCCTGATCCAGCACGAGAGGCCTGAGGAATTCGACACGAGTTGAGGCAATTTGTAGATGTGGCAGAAGAGGTGAGTATAAAGATTTTTTAAAATTATTTTTGACCATTTTGATTTCCTTTTTATGGTTCAGAAAAAATGTGGAACATGTGACCAGACCTGTCCATCAATCTTGTCCAATAGAAAAGCAGTTTTCTCATGTGATGTTTTCAATGGGACAAGACTTATGGATACGTACCCCACCAGCAGCCATTGTAGGGACTGGAGAGCTGGTGAGTGTGTGAGGAAAGTGGCACTAACAAGAGCAGGAGGAGAACCTGTCCTACCTATATAATAGTAAGTGCCACAAAATCATGTCCCCAACACATCTGCTAAAATAAAGATAATGTGGTCAACCCTGCTAACTCATTCTGCAGTCAGCAATAGAACAGTGTAATACATAGGCTATAGGAGGCAAACGGTGCAAAATTTGTAATGTAAACAATTGCAAAAAGATCTTTAGCCCCAACTGCATGCATTGAGGTAATAAAAAAATTGTCCTCAAAGGTGGACAACCCATTTGAGGAAATAAGCCAATGATTTATATAACCCCTACCCAAACAAGTAATCTATATCAATACAGTCGTAGCTGAAAGTGTTGGCACGCTTGAAATTGTTCCAGAAAAATACGTATTTCTCCCTGAAAATTATTGCAATTACATATGTTTTGTTACACACGTTTGTTTCTTTTGTGCGTATTAGAACAGCACAAAAAAAAAAATCTAGAAAAAAAAGGCAAATTGACATAATTTCACACAAAACCACAAAATGTGCTGGACAAAATTGTTGACATCCCCAACGTAATATTTGGTTGCCCACCCCTTGGAATAAATAACTGTAATCAATCGCTTCCTATAACCATCAACAAGCGTCTTACACCTCTCAACTAGAGTTGAGCGACCTTGACCTTTTTAGAGTCGAGCCGGGTTTCGCGAAACCCGACTATCTCAAAAGTCGGGTCGAGTGAAATCGGCCGATTATGACGTAAAGTCGGGATCGACCGAAACACGAAACCCAATGCAAGTCAATGGGGCAGCATAGTCGGCAGTGAGTGGGGGCCAGGAAAACACCTAGAGTGCCCATTTTAATGTCAAAACCATCCATTCTTCTTAATGAAGCTTGTCAAGCGTAATTTACCTTATAATAATTGGAAGGCATTTGAAATTGGGGTTCATTTGGCTAAAGTTGTGGTGGGTAGGGATGGTTCAAGTAATTAGTGGGCCCAGGAAATCTGGACCACGTCACGGCAGTGGAGCAGGGAGAGGTAAGTATTTCAACTTTGCAAGTGCTGTGAACCTGAGCAAGCAGGGGGGGCCCACTCGTTGGCATTGGCACTGGCACAGGGCCCCTCAAAGTACAGCGGTGTGTTTGCACGGCGGGGGCGCCTCCCACCGGCAGCAACACTTTTGCGTACTATGAGAGGCCCTGTGCCAGTGACGTCGCCAACTAGTATTCCTCCCCCCACCTGATGAAGGAACCTGCACTTTCATCTGCACCTTCCTCTTTGTCCCCGTGTAAGGTGGTATGGTATGCGGGAAGAGCAACCTGACTTTCAGCAGGGTCACAATGTTGTTGTGTAGCGTGCATGGGGAATGTTGCGTTATGGGTCAATGTACCAGCAGACTCATCTATCACTGGCTGGGCAATGGGCAGGATGAGGAGGAAACACAGATATAGGCCCAAAGAATAAAGTTGGCTAAATGCAGTTCAAAATTGGTAACACAGGAATAACCAGGGGGCATTGCAGTGGAGGACAACTGGAATGAGAGGCTGACACAGAGAGTAGGCCCAAATCAGTAAGTAGTCGAAATGCAGTTCAAAATTGGCAACCGTAGTAAACAGGCGGCACAGCTTTGTTCAGTGGAGGAGAACAGCAAGGAGTGGCAGACACCGATAGTAGGCCCCAACCCAACTAGTAGGCCAAATGCAGTCTAACATTAACAACTACTTAACGAGCGCCTGAAAACGGAATTTCAGGACAGGAAACCAGGAGAACAGCAAGGAGTGGCAGACACCGATAGTAGGCCCCAAACCAACTAGTACGCCAAATGCAGTTGTTCCGTTTAACCACAATTTAATGAGAGCCTGAAGATAGAAGTTCAGGAAAGGCAACCTGGAGAACACCTTGGAGTGGAACACACCATCTCTCTACACCCCATACCCAATTTGTAGGCCTAATGCAGTGTAGTTTCCAAGAACTACTAAACGAGAGCCGGAAGATCGAAGCTCAGGAAAGGCAACCTGGAGAACACCTTGGAGTGGAACACACCATCTCTCTACACCCCATACCCAATTTGTAGGCCTAATGCAGTGTAGTTTCCAAGAACTACTAAACGAGAGCCGGAAGATCGAAGCTCAGGAAAGGCAACCTGGAGAACACCTTGGAGTGGAACACACCATCTCTCTACACCCCATACCCAATTTGTAGGCCTAATGCAGCGTAGTTTCCAACAACTACTAAACGAGAGCATGATGATCGAAGCATTGGCGAGGAAACCTGGGGAACACCTTGGAGTGGAACACACCATCTCTCTACACCCCATACCCAATTTGTAGGCCTAATGCAGCGTAGTTTCCAACAACTACTAAACGAGAGCATGATGATCGAAGCATTGGCGAGGAAACCTGGGGAACACCTTGGAGTGGAACACACCATCTCTCTACACCCCATACCCAATTTGTAGGCCTAATGCAGCGTAGTTTCCAACAACTACTAAACGAGAGCCGGAAGATCGAAGCTCAGGAAAGGCAACCTGGAGAACACCTTGGAGTGGAACACACCATCTCTCTACACCCCATACCCAATTTGTAGGCCTAATGCAGCGTAGTTTCCAACAACTACTAAACGAGAGCATGATGATCGAAGCATTGGCGAGGAAACCTGGGGAACACCTTGGAGTGGAACACACCATCTCTCTACACCCCATACCCAATTTGTAGGGCTAATGCAGCGTAGTTTCCAACAACTACTAAACGAGAGCCGGAAGATCGAAGCTCAGGAAAGGCAACCTGGAGAACACCTTGGAGTGGAACACACCATCTCTCTACACCCCATACCCAATTTGTAGGCCTAATGCAGCGTAGTTTCCAACAACTACTAAACGAGAGCCGGAAGATCGAAGCTCAGGAAAGGCAACCTGGAGAACACCTTGGAGTGGAACACACCATCTCTCTACACCCCATACCCAATTTGTAGGCCCAATGCAGCGTAGTTTCCAACAACTACTAAACGAGAACCGGAAGATCGAAGCTCAGGAAAGGCAACCTGGGGAACACCTTGGAGTGGAACACACCATCTCTCTACACCCCATACCCAATTTGTAGGCCCAATGCAGCGTAGTTTCCAACAACTACTAAACGAGAGCATGATGATCGAAGCATTGGCGAGGAAACCTGGGGAACACCTTGGAGTGGAACACACCATCTCTCTACACCCCATACCCAATTTGTAGGCCTAATGCAGCGTAGTTTCCAACAACTACTAAACGAGAGCCGGAAGATCGAAGCTCAGGAAAGGCAACCTGGGGAACACCTTGGAGTGGAACACACCATCTCTCTACAACCCATACCCAATTTGCAGGCCCAATGCAGCGTAGTTTCCAACAACTACTAAACGAGAGCATGATGATCGAAGCATTGGCGAGGAAACCTGGGGAACACCTTGGAGTGGAACACACCATCTCTCTACACCCCATACCCAATTTGTAGGCCTAATGCAGCGTAGTTTCCAACAACTACTAAACGAGAGCCGGAAGATCGAAGCTCAGGAAAGGCAACCTGGAGAACACCTTGGAGTGGAACACACCATCTCTCTACACCCCATACCCAATTTGTAGGCCTAATGCAGCGTAGTTTCCAACAACTACTAAACGAGAGCCGGAAGATCGAAGCTCAGGAAAGGCAACCTGGAGAACACCTTGGAGTGGAACACACCATCTCTCTACACCCCATACCCAATTTGTAGGCCTAATGCAGCGTAGTTTCCAACAACTACTAAACGAGAACCGGAAGATCGAAGCTCAGGAAAGGCAACCTGGGGAACACCTTGGAGTGGAACACACCATCTCTCTACACCCCATACCCAATTTGTAGGCCCAATGCAGCGTAGTTTCCAACAACTACTAAAGGAGAGCATGATGATCGAAGCATTGGCGAGGAAACCTGGGGAACACCTTGGAGTGGAACACACCATCTCTCTACACCCCATACCCAATTTGTAGGCCTAATGCAGCGTAGTTTCCAACAACTACTAAACGAGAGCCGGAAGATCGAAGCTCAGGAAAGGCAACCTGGGGAACACCTTGGAGTGGAACACACCATCTCTCTACACCCCATACCCAATTTGTAGGCCCAATGCAGCGTAATTTCCAACAACTACTAAACGAGAGCATGATGATCGAAGCATTGGCGAGGAAACCTGGGGAACACCTTGGAGTGGAACACACCATCTCTCTACAGTGGAACACACCATCTCTCTACACCCCATACCCAATTTGTAGGCCTAATGCAGCGTAGTTTCCAACAACTACTAAACGAGAGCCGGAAGATCGAAGCTCAGGAAAGGCAACCTGGAGAACACCTTGGCGTGGAACACACCATCTCTCTACACCCCATACCCAATTTGTAGGCCTAATGCAGCGTAGTTTCCAACAACTACTAAACGAGAGCCAGAAGATCGAAGCTCAGGAAAGGCAACCTGGGGAACACCTTGGAGTGTAACAAACCCTCTCTCTACACCACGGAAGGGCTGATTCTTAGGAAGGAAGGCTGTCGGAAAGAAGCAGGGCACGTCCGAGGGTGATTATATTCTTATTAGGTATATACTCACCCTCGGACGCGCCCTGCTTCTTTATTTGTAATGAATGTTTATTTGCAATGTGGTTTTGACTTACTCTATTTTTTTGGTAAATAATGATTTTATTATTTTCATTGTTTTGCATCTTCTTGGCAATAATATAAAGAAGACGCGACAGGACAACACTCGGTGGATGCCATATCTGTGTTTAAAATTGAAAAAACCTTTCAGTTAACTACTTGCAGGAGAAAGTTATTGTAGCTGGTGGCCATTTTTAGTACTGTACCAGATTTTTGTTGTATGTGTTTGTTTTTAATGTTAAAATGTCTGCATTTGATATCTCTCCAGTATTTTCTTTTTTATAAGCAAAATACTTATTTTTATATTTTCTGATGTTGGTTCCAGGGGTACACGGGCAGCAGTGGTGTGGTCAGTGGAGGCCTAGTGGAAGGAGTGACCGCAGACAGGCATCGAAGGCCTAAAATAATAACACATGGCTGTAGGCAATTTTAAATTGGTTCCAGGGGTACACGGGCAGCAGTGGTGTGGTCAGTGGAGGCCTAGTGGAAGGAGTGACCGCAGACAGGCATCGAAGGCCTAAAATAATAACACATGGCTGTAGGCAATTTTAAATTGGTTACAGGGGTACACGGGCAGCAGTGGTGTGGTCAGTGGAGGCCTAGTGGAAGGAGTGACCGCAGACAGGCATCGAAGGCCTAAAATAATAACACATGGCTGTAGGCAATTTTAAATTGGTTCCAGGGGTACACGGGCAGCAGTGGTGTGGTCAGTGGAGGCCTAGTGGAAGGAGTGACCGCAGACAGGCATCGAAGGCCTAAAATAATAACACATGGCTGTAGGCAATTTTAAATTGGTTCCAGGGGTACACGGGCAGCAGTGGTGTGGTCAGTGGAGGCCTAGTGGAAGGAGTGACCGCAGACAGGCATCGAAGGCCTAAAATAATAACACATGGCTGTAGGCAATTTTAAATTGGTTCCAGGGGTACACGGGCAGCAGTGGTGTGGTCAGTGGAGGCCTAGTGGAAGGAGTGACCGCAGACAGGCATCGAAAGCCTAAAATAATAACACATGGCTGTAGGCAATTTTAAATTGGTTACAGGGGTACACGGGCAGCAGTGGTGTTGGCAGTGGAGGCCTAGTGGAAGGAGTGACCACAGACAGGCATCGAAGGCCTAACATAACAAAAATGTCAATACAATGGTATTGTCAGTGGCAGGCATTGAAGGATGTCAGCGCATAGACTAAACATTGGTGGAGCTGTGAGATAATTTTGCAAGTGGTAGAGCACTGTTTGAGCTGGGGGGGGAACTGTCTTGTGGCCGGCGGTACAGGCCCAGGGCCCCTCATATTACAACGGTGTGTCTGACGTTGGGTGCGCACCACCACCGCCAGAGACACTTTATTGTACTATGAGGGACCCAGTGGCAGTGCCGTCGACCAAAAGCGGGCACACCCACCTCTTCAGACAAACTGCACTCTCACGGGTGCTGTCGCCAAGTGTCGATACCACGGCCCCGTGTGGGGAGTTTGGCCATTTAGTGAGGTGTAAACATGTCGTATGCTGGACAATCAGGTGCAGAAAATTACGAGATTGGAAAAGGCATTCAGAATAGTCCACAGGCAAGACCTTTTCATAGGAAAGCTAGGTGTCAGCCGGGCAAGGTGGGGCAAAAGATTTCGAAATCCAGTTGTGGTCCATTTTAATGAAGGTTAGATCATCTACATTTTGGGTAACCAGACGAGTCCTTTTTTCTGTTAGTATTGAACCTGCAGCACTGAATACTCTTTCTGATAGGACACTAGCTGCCGGGCAAGCAAACTCCTGCAATGCATATTCTGCCAATTCTGGCCAGGTGTCTAATTTTGATGACCAGTAATCAAATGGGAATGACGGTTGAGGGAGAACATCGATAAGGGATGAAAAATAGTTTGTAACCATACTGGACAAATGTTGTCTCCTGTCACTTTGAATTGATGCTGCAGTACCTGTCCTGTCTGCGGTCATAGCAAAATCACTCCACAACCTGGTCAGAAAACCCCTCTGGCCAACGCCACTTCTGATTTCTGCCCCTCTAACTCCTCTGGTCTGCTGGCCCCTGCAGCTCGTGTGAGAACGATCACGGGCGCTGTGTGCAGGGAATGCCAGAAGCAAACGGTCAACAAGAGTTGATTGTTTGGTTGCTAATATTAGTTCCAAGTTCTCATGTGGCATTATATTTTGCAATTTGCCTTTATAGCGAGGATCAAGGAGGCAGGCCAACCAGTAATCGTCATCATTCATCATTTTAGTTATGCGTGTGTCCCTTTTGAGGATACGTAAGGCATAATCCGCCATGTGGGCCAAAGTTCCAGTTCTCAAATCTGCGGTTGTGCTTGGTTGAGGGGCAGTTTCAGGCAAATCCACGTCACTTGTGTCCCTCCAAAAACTAGAACCCGGCCTTGCCGCGCCACCAATTTCCAGTGGCCCCGGAAAAGCTTCCTCATTAAAAATATAATCATCCCCATCATCCTCCTCGTCCTCCTCCTCCTCTTCGCCTGCTAACTCGTCCTGTACACTGCCCTGGCCAGACAATGGCTGACTGTCATCAAGGCTTTCCTCTTCCTCAGCTGCAGACGCCTGATCCTTTATGTGCGTCAAACTTTGCATCAGCAGACGCATTAGGGGGATGCTCATGCTTATTATGGCGTTGTCTGCACTAACCAGCCGTGTGCATTCCTCAAAACACTGAAGGACTTGACACATGTCTTGAATCTTCGACCACTGCACACCTGACAACTCCATGTCTGCCATCCTACTGCCTGCCCGTGTATGTGTATCCTCCCACAAAAACATAACAGCCCGCCTCTGTTCGCACAGTCTCTGAAGCATGTGCAGTGTTGAGTTCCACCTTGTTGCAACGTCTATGATTAGGCGATGCTGGGGAAGGTTCAAAGAACGCTGATAGGTCTGCATACGGCTGGAGTGTACGGGCGAACGGCGGATATGTGAGCAAAGTCCACGCACTTTGAGGAGCAGGTCGGATAACCCCGGATAACTTTTCAGGAAGCACTGCACCACCAGGTTTAAGGTGTGAGCCAGGCAAGGAATGTGTTTCAGTTGGGAAAGGGAGATGGCAGCCATGAAATTCCTTCCGTTATCACTCACTACCTTGCCTGCCTCAAGATCTACAGTGCCCAGCCACGACTGCGTTTCTTTCTGCAAGAACTCGGACAGAACTTCCGCGGTGTGCCTGTTGTCGCCCAAACACTTCATAGCCAATACAGCCTGCTGACGTTTGCCAGTAGCTGCCCCATAATGGGAGACCTGGTGTGCAACAGTGGCAGCTGCGGATGGAGTGGTTGTGCGACTGCGGTCTGTGGACGAGCTCTCGCTTCTGCAGGAGGACGAAGAGGAGGAGGAGGGGGTGCGAACGGCTACAGCCAATTGTTTCCTAGACCGTGGGCTAGGCAGAACTGTCCCAAACTTGCTGTCCCCTGTGGACCCTAGATCCACCACATTTACCCAGTGTGCCGTGATGGACACGTAACGTCCCTGGCCATGCCTACTGGTCCATGCATCTGTTGTCAGGTGCACCTTTGTGCTCACAGATTGCCTGAGTGCATGGACGATGCGCTCTTTAACATGCTGGTGGAGGGCTGGGATGGCTTTTCTGGAAAAAAAGTGTCGACTGGGTAGCTCGTAGCGTGGTACAGCGTAGTCCATCAGGGCTTTGAAAGCTTCACTTTCAACTAACCGGTAGGGCATCATCTCTAACGAGATTAGTCTAGCTATGTGTGCGTTCAAACCCTGTGTACGCGGATGCGAGGCTAAGTACTTCCTTTTTCTAACCATAGTCTCATGTAGGGTGAGCTGGACTGGAGAGCTGGAAATCGTGGAACTAGCGGGGGTGCCGGTGGACATGGCAGACTGAGAGACGGTGGGAGATGGTATTGTTGCCGCCGGTGCCCTAGATGCAGTGTTTCCTACTACGAAACTGGTGATTCCCTGACCCTGACTGCTTTGGCCTGGCAAAGAAACCTGCACAGATACTGCAGGTGGTGCGGAAAATGGTGGCCCTACACTGCCGGAAGGGATGTTGCGTTGCTGACTAGCTTCATTGGCCGAGGGTGCTACAACCTTAAGGGACGTTTGGCAGTTAGTCCAGGCTTGCAAATGCATGGTGGTTAAATGTCTATGCATGCAACTTGTATTGAGACTTTTCAGATTCTGTCCTCTGCTTAAGGTAGTTGAACATTTTTGACAGATGACTTTGCGCTGATCAATTGGATGTTGTTTAAAAAAATGCCAGACTGCACTCTTTCTAGCATCGGATACCTTTTCAGGCATTGCAGACTGAACTTTAACCGGATGGCCACGCTGTCCTCCAACAGGTTTTGGCTTTGCCACGCGTTTTGGGCAAGATACGGGCCTGGCAGATGGAACCTGTTGCGATGTTGATGCCTGCTGCGGCCCCTCCTCCTCCGCTTCAGAACTGCTGCCGCCTGCACCCTGTTCCCCCAATGGCTGCCAATCGGGGTCAAGAACTGGGTCATCTATTACCTCTTCTTGTAGCTCGTGTGCAACTTCGTCTGTGTCACCGTGTCGGTCGGTGGTATAGCGTTCGTGATGGGGCAACATAGTCTCATCAGGGTCTGATTCTTGATCATTACCCTGCGAGGGCAATGTTGTGGTCTGAGTCAAAGGACCAGCATAGTAGTCTGGCTGTGGCTGTGCATCAGTGCACTCCATGTCAGATTCAACTTGTAATGGACATGGACTGTTAACTGCTTCACTTTCTAAGCCAGGGACGGTATGTGTAAAGAGCTCCATGGAGTAACCCGTTGTGTCGCCTGCTGCATTCTTCTCTGTTGTTGTTTTTGCTGAAGAGGACAAGGAAGCGACTTGTCCCTGACCGTGAACATCCACTAACGACGCGCTGCTTTGACATTTACCAGTTTCACGAGAGGAGGCAAAAGAGCTAGAGGCTGAGTCAGCAAGATAAGCCAAAACTTTCTCTTGCTGCTCCGGCTTTAAAAGCGGTTTTCCTACTCCCAGAAAAGGGAGCGTTCGAGGCCTTGTGTAGCCTGACGACGAACCTGGCTCCACAGCTCCAGACTTAGGTGCAATATTTTTTTTCCCACGACCAGCTGATGCTCCACCACTACCACTACCCTCATTACCAGCTGACAATGAACGCCCCCGGCCACGACCTCTTCCACCATACTTCCTCATTGTTTTAAAAACGTAAACAAACTAACGGTATTTGTTGCTGTCACACAAATTACACGGTGAGCTATAACTTCAGTATGATTTAGCTACCCCTTTACAGGTGAGTGAGACCACAACGAAAATCAGGCACAATGTTAAACACTCTGTTGTTGGTGGCAACAAATGAGAGAGATGCCACACACGCAGGACTGTCACTGAAGCACAAATGTAAATATTAATCTCCCACTGATTTGATTTTTTTTTTTTTTTCAGGGAGACTTTAGGAAAAAAAAATAATAGAATAAAAAGATTTTTTCAGGAAGAATTTAGAAACCAAATAAAATAAAATGATTTTTTCAGGGAGAATTTAGAAAACAAATAAAACAAAAAAAGGCTTTCTATGGCCCACTGAGTGAGAGATGACGCACACAGGAGTCAGGAGTGGCACACAAGCCCAGAGGCCAATATTTATCTCCCACTTTTTTTTTTTTGTTCCAGGGAAAATTTATAAACCCAATAAAAAAAATAATAAATAGGCTTTCTATGGCCCACTATCTGAGAGACAGAGAGAGATGGCACGCTTAGGACTGGCACACAAGCCCAAAGCCAATATTAATCTCCCTTTTTTTTTAAGGGAGAATTTATAAAACCAAAGAAAAATAAATAAATAGGCTTTCTATGGCCCACTATTTGTGAGAGAGATGGACGCTCAGGACTGGCACACAAGCCCAGAGGCCAATATTAATCTCCCACTTTTTTTTTTTTTCCAGGGAAAATTTATAAACCCAATAAAAAAATAAATAAATAAATAAATAGGCTTTCTATGGCCCACTATCTGAGAGAGAGAGATGGCACGCTTAGGACTGGCACACAAGCCCAAAGGCCAATATTAATCTCCCACTGATTGATTTATTGATTTTTTCAGGTAGAATTTAGAACCCAAATAAAGCAAAAAAAAAAAAAAAGGGCTTTCTATGGCCCACTGAGTGAGTGATGATGCACACAGGAGTCAGGAGTGGCACACAAGCCCAGAGGCCAATATTTATCTCCCACTGATTGATGTAGTGATTTTTTCAGGTAGATTTTGGAACCCAAATCAAGCTAAAAAAATAATAGGCTTTCTATGGCCCACAATTGGAGAGAGAGAGAGAGATGGCACACCCAGGAGTCAAGACTGGCACACAAGCAGAAAGGGCAATATTAATCTCCCACTGATTTTTTTTTTTTTTTTTCAGGGAGACTTTAGGAAAAAAAAAATAATAGAATAAAATGATTTTTTCAGGAAGAATTTAGAAACCAAATAAAATAAAATGATTTTTTCAGGGAGAATTTAGAAAACAAATAAAACAAAAAAAGGCTTTCTATGGCCCACTGAGTGAGAGATGACGCACACAGGAGTCAGGAGTGGCACACAAGCCCAGAGGCCAATATTTATCTCCCACTGATTGATGTAGTGATTTTTTCAGGTAGATTTTGGAACCCAAATCAAGCTAAAAAAATAATAGGCTTTCTATGGCCCACAATTGGAGAGAGAGAGAGAGATGGCACACCCAGGAGTCAAGACTGGCACACAAGCAGAAAGGGCAATATTAATCTCCCACTGATTTTTTTTTTTTTTTTTTTTTCAGGGAGACTTTAGGAAAAAAAAATAATAGAATAAAATGATTTTTTCAGGAAGAATTTAGAAACCAAATAAAATAAAATGATTTTTTCAGGGAGAATTTAGAAAACAAATAAAACAAAAAAAGGCTTTCTATGGCCCACTGAGTGAGAGATGACGCACACAGGAGTCAGGAGTGGCACACAAGCCCAGAGGCCAATATTTATCTCCCACTTTTTTTTTTTTGTTCCAGGGAAAATTTATAAACCCAATAAAAAAAATAATAAATAGGCTTTCTATGGCCCACTATCTGAGAGACAGAGAGAGATGGCACGCTTAGGACTGGCACACAAGCCCAAAGCCAATATTAATCTCCCTTTTTTTTTAAGGGAGAATTTATAAAACCAAAGAAAAATAAATAAATAGGCTTTCTATGGCCCACTATTTGTGAGAGAGATGGCACGCTCAGGACTGGCACACAAGCCCAGAGGCCAATATTAATCTCCCACTTTTTTTTTTTTTTCCAGGGAAAATTTATAAACCCAATAAAAAAATAAATAAATAAATAAATAGGCTTTCTATGGCCCACTATCTGAGAGAGAGAGATGGCACGCTTAGGACTGGCACACAAGCCCAAAGGCCAATATTAATCTCCCACTGATTGATTTATTGATTTTTTCAGGTAGAATTTAGAACCCAAATAAAGCAAAAAAAAAAAAAAAGGGCTTTCTATGGCCCACTGAGTGAGTGATGATGCACACAGGAGTCAGGAGTGGCACACAAGCCCTGAGGCCAATATTTTTCTCCCACTGATTGATGTAGTGATTTTTTTCAGGTACATTTTAGAACCCAAATCAAGCAAAAAAATAAATAGGCTTTCTATGGTCCACTATTTGTGAGAGAGATGGCACGCTCAGGACTGGCACACAAGCCCAGAGGCCAATATTAATCTCCCACTTTTTTTTTTTTGGTTCCAGGGAAAATTTATAAACCCAATAAAAAAATAAATAAATAGGCTTTCTATGGCCCACTATCTGAGAGAGAGAGATGGCACGCTTAGGACTGGCACACAAGCCCAAAGGCCAATATTAATCTCCCACTGATTGATTTATTGATTTTTTCAGGTAGAATTTAGAACCCAAATAAAGCAAAAAAAAAAAAAAAATGGGCTTTCTATGGCCCACTGAGTGAGTGATGATGCACACAGGAGTCAGGAGTGGCACACAAGCCCTGAGGCTAATATTTTTCTCCCACTGATTGATGTAGTGATTTTTTCAGGTAGATTTTAGAACCAAAATCAAGCAAAAAAATAAATAGGCTTTCTATGGCCCACTGACTGAGAGATGGCACACACAGGAGTCAAGAGTGGCACACAAGCCCTGAGGTCAATATTTTTCTCCCACTGATTGTTGTAGTGATTTTTTCAGGTAGATTTTATAACCCAAATCAAGCAAAAAAATAAATAGGCTTTCTATGGCCCACTGAGTGAGAGATGACACAGACAGGGATGGCACTCTAGCAGAAATGTCAATCTTAATCTCCCACAAAAAAAAAAAAAAAAAACAGGGAGTGTCCTTCAATTACTATCTCCCTGCAGTAATCTCAGCCAGGTATGGCAGGCAGCAATAAGGAGTGGACTGATGCACAAATTAAATAAAAAGTGTGTACAAACAAAAAAGATAGCTGTGCAGAAAGGAAGGAACAAGAGGATTTGTGCTTTGAAAAAAGCAGTTGGTTTGCACAGCGGCGTACACACAGCAATGCAGCTATCAGGGAGCCTTCTAGGGCAGCCCAATGAGCTACAGCGCTGAGGGGAAAAAAAAAAATGTAGCTTCCACTGTCCCTGCACACCGAAGGTGGTGTTGGGCAGTGGAAATCGCTACAGCACAAGCGGTTTGGTGGTTAATGGACCCTGCCTAACGCTATCCCTGCTTCTGACGAAGCGGCAGCAACCTCTCCCTAAGCTCAGATCAGCAGCAGTAACATGGCGGTCGGCGGGAACTCCCTTTTATAGCCCCTGTGACGCCGCAGACAGCAAGCCAATCACTGCAATGCCCTTCTCTAAGATGGTGGGGACCAGGACCTATGTCATCACGCTGCCCACACTCTGCGTTTACCTTCATTGGCTGAGAAATGGCTCTTTTCGCATCATTGAAACGCGACTTTGGCGCGAAAGTCGCGTACCGCATGGCCGACCCCGCACAGGGGTCGGATCGGGTTTCATGAAACCCGACTTTGCCAAAAGTCGGCGACTTTTGAAAATGAACGACCCGTTTCGCTCAACCCTACTCTCAACTGGAAATTGGGCCACTCTGCTTATACAAACTGCTCCAGGTCTTTCATATTTAAAGGCGCCATCTCCTAACAGAAATTTTAAGATCTCGCCACAGGTGTTCAATGGGATTTAATTCCGGACTCATTGCTGGCTACTTCAGAAAGCTCCAGTGCTTTGTTTCCATTCATTTCTGGGGGCTTTTTGAAGTATGTTTGGGGTCATTTTCCTGCTGGAAGACACATGACCTAGGACGCAAACCCAGCTTTCTGACACTGGCCACTACATTGCGAGCAAAAATTGTTTATTAATCTTCAGATAAAATGATGCCTTGTACACCGTCAAGGCACCCAGTGCCAGAGGCAGCAAGAAGAAACCCAAAATATCTTTGAACATCCAGCATATTTGACATTAGACTAGAACAAAATTTATATAGCTATATAGCACAAGTCATAGAACCAGGTTGAAAACCTATCCACAAATGTTTTTTTAAGGTGATCTCCCTTTTTGCTAAATATAAAGTGAAAATAATGGTGAAGTACTCCTAAACATAATGAAAACTTGTGGAAAACACCAGAGAGTGGAGTAACCATGAACCAACAAATGCCATACTGGGATACCAGAAGGAGCTTGAAAATCAAAAGAGGGATAATAGAGACAGCACTGGGGGGAGTCCCAAGGGGTTGCTGAGGGGTTGCCAGAGGCCACAGGTAAATACTTACTCTGCTGTAAATATCACGGTCCTGAACACATAGCCGCCTGGAGTCCTATGTCCTATAAACAGATGGACTGCAGCCTTGAGAGACGATGTTCATACTATGCCTATCCTGCCTGCAGTGTCTGCCTGCAGTGTGGACTTTCAGCCCGGTGAGGGTTTGCATGTATGTCCCGTGACATAAAATGGAGTGCTGGTGTCAGGACTCTTGGACTCAGGGAGTTTGGTGACCCTGATCAGGGCCACACACCCCCACCAGTTGATCCCAGAAAAACACATGGGCTTCCACTGTATCCACGGGGACACCAAAGACTACCCCGTCGCCAGAGTGACGATAAAAATTAACCATGGCACTGAGTCCCACGAGCTCAGGGTACTCTTGTGGGAAAAGGCAAGGGTGCAGTCGGAGGTGGATGAGTTTCCCCTGTGTTTTCTTGCTGGTGATGAGGATGAGACAGTGACCCGTGAAGATGAGATTCTGGAGTTGGGGCTTATGGGGGGAATTTTGGGACTGCCCAAATACAAAATCTTGTGTTGAAAGGGGCTTTTGATAATGTGACTGTGATAAATTGGGTTGCTCAAGAGATGGGGGCGACACCAGGTTTCTATACTTTACTCTAAAAGAGGAGCTGCTTGTTGAGTCACTAAACCAAGATGGGAAGTGATAGAGCAGTTGTTGGTGTTGGGTCCCTATAGGCATAGGATATTAGATTTGGCCCATTCTAATGTCTTGGGTGGACATCTAGGAGTAGCAAAAACTCAAGAGTGGGTCCTTCAAATATCCTGGTGTCACCAGGATATTGATAATTTCTGCCAATCCTGCCCTACCTGTCAGCTAACTACCCCCGTATCCCACTTCCCCAGTCCCCTTGAACTGATGGCCATAATAGAAGTCCCATTTGACCAGATTGCCATAGACATTTTCAGGCCTTTAGTTAAGTCTGCCAGGGGTCATCAATACATCCTGGTAGTATGGACTAGTAACCTGCTAGTCCATATTTTCTGCCAGACGGACCTGCCAAAGGAGATCCTGACAGACCAAGAGACTCCTTTTATGTCCAAAGGGATGAGGGAGTTGTGTACAGCTCTCCAGATTACCCAACTCCGGATGCCAGTGTAACATCTGCAGGTAGACAACCTAGTGGAGAAGTTCAACAAGACCTTGAAATATATGCTGAAGAAGGTAATTGGCATTGCCTGCGGTCGTACCTACTGTTCTCTGTTAGGGAAGTCCCACAAGCCTCTATGGGGTTTCCATCATTCGAGCCGCTATACGGACAGCACCCTAGGGGAGCTTTGGCAATTGCGAAGGAGAACTGGGAAGTGGAGGTAATATGCCACCAAAGTGTAAGGGTGATGCTGATCAGCAAGGGTGATGCTGATTGTGCAGGAGAACCTCCTTCGAGCCCAAGAGGCCCAAGCAATGGTCTACAATCGGTCAGCAAGACTGAAGCAGTTTGGACATGGAGTGTTGGTCACCATAGTAAAAAGTAAATTCCTGGCCAAGTGGCAAGGGCCATACGAGGTTATTGAAAAGTTGAGTAACATCAATTGCAATGTCCACCAACCAGAGAGAAGAAAGCTGTTCCAGGTATACCACATTAACCAGCTCAAACTATGGCGAGACAGAGAACTGGTGGAAGTGATGTAGGATGCTAGCAGGAGCGTAGGATGCAGTGACACAACAGGTTCTTTATGTATAAGAACAGTAATGGTACAAGCAGGGGGATAATGAATGTGATTGGAGGAGAGGGGGAAAGTTAAATGCAATAGAATGCAACAGGTTAACTTATTAGTCTCCGTGCACTGGAGGGAGGTAGCTGTAAGATCTCACGGCGGCGCCTCAGGAGATGTCTCTGATCCGGTCATGCAGATGAGTGATGCACTTTCTCCTTGCGACAACGAATTCTCTGGGTTCTTTGGCATGCGATCTCTTGTTCCGTGCATACTGTGAGGCAGGGATAATGGTAGGCAGCTCAAAAGAAGAAGCAGAGAGTTCAGGGAGCAAGGGCACAGCAGGAGCACACAGTCCAGCGGACACAGCCACAGGCATGGGCCGGTCCTCTGCAGACACTGCAGGGATGGAACTAACCGGTGCCTCCATGGTGGTGAGCGGAACGAAGACCTATTCTTTATCCTGGTCACTACCTAGTGAGAAAGTCTCTCTGTATGGAGGGTAGGAAGCGTCAGCAGTCTGGCTAGCTGAGGGTATAGGCACAGCTAGCGGGCGTGGGTCCGTGAAGAGGGAGTTAACCATCTTACTACTCACTAGCTCGGTCCCCGCCAAGTGTCCTATCTTCCCACTCAAACTGCTATTTAAATCCGACATGCCTCCCTCAGTCAGGTGCCCTATACTATACTATACTGCTCCAGTCAGCAATTTCTTCCCCCTGCAACACTGGTGACAGCTCCCACGGTACCGGCCCAGATACCCAGGAGAAACCATCATGCCTAGGGGCCAATCCTGAAGCCAGGGTCAAGGATGTCACAGTGGCATAGACACTGTCACCAGCCCAGAAGCAACAGTACTGAGAGCTGCTTCAGTAGAACCTATTTTTGGAGTTGTCAGGTTGCACGTAGGTTGTGGAGCATGAAATCCTGACAGAACCACATGTGAGGGTGAACCAAAAATCGTATAGGATTCCCTAAGCTCACCACGAGGTCAAATTCTAGAAGGTGAGGTCATTGAGTCTGGTCGTTATTGAGGAGTCAAAGAGTAGCTGGTCCAGCCCCATTGTCTTTGTGCTGAAGCCAGATGGAGAGTGGAGCTTCTGTAATGACTACAGGAAGCTGAACGAGGTGTCCAAGTTCGACGCATATCCAATGCCCTAGGTCAATGAGTTCATTGAGAGGTTAGGGTCAGTCAGGTATATCACCACCCTCATTTTAATAAAAGGATACTGCTAAGTTCTCCTGTCCCCAAGTGCCAAGTAGAAGATTACGTTCTATACACCTGATGGGTGCTTTCAATACACCAGGATTCCTTTTGGTCTGCAGGGACTCTCAGCTACCTTCCAGAGGGCCATGGACCAGATCCTAGCCTCTTACAAAAAGTACGCCACAGCTTATCTGGACTTCATTGTGATCTTCAGCCCGGATTGGGGAAGTCATCTACAAAAGGTCCAGGTGGTACTGGATGCACTGAGGAAGTCAGGGTTTACCATAAACCCAAAGAAGTGTGCCACGGGAAAAGAAGAGGCAAAATACTTGGGCTATAAAGTCAGAAGGGGTGAAATCAGGCAGCAAGTAAATAAGGTAAAGGCAACTCAGAATTGGCTGCAACCAGTCTCCGAAGGTCCGGGAATTTCTGGGAATTGTGGGATACTATGGATGATTTATCCCGAATTTCACCATGCTAGCCACCCCCTAACTGACCTTCTTATAGGCAGGAAGACATTGATGGCCAAATGGTCCTCTGAATCAGAGATGTTGTTCCAGGAGTTGAAGCTCGCCCTGTGTAAGCAGCCGGTCTTGATCGCACCTGACTTAGGTGTAAGGAAATTCGGGTCCAGACGGATACCTCAAATGTCAGGCTGGGGGCCGTGTTGTCCCAAGAACTAAACGAGAAGGAACATCTGATCTTATACTTAAGCAGAAAACTCTCTGCATGTGAGGAAAAATTACGCCATCGTGGAAAAAGAGTGCTTGACCATCAAATGAGCAATTGACAAACTGAGATACTACCCATTAGGTCAGAAGTTCAGGTTAGTGTCAGACCATGTGTCTCTGAGATGGATGAGGGAAAGGAACAGGAAGAATGCTCGGGTAACAAGGTGGTTTCTGGCACTCCAAGACTATAGCTTCCACATGGAGCATAGGCCAGGGAAACTACATGGTAACGCAGAAGCCCTGTGCAAACTTCTCTGTTTAGTGAGTAGAGGTTCCAAAACCACAGACTTTGGGCAGAAGGGGGAATATGTGACAAAGTCACTGGTAAAGTGCTGGAGGAGAGATACATTTCACTGAGGCTATTAGCTTCAGTGATTTGAAACTCAGACCATTTTTATTTTTACTTCTCCGTGGTTTGTGGAGGAGGAAACCACTGTTTAAAGCAAATCTATATATATAAGAGGCATCGTGATTACTCGTTAATCCCGCCCCCTGCACAGTAGCTCTGCCCCACATCACCACACATAATCCCGCCCCCCACCACATTACCACACACAATCCCACCCCACCACATTAGCACACACAATCCCGCCTCCGCCACATTACCACACATAATCCCGCCCCCACCACATTACCACACACAATCCCGCCCCCACCACATTACCACACACAATCCCAGCCCCCCACCACATTACCACACACAATCCGCACCACATCACCACACAATCCCGCCCCCCACCACATCACCACACATAATCCCGCCCCAACACATCACCACACATAATCCCACCCCCCACCCCATTACCACACATAATCCCGCCCCCCACCCCATTACCACACACAATCCCGCCCCCCTCCACATCACCACACATAATCCCGCCCCCACCACATTACCACAGATAATCCCACCCCCACCACATTACCACACACAATCCCGCCCCCCACCACAATACCACACACAATCCCGCCCCCACCACATTACCACACACAATCCCGCCCCCTCACCACATTACCACACACAATCCGCACCACATCACCACACAATCCCGCCCCCCCACCACATCACCACACGTAATCCCGCCCCCAACACATCACCACACATAATCCCGCCCCCCACCCCATTACCACACATAATCATGCCCCCACCCCATTACCACACATAATCCCGCCCCCACCATATCACGACACATAATCCCGCCCCCCACCGCATTACCACACATAATACCACCCCCCCACATTACCACAGGAGGCTCCATCCCCACACATTACCACACCAGGCTCCGTCCCCACACATTACCACACAAGGCTCCGTCCCCACACATTACCACACAAGGCTCCGTCCCCACACATTACCTCACGAGGCTTTGTCCCCACACGTTACCACACGAGGCTGCGTCCCCACACATTACCACACGAGGCTCCATCCCCACATGTTACCACACGAGGCTCCGTCCCCACACATTACCACACGATGCTCCATCCTCACACATTACCACACGAGGCTCCGTCCCCGCACATTACCACACGAGGCTCCGTCCACACACATTACCACACGAGGCTCCGTCCCCGCACATTACCACACGAGGCTCCGTCCACACACATTACCACACGATGCTCCATCGTCACACATTACCACACGAGGCTCCGTCCCCGCACATTACCACACGAGGCTCCATCCTCACACATTACCACACGAGGCTCCGTCCCCGCACATTACCACACAATGGTCCGTCCTCACACATTACCACACGATGCTCCATCCTCACACATTACCACACGAGGCTCCGTCCCCGCACATTACCACACGAGGCTCCGTCCACACACATTACCACATGAGGCTCCATCCCCACACATTACCACACCAGGCTCCATCCCCACACATTACCAAACAAGGCTCCGTCCCCACACATTACCACATGAGGCTCTGTCCCCACACATTACCACATGAGGCTCCGTCCCCACACATTACCACACGAGGCTCCATCCCCACACATTACCACACGAGGCTCCATCCCCACATGTTACCACACGAGCCTCCGTCCCCACACATTACCACACGAGGCTCCGCCCCACACAGTACCACACAAGGCTCCGTCCACACACATTACCACACGAGGCTCCATCCCCACACATTACCACATGAGGCTCTGTCCTCACACATTACCACATGAGGCTCCGTCCTCACACATTACCACACGAGGCTCCGCCGCCACACATTACCACACGAGGCTCCATCCACACACATTACCACATGAGGCTCCTCCCCCCACATTACCACATGAGGCTCCTCCCCCCACATTACCACATGAGGCTCCGCCCCCACACATTACCACACGAGGCTCCGTCCACACACATTACCACACGAGGCTCCGTCCCCACACATTACCACATGAGGCTCTGTCCTCACACATTACCACATGAGGCTCCGTCCTCACACATTACCACACGAGGCTCCGCCGCCACACATTACCACACGAGGCTCCATCCACACACATTACCACATGAGGCTCCTCCCCACACATTACCACATGAGGCTCTGTCCTCACACATTACCACATGAGGCACCGTCCTCACACATTACCACACGAGGTTCCGCCGCCACACATTACCACACGAGGCTCCGCCCCACACATTACCACACAAGGCTCCGTCCACACACATTACCACACGAGGCTCCGTCCCCACACATTACCACATGAGGCTCTGTCCTCACACATTACCACATGAGGCTCCGTCCTCACACATTACCACACGAGGCTCCGCCGCCACACATTACCACACGAGGCTCCATCCACACACATTACCACATGAGGTTCCTCCCCCCACATTACCACATGAGGCTCCTCCCCCCCACATTACCACATGAGGCTCCGCCCCCACACATTACCACACGAGGCTCCGTCCCCACACATTACCACACGAGGCTCTGTCCCCACACATTACCACACGAGGCTCCGTCCCCACACTGTTATTAACTTAATTTTAAATCATTATTTACTTTACTTTAATCACCAGCAGCGTTAATTAGATAGCAATAAGGGTGCCGAGCGTTAGCTGGCTGGAAAAAGCTAGTCATAAATAAAGGGAGACTGGAATCTGCCAAAGTGCATATTAACAAGCCACAAAGCTTCTGCGAGAATGTCCTCTGGACAGATGAGACGAAACTGGAGCAATTTAGCAACTCTCATCACCTCAGTATTCACAGGCACAAAAATGAAGCATACAAAGCAAAGAACATTGTACCTGCTGTGACACATGGAGGAGGCTCAGTTTTATTTTGTGACTATTTTGCTGACACAGGATGTCTCGAATCTCTGCAATGAAATCTCAAGACTATTAAGATACTATGGAGCGGAAAGTGCTGCACAATGTCGGAAAGCTTGGTCTGAGTCATGGGTCACGGGTCTTCCAACAGGATAATGACCCAAAAACACACAGCTAAAAACATCCAAGAATGGCTAAGAGCAAAGCATTGGAATATACTGACGTGGCTTCTATGAGCCCTGAGCCTAATAAACATCTGTGGAAGAAGTTGAAATCTACAGTCTGAAGTTGCCTTCACACCTGAGACACAAGGAGCAGTTTGCTCACGTGGTGTGAGTCAAAATACCTGTGGAATGATACAGAAATAGTTTGTTTGCAGTGATTGCCTCAAAAGGTTGGGCACTAAAATATTAAGTTAATGAGGTATTCCCATCTCCAAGATCTTATCCAAATATGCAGTAGGTGTAATATTAATAATATTAGCAAATTACTCTAGTTAGAAATGTAGTATAGTTCTTCAGATTCACAATGTTGCTTACTTCACATAGGGCAATGCAGTAGCTTAGATATCAATGGTTATTACCACTCATATAGTGACAAAGAGTTAGCTACACAGCTCTTAGTGGTTGTAACAATTTATACCTAAGCTACTGCCAAGCAATGCACATGAGGTAAGCGACATAGTGAATCAGAAGAACTATACTAAATTTTTAACTGGAGGTATTTGCTAATATTATTATTAATACGCCCACTACATATTGAGATAGGAGCTTGGAGATGGCAATACCTCTTTAAGGGTAATTTTTTCCCAGTTTTATTATTTTTTTCATTTTATGTTTTTCTGGCGAACCACAATTCAAAAGCATTGTCTGATTCTCGCTGGTTGATATTCAGTAAATTTAAATTAAATATTACTTTTGTCAATTTCAAGTTATTTCATTGTGATTTTTTCTTACTTTAACAGAAATCCTACCTAGTTGTGCTGAGTCATCCAGAGGCTGTAAAACGAGGTTTTAACTCAGTCGGTTTCTAAGATAAGTGCTAGTGTGCAGTATTTATATCCATTTGTTTCCACATGTATGTGTATGTGTCTAGTCCTCATTTACCATGGAAGTGACAACTGTTTGAGCACCAGCAATAGTACTACAAGATGAACCATCATCATCATGCATGGACATATACCACTAATGATGTGTCATTCATGACATCTCCCTTGTGGGACAAATTAAGGTGCAGAGCAATTATGTTCTATGAATGCCCTTATTATAGTTCTTGTTGACAGCAACATTTTTCTTTTTAGCTCTTACTTAGCTTGCCAGCTGAGATTCGTGACTGTATACCACCACTGCCATTTATTGATACCAAGTCTAAAGTGGCATGTAACCATCAGCATGGTCATTTCATTCTTATGGTCATAGATGATACATGGGAAAACACATTATTTACTTTATTTAGAAAAGTCTACTTTAAAGGGATACTGTCACCTGAATTTGGAGGGAACAATCTTCAGCCATGGAGGCGGGGTTTTTGTGTTTTTGATTCACCCTTTCCTTACCCGCTGGCTGCATGCTGGCTCCAATATTGGATTGAAGTTCATTCTCTGTCCTCCATAGTACACGCCTGCGCAAGGCAAGATTGCACCGTGTGCAGGCATGTACTACGGAGAACAGAGAATGAACTTCAATCCAATATTGCAGCCAGCATGCAGCCAGCGGGTAAGGAAAGGGTGAATCAAAAACACAAAAACCCCGCCTCCATGGCTGAAGATTGTTCCCTCCAAATTCAGGTGACAGTGTCCCTTTAATTTTAGAAGATTCAGATGATTATATCACGATTAGTGATGAGCGAATATACTCATTACTCGAGATTTCCCGAGCACGCTCGGGTGTCCTCCGAGTATTTTTGAGTGCTCGGAGATTTAGTTTTCATCGCCGCAGCTGAATGATTTACATCTGTTAGCTTGCATAAGTACATGTGGGGGTTGCCTGGTTGCTAGGGAATCCCCACATGTAGTCAAGCTGGCTAAGAGATGTAAATCATTCAGCTGAGGTGATGAAAACTAAATCTTCGAGCACTAAAAAATACTCGGAGGTCACCCGAGCATGCTCAGGAAATCTCGAGTAACGAGTATATTCGCTCATCACTAATCACCATCTATCGCTTTTTAGTAGCAACTCAACAATTGTTCATTAGTTTTTGAATATCTAATGTGAGGTAGGGATCGGGGTCATATGCGAGGATTGCTATGTGTCTGCCAGAATGCGTAAAGAAGCATATTGGGGCCACAGGAATGCATTGCAGTCACAGGCATAGCTGTGATTGCAATGCAGAATAAAAGTGAGTGTTGGTCTTGGGCAAGCTATTGGTCCATGACAGATTTAGGAAAACCTGCCATTGGCTTTTATTTTTGAAACAGACTACAGGAAGGTAGTGGGGTGGTCCATTTCCTCTCTGGACCAGGTTTTCAACGTGCCCTACGGCCACAGGTTGTTTGGTAAAAAAAAACCTGCAGCAGAGGCTTGGGTGTGTCAGTGTGGAGTTTGCAAGGTGCAGAGCAGACAGCTCTGCAAAAGCTCAGCCTGTGTGAGGGAACACAGAACCAAGCAGCAAGAACTCCTGGCACTCCGCAGCATAATACAGTGGTGCAGTCGCCCTCGGTAACCAGACACATTTACGGACTGTCTTGTGGAGCGCCCCCAGACACAGGGCCACGAGTTCTTGGTACCGGGCCTCTCTGGTTCGGTTCTGAGGCTGTCACGGTGGCTAGACCTGGTCCGTGACCCTGCTAAGGGGCGTCCAATAAAAGGTGATAGGAGTCTGTCAAGGTTTCGTGACGCCACCTGTGGTGTTCGGTCAGGGTGACCGACGCTGCTGTGGGGTCCGCTGGGGTGATGGAATGGCAGCTGGATGGTATACCTTCCCACAGGTGAAGTATGTCCCCAGGTCTTCCCAGTAAGGTGGATGGTGATGGTGTGAGGTGCAGTCAATAACGAGGACACAAGGTTGCAGTCTCTTTACCGAAGACTTCAGGATCCTCAATCCAGAGAACGCTTAACAGGGCTATCTGAGACCGGCCGGTCCGATGGGCACTTCCAGAGTTCCCTTTGTAGGTGGAAATCAGTGCCTACCACTAGCGCCTGTGTGTTGTAGTGCTACCCTGCTGAGCATTTGGAATAGTCCTCACAACTGCTGTTCTCGTTCGTTCGTTCTTTCTAATTCTCTCTCGCTTGTTCCAGATGTTACTAGTTTCTCGTCCCCCAGTATGTTATGGCTAGGACACACCCGTATAACGGGAAGGCTCGGAGCTCTTCCGGGACCCTAGAGACGCCCCTCTCCACGCATTGCCCCCTATGTCTTCGTAGGAAATTTAAGGTAGACAGCCAACCTATAATTAACTGTCCTGCGGAGTTCGAAGTAAGGCCTAGAGTCAGTTACTCCCGCGGTGTTCCGGCCACCGGCTACGCGCCTCAGTAGGATGTTGCCTCGGTCTCACGGCATGACTCCTACTGGTTCTCCTTTGTGCTTGATCTCGTTTCTCACTGTTCCACAAAATTCTTCCCTTCGTGCCTCTCTCTTGGATACTGCCGCGGGGTGTGCAGGCGCGGTTCCGTTACGTTCTGCTCTGTTCGCTAGGCACCTGCCAGGTTCCCACGCCTGACAGGGACCCCCCTGTGTCTTCCCCTGCAACACCCCCTGCCACGGGATGTTGCCTGAATCCAACCCAGTCAGCTTCTGACTAACTTCCTATCCAACCCCTAGTTTTACCAGTGTGAGGAGTGGCCCAATAAATAAAGGCTTTTGCTCCCCCTAGTGGCCGGAGTGTGAAGTGTAATGTGTGCTGGTGATACCTGGTCAGTAGAATTCCTTCAGTGCCATCAGACGTACCATCACTCCCCTTAGTGGCAGAGTGTCATACTGCAACAACCAGATCTCTGGGGCGCTGCACTTGCTTCCCGGCTGCGATCCGGAGGATACCGTTTATTTTGTTTGTAAGTTTTGGACATTAAAACTGCATTTACTTTGAACTTTCCTTGGTCACTGCCTCATCACTACATTGTGAGTACACAGCTGCACTACACTAATTAGAAGGTTGCTAACAAGTATGGCTGCAGATCCTGTTTATTTAACCTTTCTTTATCCATTATTGGTTTATTTAGCCTTTTTTTTCAAGTTGTACCAAAGTAAGTTTATTTTTTGTCTAATGGACAATTACAGTGGGGGAAATTAATATTTGATCCCTTGCTGATTTTGTAAGTTTGCCCACTGACAAAGACATGAAAAGTCTGTAATTTTAAGGGTAGGTTAATTTTAACATTCAGAGATAGAATATCAAAAACAAAATCCAGAAAATCACATTGTATAAATTATATAAATTTATTTTCATTTTTCAGTCAAAAATAAGTATTTGATCCCCTACCCACTATTAAGAGTTCTGGCTCCTACAGACCAGTTAGACACTCCTAATCAACACATTACCTGCATATGTCTTACATAGTCACCTTTATAAAAGACTCCTGTCCACAGACTCAATCAGTAAGACTCTAACCTCTACAACATGGGCAAGATCAAAGAGCTTTCTAATGATGTCAGGAACATTATCATAGACCTGCACAAAGCTGTAATGAGCTACAAAACCATAAGTAAGATGCTGGGAGAGAAGGATACACCTCTTGGTGCCATAGTAAGAAAATGGAAGAAATACAAAATGACTGTCAATCAACATCGATGTGGGGCCCCATGCAAAATCTCACCTCATGGGGTATCCTTGATCATGAGGAAGGTGAGAGATCAGCCTAAAACTACAAAAACTACATGGGGGAACTTGTTAATGATCTCAAGGCAGCTGGGACCACAGTCACCAAGAAAACCATTGGTAACTCATTACACCGTAAAGGTTTAAATTCCTGCAGTGCCTGCAAGGTAGCCCTGCTCAAGAAGGCACATGTGCAGGCCCGTCTGAAGTTTGCCAATGAACACCTGGATGATTCTGTGAGTGATTGGGAGAAGGTACTGGCTGCCTATGACCAAAAGAACACCGTCCCAACTGTCAAGCATGGAGGTGGAAACATTATGTTTTGAGGGTGTTTCTCTGCTAAGGGCACAGGACTACTTCCTTGCATCAATGGGAGAATGGATGGAGACATGTACCGTAAAATCCAGAGAGACAACCTCCTTCTCTCAGCCAGGACATTACAAATGGGTCATGGCTGGGTCTTCCAGCAAGACAATCACCCAAAACATACAGCCAAGGCAACAAAGGAGTGGCTCAAAAAGCACATTAAGGATATGGAGTGGCCTAGCCAGTCTCCAGACCTTAATCCCATAGAAAACTTATGGAGGGAGTTGAAGCTCCGAGTTGCCAAGTGACAGCCTCAAAATCTGAATGATTTAGAGATGACCTGCAAAGAGGAGTGGACCAAAATTCCTCCTGACATGTGCGCAAACCTCATCATCAACTACAAAAACCATCTAACTGCTGTGCTTGCCAACAAGGGTTTTGCCACCAAGTATTAAGTCTTGTTTGTCAGAGGGATCAAATACTTATTTCTCACTGCAAAATGCAAATTTATATAATTTATACAATGTGATTTTCTGGATTTTATTTTTATATTCTATCTCAGAATGTTAAAATTAACCTACCCTTAAAAGTATAGACTGTTTATGTCTTTGTCAGTGGGCTTATTTACAAAATCAGCAAGAGATCAAATAATTATTTCCCCCACTCTATAACAATTTTCAGTATTGTCTTTGTATTGATGTTGCAAAGTTTTCAGAATCTCTACCTTCAGCTTGTCAATACTTAATTTTACATGATCGTATTCAAGCACTACTCAGTACAGTGCATATGACATCTATCTTAGGACACGTTCACATGGCAGTATTTTGTTCACTATTTCATATCAGTATTTGTAATCCAACACCAGGAGAGATACAATCTGAGAAAAAGTACAATAAAAACCAGTCACCACTTTTGCATTTTTCACCCATCCTCTGGTTTTGGCTTATATATACTGATGTAAAACACTGAAGAAATTCTGAACGTGTGATTGTAGCTTTATACTGAACGATGCATTGCGAACTTACCCAGATGGGTGGCTGGGCAATATACTACGTGGCTGGGCAATATACTACGCGGACATGCATATTCTAGAATACCCGATGCGTTAGAATCGGGCCACCATCTAGTTAATAGTAATAGGATAAAAAAACACATACTAGGATTTAAGGGGATAGTGTGAAAACGTGTTATTTAATGTAGTTAATAAAGTTATTTTCAAAACATGAGTGAACTTACTTATTTGTTGCTGTCCCTCATGTGGACAGTCTGCAAAATCAGAAAAAAATAGCCCACAGATCCTCCTCCATGCCGCCTCTTTTCTGGCCCGGTCTGAGTAGTGTGCATCCCTTTGATCCCATAGCTCTGGCCTTTCTTGGACCAGAACAAGAAGTATCTCGACATTGATAAATGTGGACATGCTGCAGGACTCTGTTGAGGTGTTCTTCCGTGATGTCTGGAGCAGTTTTTGAGCTAATTAGCATGTCTAAGCTTCCTGATAATGGCTTGGCCCATTTCCTGTCACCTGGAAAAGTGTTGCGTATTTCTCGCAAGTCACACCCATAGACTTTATTGGCGTATTTTTGGAGGAATATGCTGACAATCACAGCATGCTGCGATTTTCTCAGCCTGTAAAATACAGCCAAGAAATTCAACCCCTGGCAAAAATTATGGAATCACCGGCCTTGGAGGATGTTCATTCAGCTGTTTAATTTTGTAGAAAAAAAGCAGATAACAGACATGGCACAAAACTACAGTCATTTCAAATGGCAACTTTCTGGCTTTAAGAAACACTAAAAGAAATCAAGAACAAAAAATGTGGATGTCAGTAATGGTTACTTTTTTTTACCAAGCATAGGGGAAAAATTATGGAATCACTCAATTCTGAGGAAAAAATTATGGAATCACCCTGTAAATTTTCATACCCAAAAATAACACCTGCATCAAATTAGATCTGCTCGTTAGTAGTGTTGAGCGATACCTTCCGATATCGGAAAGTATCGGTATCGGATAGGATCGGCCGATATTCAAAAAATATCGGATATCGCCGATACCGATACCCAATCCCAATGCAAGTCAATGGGACCAAAATATCGGAATTAAAATAAACCCTTTCTTGCCTTGTAGGTTCATTCTACATGAAGGAAAACAACTAAGAATAATGCCGGATGTATTTGGGGAGGTGGCGGAGACATTAAAGTCATAGAGGTTTATCCCAATCAAATAGAATAGCATGTTTTTTGTTTTTTTTTAAGACGTTCGGAGTGACAAAGATATTGACTATGTAAATTTTTTTTTTATTTTGTCAGATATTGATGTTTCACTATTCCACGCCCTTCCCCTTCTTTTTTTTCTTTTTTTTTCTTTTCCCACACTTTCATCTTCATCATCATCAGCATCTTTGACATCAACTTCTTCTTCACCTTATTCATCTTCTTCTTCATCCTTTACCTTTTTTTTTTTTTTTATTACATTCTTCATATTCATTTTATTCAACTATTATTATTCTTCCTATTCTACATATTCTTTTTATTCCACTGTTATTATTCTTCCTATTCTACTTCTTCATCATATTCTCATTTGTGACAGGCATTCCCGTAGTTGTTATCTATAAAAGTTGGAAGATTACACCTTCCGTTCTGCCAGTCACAAAAGTTACATTTGTCCGCGTTCAGTTTGGCCTGCAGCATCAGGCTTTATCCAGGGGCACCACGAGGAGGAACGGACTCACCCCCATACACTGCTTAGTCTTCTTCTGCATATAATTTAGATAATATCTTTTGCTCTGATATTAAGTCTTATGCTTAATGTTCTTCTGCTCTTTGTTCTGCAGCCTCTTGTTCTTCTGCTTCTCGGTCTTCCATGTTGTCGTCTCCAGGGTCGTCGTCTCCAGTGTCGTCATCTCCGCCGTCGTCGTCTCAGCCGTCGTCGTCTCCGCCGTCGTCGTCTCCGCCGTCGTCGTCATCGGGGTGGTCTTCCGGGTCGTCGTCGTCGTCATCGGGGTGGTCTTCCGGGTCGTCGACTTTAGGGTCTTCAACTTGGAAATGTAGCAGAAGGTACAAGAAGGCTGAGAAAATGCCAAGAACCAGCTGATGGAACTGGAATTCGGATGGCTACCCGAAGGTTCAAGAGCCTATGGAACTACCGAGGACCAGCTGACGTTACTGGAACCCGGTTACTAAGCAGGAGGTACCCGTGCTAAAAAGCACTACCAAGGACCGCCTGACGTTGGCGGAACTCGGATACCCAGAAGGAGGCACCTAAGCCAAAGGCTCTGCCCGGAACCAGCTGACGGTACTGGAACCAGGATGGGGAGCAGAAGGTACAAGAGCAAAAGACACTGCCGAGAACCAGCTGACGGTACTGGAACCCGGATGGGTAGCCGAAGGTCCAAGAGCCAATGGAACTACCGAGGACCAGCTGACGTTACTGGAACCCGGTTACTAAGCAGGAGGTACCCGTGCCCGAAAGCACTACCAAGGACCACCTGACGTTGGTGGAACTTGGATACCCAGAAGGAGGCACCTAAGCCAAAGGCTCTGCCCGGAACCAGCTGACGGTACTGGAACCAGGATGGGGAGCAGAAGGTACAAGAGCAAAAGACACTGCCGAGAACCAGCTGACGGTACTGGAACCCGGATGGGTAGCCGAAGGTCCAAGAGCCAATGGAACTACCGAGGACCAGCTGACGTTATTGGAACCCGGTTACTAAGCAGGAGGTACCCGTGCCCGAAAGCACTACCAAGGACCACCTGACGTTGGTGGAACTTGGATACCCAGAAGGAGGCACCTAAGCCAAAGGCTCTGCCCGGAACCAGCTGACGGTACTGGAACCAGGATGGGGAGCAGAAGGTACAAGAGCAAAAGACACTGCCGAGAACCAGCTGACGGTGCTGGAACCAGGTGGTGGACCTGAAGGTCCACAGGAGAGGAGAGAACAGCTAGGCCGCGAGGCAGCCGCAGTTACCGAACCCCAACAGTCTTACAGGGGGAGCTGGGCCTACTGGCACTACAGAACCAGCCTTGACTACCAGTTCACGCAGCCCACATAGGAAGCTCCTAAACTGGAGGCACCCTGGAGTTGGCTAACCCGACCGCACCACGACGGGGCAAGCATAGGCGTCTCAGTGAGCTTGACACAATCCGGAAACAGCTGACGGTGCTGAAACCAGGCTTGGCACGAGGGAGTACCTGTGTCAAGAACACTGCCGAGAACCAGCTGGCGGTGCTGGAACCCAGATGCGTTGCCCCAGTGTGCAAGAGCCAATGGTACGACCGAGGACCAGCTGGCGGTGCTGGAACCCGGTTACTAAGCTGTAGGTGCCCGCGCTTAAAAGCACTACCAAGGACCGCCTGACGTTGGCGGAACTCGGATACCCAGGAGGAGGCACCTAAGCCAAAGGCTCGGCCTGGAACCAGCTGACGGTGCTGGAACCAGGTGGTGGACCCCAAGGCCCACAGGAGAGGAGAGAACAGCTAGGCCGCGAGGCAGCCGCAGTTACCGAACCCCAACAGTCCTACAGGGGGAGCTGGGCCTACTGGCACTACAGAACCAGCCTTGACTACCAGTTCACGCAGCCCACATAGGAAGCTCCTAAACTGGAGGCACCCTGGAGTTAGCTAACCCGACCGCACCACGATGGGGCAAGCATAGGCGTCTCAGTGAGCTTGACACAACCCGGAAACAGCTGACGGTGCTGAAACCAGGCTTGGCACGAGGGAGTACCTGTGTCAAGAACACTGCCGAGAACCAGCTGGAGGTGCTGGAACCCAGATGCGTTGCCCCAGTGTGCAAGAGCCAATGGCACGACCGAGGACCAGCTGGCGGTGCTGGAACCCGGTTACTAAGCTGTAGGTGCCCGCGCTTAAAAGCACTACCAAGGACCGCCTAACGTTGGCGGAACTCGGATACCCAGGAGGAGGCACCTAAGCCAAAGGCTCGGCCCGAAACCAGCTGACGGTGCTGGAACCAGGTGGTGGACCCCAAGGCCCACAGGAGAGGAGAGAACAGCTAGGCCGCGAGGCAGCCGCAGTTACCGAACGCCAACAGTCCTACAGGGGGAGCTGGGCCTACTGGCACTACAGAACCAGCCTTGACTACCAATTCATGCAGCCCACATAGGGAGCTCCTAAACTGGAGGCACCCTGGAGTTGGCTAACCCGACCGCAACACGACGGGGCAAGCATAGGCATCTCAGCGAGTTTGACACAACACGGAAACAGCTGACGGTGCTGAAACCAGGTTTGGCACGAGGGAGTACCTGTGACAAAAACACTGCCGAGAACCAGCTGGCGGTGTTGGAACCCAGATGCGTTGCCCCAGTGTGCAAGAGCCAATGGCACGACCGAGGACCAGCTGACGGTGCTGGAACCCGGTTACTAAGCAGTAGGTGCCCGCGCTTAAAAGCACTACCAAGGACCGCCTGACGTTGGCGGAACTCGGATACCCAGGAGGAGGCACCTAAGCCAAAGGCTCGGCCCGGAACCAGCTGACGGTGCTGGAACCAGGTGGTGGACCCGAAGGCCCACAGGAGAGGAGAGAACAGCTAGGCCGCGAGGCAGCCGCAGTTACCGAACCCCAACAGTCCTACAGGGGGAGCTGGGCCTACTGGCACTACAGAACCAGCCTTGACTACCAGTTCACGCAGCACACATAGGAAGCTCCTAAACTGGAGGCACCCTGGAGTTGGCTAACCCGACCGCACCACGACGGGGCAAGCATAGGCGTCTCAGTGAGCTTGACACAACCCGGAAACAGCTGACGGTGCTGAAACCAGGCTTGGCACGAGGGAGTACCTGTGTCAAGAACACTGCCAAGAACCAGCTGGCGGTGCTGGAACCCAGATGCGTTGCCCCAGTGTGCAAGAGCCAATGGCACGACCGAGGACCAGCTGGCGGTGCTGGAACCCGGTTACTAAGCTGTAGGTGCCCGCGCTTAAAAGCACTACCAAGGACCGGCTGACGTTGGCGGAACTCGGATACCCAGGAGGAGGCACCTAAGCCAAAGGCTCGGCCCGGAACCAGCTGACGGTGCTGGAACCAGGTGGTGGACCCGAAGGCCCACAGGAGAGGAGAGAACAGCTGGGCCGCGAGGCAGCCGCAGTTACCGAACCCCAACAGTCCTACAGGGGGAGCTGGGCCTACTGGCACTACAGAACCAGCCTTGACTACCAGTTCACGCAGCCCACATAGGAAGCTCCTAAACTGGAGGCACCCTGGAGTTGGCTAACCCGACCGCACCACGACGGGGCAAGCATAGGCGTCTCAGTGAGCTTGACACTACCCGGAAACAGCTGACGGTGCTGGAACCAGGTTTGGCACGAGGGAGTACCAGTGACAAAAACACTGCCGAGAACCAGTTGGCGGTGCTGGAACCCAGATGCGTTGCCTATTAAAGATTGTCTTCCTAGAGCCCCAACTAGCGGTGCTGGAGCAAAGGGTAAGCAGGGGGAGCAGAGTGTAGGCCGAAGCCTGTACTGGAGGCAGCTTCGTGTCAGCGTTGCGTTTGCAGGACACTTTGCCGGCTACACAGTGTGGGAACAGCTGGCGTTGCTGAACCCCACTAACACAATGGCGGGTGTTTTTCTCTGTGCAGCTAGCACTTGCGGGCAAAAACTAGCGATGTTAGAGCCCGTGGTGAAGCAGGAGGAGGAGGAGAGGAGCAGAGTGTAGGCCGAAGCCTAGTTGAACCAATTTCAAAGGAAACCTTTAACCCCCCCTCAGGTGTTACAAAGTACAAGAGACACACCTTGTGCAGTATTAATGCTGCACAAGTGAAAGGTTGCTCTATTAATTTGTCTACTTGCACACGCTGAATGAAAGACGTACACAATTTAGCCCATTCTACAGTCAAACTGTAGTGGATGCGTGACTTGGCTTTTTAAGGAGACGCAGCACAGGTGTCCCAAATAACGCCTTGGTGCTTGGCGCAGCTTCCTGAGCGTTGTTATTTGCTGTACAGGAGTCTGCACTCTTGTGTTATCCCTTGGCAATGCCCTGTTAGAGCTGCCCGTCTTATGACCTCATTTCATGTAGGCCGGTGCGGTTAACGATGGCCATAAATCCCAGACCCACAGTGCCTTTTCATAAAGTCACACTGCGGTGCTGGGATTCGTGGCCTTGAGCAGTAAATATTTTGGCCGCTCACACACGTCCTTACACCTGCTTCAGACTGGGCGGCCTCTGCTGATCCCTTCTCGCATGCCGCGGCCATGAGGCTGCACAGTCTGAAGAAGGCGGAAGGAGATGAGTTAAGACAGGGGAAGATATGCACTGCTCGTGCCCATCAATCACACCCTCGCAGTCAAAATAAGTAAGACAACGAGGAGCATTGTTTCAGGCAGGGCGGACGCACAGGCGCAACAAGCCAACCAATGATGTCAGAATACGGGAAGCGCTACCAAGGGGGGTGCTGCGTATCATTAGAAAGGAAAGTCACACCTCAGGGACAATGGAATGGTCTCAATGAGACACATTTTGTACGTGTTGAGTTCCACGTGGGCAAGGAGAAAAAGTCAGCCACCTTGTACAAATGCAGCAGTACTGCTGTACAAGGTGGCTGTTATACATAGAAACACCTGGGGGGGGTGGGGCCAGGTTCCCTTTAATTTCAGTTCATGTGCCTGCGTGGCGTTTGCAGGTCATGTTGCTGGCTACACAGCAGGGGAACAGCTGGCGGTGCTGAACCCCACTAACACATTGGCTGTTGTTTTTCTCTGTGCAGCTAGCACTTCCGGGCAGAAACTGGCGGTGTTTGAGCCCAGGGTCAGCAGGAGGAGGGGAGGAGCAGAGTGTAGGCCGAAGCCTGCACTGGTGGCAGCTTTTGGTCGGTTGTGCCAGCGTGGCTTGTGCTGGACACGATGCCGGCTACATAGCAGGGGAACAGCTGGCGGTGCTGAACCCCACTAACACATTGGCTGGAGTTTTTCTCTGTGCAGCTAGCACTTCCAGGCTACAACTGGCGGTGTTATAGCCCAGGGTCAGCAGGAGGAGGAGAGGAGCAGAGTGTAGGCCGAAGCCTAGTTGAACCAATTTCAAAGGTAACCTTTAACCCCCCCTCAGGTGTTGCAAGGTACAAGAGCCACACCTTGAACTGCATTAATGATGCACAAGTCAAAGGTTGCTCTCTTAATTTTGCTCCTTGCACACGCTGAATAAAACACGTACACTATTTAGCCCATTATACTGTCAAACAGTAGTGGAGGCGTGACTTGTCTTTTTAAGGAGACGCAGCACAGGTGTACAAATTTACACCTAGGTGCTGGGCGCAGATTCCTTACCGTTGTTATTTGCAGTACAGGAAACTGCGCTCTTGTGTTATCCCTTGGCAATACCCTGTTAGTGCAGGCCGTCTCATGACCTCATTTCATGTTGGCCGGTGCGGTTAACGATGGCCATAAATCCCAGACCCACAGTGCCTTTTCCTAAAGTCAACCTGCGGTGCTGGGATTCGTGGCCTTGTGCAGTAAATATGTTCGCCGCTCACACATGTCCTTACACCTGCTTCAGACTGGGCGGCCTCAGCTGATCCCTTATCGCATGCCGCGGCCATGAGGCCGCACAGTCAGAAGAAGGCGGAAGGAGGGGAGTGAAGACAGGGGAACATATGCACTGCTCGTGCCCATCAATCACACCCTCGCAGTCAAAATATATGAGACAACGAGGGGCGTTGTGTCGGGCATGGCGGACGCACAGGCACAGCCAGCCAACCAATGATGTCAGAAGACGGGCAGCGCTAACAATGGGGGTGCTGCGTGTCATTAGAAAGGAAAGTCACACCTCAGGGACAGTGGAATGGTCTCTAATGAGACACATTTTGTACGTGTTGAGTTCCACGTGGGCAAGGAGAAAAAGTCAGCCACCTTGTACAAATGCAGCAGTACTGCTGTACAAGGTGGCTGTTATACATAGAAACACCTGGGGGTGGGGGGCAGGCTCCCTTCAATTTCAGTTCATGTGCCTGCGTGGCGTTTGCAGGACACGTTGCCGGCTACACAGCAGGGGAACAGCTGGCGGTGCTGAACCCCACTGACACAATGGTGGGTGTTTTTCTCTGTGCAGCTAGCATGTCCGGGCAGAAACTGGCGGTGTTTGAGCCCAGGGTCAGCAGGAGGAGGAGAGGAGCAGAGTGTAGGCCGAAGCCTGCACTGGTGGCAGCTTTTGGTCAGTTGTGCCAGCGTGGCTTGTGCTGGACACGATGCCGACTACACAGCAGGGGAACAGCTGGCGGTGCTGAACCCCACTAACACATTGACTGGTGTTTTTCTCTGTGCAGCTAGCAGTTCCGGGCAAAAACTAGCGGTGTTTGAGCCCAGGGTCAGCAGGAGAGGAGCAGAGTGTAGGCCGAAGCCTAGTTGAACCAATTTCAAAGGTTACCTTTAACCCCCCCTCAGGTGTTGCAAGGTACAAGAGCCACACCGTGTGCAGCATTAATGCTGCACAAGTAAAAGGTTGCTCTATTTAATTTGCTCCTTGCACACGCTGAATAAAACACGTACACTATTTAGCCCACTATACTGTCAAACAGTAGTGGAGGCGTGACTTGTCTTTTTAAGGAGATGCAGCACAGGTGTCAAAATTTACACCTAGCTGCTGGGCGCAGATTCCTGAGCGTTGTTATTTGCTGTACAGGAGTCTGCGCTATTGTGATCCCTTGGTCATGCGCTGTGAGCGCTTCCTGTCTTCTGACCTCATTTCATGTCGGCCGTTGCGGTTAGCGATGGACATGAATCCCAGACCCACAGTGTGTTTTCAAAAAATCACACTGCGTGGCTGGGATTCGTGGCCTTGTGCAGTAAATATGTTTGACACTCACACATGTCCTTACACCTGCTTCAGACTGGGCGGCCTCATCTGATCCCTTATCGCCTGCCGCGGCCATGAGGACACCCAGTCTGAAGAAGGCGGAAGGAGATGAGTGAACACAGGCAAACATATGCACTGCACATGCCCATCAATCACACCCTCGCTGTCCAAAAAAATAAGACACCGAGGGGCGTTGTTTCGAGCAGGGCAGACGCACAGGCGCAGCCAGCTAACCAATGATGTCAAAAGACGGGCAGCGCTAACAAGGGTGGTGCTGCGTATCATTAGAAAGGAAAGTCACACCTCAGGGACAGTGGAATGGTCTCAATGAGACACATTTTGTACGTGTTGAGTTCCACGTGGGCAAGGAGAAAAAGTCAGCCACCTTGTACAAATGCAGCAGTACTGCTGTACAAGGTGACTGTTATACATAGAAACACCTGGGGGTGGGGGGCAGGCTCCCTTCAATTTCAGTTCATGTGCCTGCGTGGCGTTTGCAGGTCACGTTGCAAGCTACACAGCAGGGGAACAGCTGGCGTTGCTGAACCCCACTGACACATTGACTGGTGTTTTTCTCTGTGCAGCTCGCATGTCCGGGCAAAAACTGGCGGTGTTAGAGCCCACGGTCAGCAGGAGGAGGTGAGGAGCAATGTGTAGGCCGAAGCCTGCACTGGTGGCAGCTTTTGGTCGGTTGTGCCAGCGTGGCTTGTGCTGGACACGATGCAAGCTACACAGCAGGGGAACAGCTGGCGTTGCTGAACCCCACTGACACATTGACTGGTGTTTTTCTCTGTGCAGATCGCATGTCCGGGCAAAAACTGGCGGTGTTAGAGCCCAGGGTCAGCAGGAGGAGGAGAGGAGCAGAGTGTAGGCCGAAGCCTAGTTGAACCAATTTCAAAGGTTACCTTTAACCCCCCCTCAGGTGTTGCAAGGTACAAGAGCCACACCTTGTGCAGCATTGATGCTGCACAAGTAAAAGGTTGCTCTATTTAGTTTGCTCCTTGCACACGCTGAATAAAACACGTACACTATTTAGCCCATTATACTGTCAAACAGTTGTGGAGGCGTGACTTGTCTTTTTAAGGAGACGCAGCACAGGTGTCAAAATTTGCACCTAGGTACTGGGCGCAGATTCCTGAGCGTTGTTATTTGCTGTACAGGAGTCTGCGCTATTGTGATCCCTTGGCCATGCGCTGTGAGCGCTTCCTGTCTTCTGACCTCATTTCATGTCGGCCGTTGCGGTTAGCGATGGACATGAATCCCAGACCCACAGTGTGTTTTCAAAAAATCACACTGCGTGGCTGGGATTCGTGGCCTTGTGCAGTAAATAGGTTTGCCGCTCACACATGTCCTTACACCTGCTTCAGACTGGGCGGCCTCAGCTGATCCCTTATCGCCTACCACGGCCAGGAGGCCGCACAGTCTGAAGAAGGCGGAAGGAGATGAGTTAAGACAGGCGAACATATGCACTGCTCGTGCCCATAAACCACACCCTCGCTGACAAAATAAATATGACAACGAGGGGCGTTGTTTCTAGCAGGGCGGATGCACAGGCGCAGCCAGCTAACCATGATGACAAAAGACGGGAAACGCTACCAAGGGGGGTGCTGCGTATCATTAGAAAGGAAAGTCACACCTCAGGGACAGTGGAATGGTCTCAATGAGACACATTTTGTACGTGTTGAGTTCCACGTGGGCAAGGAGAAAAAGTCAGCCACCTTGTACAAATGCAGCAGTACTGCTGTACTAGGTGGCTGTTATGCATAGAAACACCTGGGGGGGTGGGGCCAGGTTCCCTTTAATTTCAGTTCATGTGCCTGCCTGGCGTTTGCAGGTCACGTTGCCGGCTACACAGCAGGGGAACAGCTGGCGTTGCTGAACCCCACTAACACATTGGCTGGTGTTTTTCTCTGTGCAGCTAGCACTTCCGGGCAAAAACTAGCGGTGTTTAAGCCCAGGGTCAGCAGGAGGAGGAGAGGAGCAGAGTGTAGGCCGAAGCCTGCACTGGTGGCAGCTTTTGTTCTGTTGTGCCAGCGTGGCTTGTGCTGGACACGTTGCCGACTACACAGCAGGGGAACAGCTGGCGGTGCTGAACCCCACTGACACATCACCTAGTGTTTTTTCTGTGTAGACAACACTTCCAGGTGGCAACTGACAGTGTTGAAACCCAGGGAATCAAAGAGGAGCAGAGTGTAGGCCGAAGCCTGCAGTGGAGCAAGTTGAAAGGGAACCTTTAACCCCCCCCCCCCCCCAGGCATTTGTTGCTGAAAGAGCCATCTTGTACAGCAGTAATACTGCACATGGAAAATGGTGGCTCCGAAAATTATGCTCCTTGCAAACGCTGAAGTACACACTCATATAATGTGTCCCCTCACACCGTCAAACCATCCCGGAAGTGGGACTTTCCTTTGTAATGTGACACAGCACAGCCGTCATTCCGACCCCCTTGGTGCCGGGCGCCACCTCCTCAACGTTGTTTGGTTCTGTCACGGAGCCCGCGCTGTAATGTTATCCCTTGGCCATGCACAGTTAGCGGTGCCCGTCTTCTGACATCATGTAGGTGTCAGGCTGGCAGTGCCTGTGCGTCCAAGCTGCCCGAGATCCAACCTTGCAGTGTCATCTAATGTAGTCCCACTGCGGGCCAGGGATCCATGGGCATGCGCAGTGCATATCATCGCCTCTCACTCACCTCCTTCCTGCTTCTTCAGACTGTGCGGCGTCACGGCCGTGGCATGCTATTAGGGATCAGCTGACGCCGCCTAGTCTGAAGAAGCGTGAAGAAGGGGAGTGAGAGGCTAGTATATGCACTGCGCATGGCCATGGATACCAGGCCCACTGTGGGATCACATTAGACGACACTGCGAGGTGTGATTTCGGGCAGCGTGGACGCACAGGCGCAGCCAGGACGACAACAAATGATGTCAGAGGACGGGCAGCGCAAACTGTGCATGGCCAAGGGATAACATAACAGCGCAGGGTCCATGACGGAATCAAACAACGCTAAGGAGGCAGCGCACGGTGCCAAGGGGGTAGCAATGACGGCTGTGCTGCGTCACATTACAAAGGAAAGTCCCACCTCCGGGACGGTTGGACGGTGTGAGGGGACACATTACATGAGTGTGTAGTTCAGCGTTTGCAAGGAGCATAATTTCAAGAGCGACCTTTCCCTTGTGCAGTATTAGTGCTGCACATGGTGGCTCTTTCAGTAACAAACGCCTAGGGGGGGGGGGGGACAGGTCCCCTTACATTTTAGTTGTGCCAGCGTGGCGGTCGCATGACACGTTGCCGGATACACAGCTGGGGATCAGCTGACGTTACTGAACCCCAATAACAGAGGAGCGACTGTTGACTGTGCACACAGCACTTCCAGGCACCAACTGGCGGTGTTAGAGCCCAGGGACAGCAGGAGGAGCAGATTGGAGGTATTGCCGCACACACAGCTGGGGATCAGCTGACGTTACTGAACCCCAATAACAGAGGAGCGACTGTTGACTGTGCACACAGCACTTCCAGGCACCAACTGGCGGTGTTAGAGCCCAGGGACAGCAGGAGGAGCAGATTGGAGGTATTGCCGCACACACAGCTGGGGATCAGCTGACGTTACTGAACCCCAGTAACAGAGGAGCGACTGTTGACTGTGCACACAGCACTTCCAGGCACCAACTGGCGGTGTTAGAGCCCAGGGACAGCAGGAGGAGCAGATTGGAGGTATTGCCGCACACACAGCTGGGGATCAGCTGACGTTACTGAACCCCAATAACAAAGGAGCGACTGTTGACTGTGCACACAGCACTTCCAGGCACCAACTGGCGGTGTTAGAGCCCAGGGACAGCAGGAGGAGCAGAGGAACAGGGTGTAGGCCGAAGCCTGATTGGAGCAAGTTGAAAGGGAACCTTTAACCCCCCCCAAGACGATTGTAGCTGAAAGAGCCATCTTGTGCAGCACTAACGATGCAAAAGGAAAAGGTGGTTCTTTTAATTATGCTCCTTGCAAACACCGAAGTAAACACTAAAAATGTGTCCCCTTATACCGTTAAACCGTCCCGGAGGTGCGAATTTCCTTCGTAATGGGACACAGCACAGCTGTCATTCCTATCCCCTTGGTGCCGTGCGCTGCCTCCTCAGCGTTGTTTTAAGCTGTCACGGAGCCTGCGCTGTTCTGTTAGCCCTTGGCCATGCCCAATTAGCGCTGCCTGTCTTCTGACATAATTTGGTGTCAGGCTGTCCCACCTCGCAGTCTCGTCCAACGTAATCCCACTGCGGGCCTTGGAACCATGGACATGCACAGTGCATATCCTCGACTCTCCTCGACTCTCACTCCCCTCCTTCCCTCTTCTTCAGACTGTCACGGCCGTGGCATGCTATTAGGGATCAGCTGACGGCGCACAGTCTAAAGAAGGCGGAGGGAAATGAGCGAGAGCCCGAGGGGAAGATATGCACTGCGCATGCCCATGGATCCCAGGCCCGCAGTGTGACTCAATCAGAAGACACAGCGAGGCGGAATCTCGGGCAGCGTGGCCGCACAGGCGCAGCCAGCCTGACACCAAATTAAGTCAGAAGACAGGCAGCGCAAATAGGGCATGCCCAAGGGATAACAGAACAGCGCAGGCTCCGTGACAGCTTAAAACAACGCTGAGGAGGCAGCGCATGGCACCAAGGGGGTAGGAATGACGGCTGTGCTGCGTCACATTGCGAAGGAAAGTCCCAGCTCCGGGACAGTATAACGGTATCAGTGAACACATTTTATAAGTGTTAAGTTCTGCGTGTGCAAGGAGCTAAAAAAAAAGAGCTACCTTTTCCTTGTGCAGCATTACTGCTGCACAAGATGGCTCTTTCAGTAACAAACGACGGGGGGGGGGGGGGGGGACAGGTTCCCTTACATTTAGGTTGTTGTGCCAGCGTGGCTGTCGCAGGACACATTGCCGGCTACACAGCTGGGGATCAGCTGACGTTACTGAAACCCAATAACACTGGGTCGTATGTTTTTACTGTGCAGCCTGCACTTCTGAGCCGCAACTGGCGGTGTTGGAGCCCAGGAATAGCAGTTCAGGTGGTAGAAAGATGAACACAGCAGGAGACCTGGATGACACCCAATTACTTAATCAGGCAGAGGAGTGGCAAATTCCTGCGAGATCCAGGCCTGGTTCATTTTCAGGAAAGTAAGCCGGTCAACGTTATCGGAGGATAGTCGCATGCGACGGTCTGTTAGTACACCACCTGCGGCACTAAAGACACGTTCCGATAAGACACTAGCCGCAGGGCAAGCCAGCACCTCCAATGCATACTGGCTTAGCTCTGGCCATGTATCCAGCTTAGAGACCCAAAACTTGAACGGGGAAGAGCCGTCTGGGAGTACAGTAAGAGGGCAAGCCATGTAGTCTGTCACCATCTGACGGAACCGTTGCCTCCTGCTGACTGGAGCCGCCGGTAATGGTGTAGACATTTGGGGCGGGCACACAAAAGTGTGCCAGAGTTGTGCCATACTGGGCTTGCCTTGGGCAGAGGCACTGCTTCTGCTCCCTCTTTGGGCAGAGCCTCCCCCACTGCCTCGACGCACTGAGCTGCTTTGTAAAGCACTAGCAGCACTCCTCTCAGTTGGACAGGAGAAGATGATGGAATTCACCAGTGTGTCGTGGTACTCCCGCAATTTACGCTCCCGGGTCAACGCAGGGATGAGGTTTTGGACGTTGTCCCGGTAGCGAGGATCGAGGAGGGTGAACACCCAATAATCAGGCATGTTGAGAATGTGGTCGATGCGGCGGTCGTTTCTCAGGCACTGCAGCATGAAATCCACCATGTGCTGCAGAGTGCCAACTGGCCCAGAAACGCTGTCCCCTGCTTGAGACATGATCTCTGCCCGCTCGTCATCACCCCACCCTCGCTGTACACACTGACCACTGGACAATTGTGTCGCTCCCTCCTCTGAACGGAGCTCTTCCTCCTCCATTGACTCCTCCTCATCCTCCTCACAAATTGGCCCCTGCGTACCCCTTTGTGAGGAACCACGTGGCGCTGACTCTCCAGAAGCTGATGGAAAAGGTGACTCCTCATCCTCCACCTCTTCCACAACATCATCCCTTAACCCTTGCAAAGTTTGCTGAAGCAGGCAGATAAGGGGGACAGTCATGCTGACTAGTGCATCATCTGCACTTGCCATCCGCGTGGAATAATCAAAAGGACGCAAAACCTGGCAGACGTCCTTCATAGTGGCCCACTCTGTGATTGTGAAGTCTGATCGGCGCTGACTGCGACTTCTTTGCGCCTGATGCAGCTGGTACTCCATAACTGCTTGCTGCTGCTCACACAACTGCTCCAACATATGTAACGTGGAATTCCACCGGGTAGGTAGGTCACATATGATGCGGTGTTCCGGAAGGCGGAATCGGCGCTGCAGAGCAGCAATGCGGGATCTGGCCAAGCTGGAACGCCGCAAGTGAGCACACTCTAGGCGGACCTTGTGCAGCAGGGCATCAAGATCCGGATAGTCCCTCAGAAAACTCTGCACAACCAAATTGAGCACATGTGCCAGACATGGGATGTGAGTGAGGTTGCCAAGGGCCAAAGCTGCCACCAGATTTCGGCCATTGTCACACACTACCATGCCTGGCTGGAGATTCGCTGGCAGTAACCACACATCGCTCTCATGCTTGATGGCATTCCAGAGCTCCTGCGCTGTGTGGCTTCGATGCCCCAATGAAACTAGTTTCAAGACGGCCTGCTGACGTTTGGCCACGGCTGTGCTCATGTCGGTCATAGGTAAACGTTCACGGGTCCATGTGGAGGTGGACTGTGACGGATCCTGCAGAGAGGAATCTGAGGAACTGGTGTAAGAGGAGGAGTCGATGCGTACAGACTGGATTCCTGCAATCCTTGGAGTGGGCAGGACACGTCCTGCGCCACTCGCACGATCTGTACCTGGCTCAACAACATTAACCCAATGGGCAGTGAGGGAAACATATCGCCCCTGTCCATGCTGACTGGTCCACGCATCGGTGGTGAGGTGGACCTTGCTACTGACGGCGTTCAGTAGCGCATGTTTTATGTTTGCCTCAACATGCCTGTGCAGGGCAGGGACAGCCTGACTGCTGAAGTAAAAGCGGCTGGGCACCTTGTACTGTGGGACTGCCAATGCCATCAAGTCACGGAAGCTGTCAGTCTCCACCAGCCTGAACGAGAGCATTTCCAGGGACAACAGTTTGGCAATGCCTGCATTCAGAGCCTGTGCTCGGGGGTGGTTGGCCGAGAATGCCCGCCTTTTCTCCCATGCCTGTACTACCGATGGCTGTAGAGTAGACTGGGAGTGTGAGGATGACTGGGAAGGTGGTGCTGTGGGTGGAATTACACTAGGTCTCTGGACAACAGTGGAGGAAGAGGCAACACGAGATGAAGAGGTGGTAGCTGCCACTGTTGGTTGGCCTACGTCTTCACTGTGTTTCTGTAACTCCACCGCGTGCCTGGTCCGCACATGTTTCCACATATTTGTGGTATTGAGGTTGCTGACACTTTTACCTCTTTTTACTTTCTGATGACACAGCTTGCATTTGACAAAACAAATGTCATCTGCAACTGTGTCAAAAAAGGACCAGGCACTGCAAGTCTTGGGAGCGCCCTTTTTGGCTTTTGAAAGAGACAGGCTCCTAACGGGTGCCAAAGTGGAGGCTACAGGCTCCGCAGTCTTCCCCCTCCCTCTCCCTCTTTGGCCCGTAAGGGGAAGCTCTTCCTCAGAGCTGCTCCCACCACCTTCCTGTTCCTCACGCCACGATGGGTCAAGGACCTCATCATCTCCACTACCCTCTGCCACCAACTGCTCCTCCTGGGTAGTCTCGGCAGCACAGTACGCATCAGAAAGCGGCACCTGAGTTTCATCATCAGATGCGTACTGCGCTGTGGTCACCGGAGGCACTGGCCCACCTGCCTCTTCAGAGTCAGAGAGAAAAAGCTGTTGGGCATCACTGCACACTGCCTCTTCTTCCATTTCTCCAATGCTGCTTGGCTGGCCCCCTGTTTCCAAGCCAAGAGATTCAGAGAACAGAAGTAGAGACGGCTCCTGTCCTGGGCTCTCTGACTGCCTGGCCAATTTGGCAGGTGGTGAAGAGACAGATGGCTGCTCTCCAGTGCTCTGTGCCTGAGAGGATGTGGCACTAACTGAAGTCGATGCCGAGGCGTTAGCTGCCATCCACCCGACAACGGCTTCAATTTGGTCTTCACGCAGCAGCGGTGCACGGCGCTCTCCGACAAAGCTGCGCATGAAGGACTGTTCCCTGCTGAAACTGAGTGACGACGAGTCACCGGCGCCCGCAGCAGGCACATAATCACCACGTCCTCTCCCTGCTCCTCTCCCTGCTCCGCGCCCACGCCCACGTGCCTTACTCCCTGCCCTCTTCATCTTGGTTGACAGATAAAGATAAGCAGAAAAGTACTAAGGCCTTAGCGTGCTTATTCCTGAAATGCTCCTCCTAACAGGTGTAAGAAACTCTAATGTTGTAAAGTGTGGACTAAACTTTATTATTTTTCAAATGTGGCCTACACAAGTGTTAAGTTGTGTTTGGTGAACTTTACTTTTTTTTTTGTGCAGATCGGGCTACAGAGCTAGTTTAAATCACACGGAGACCGTGCAGACAGCCGTAAACGGTGCTGCAAGGCCAAAAAACCCTCCTCTAGGTTATCCTATGTAGTGTTTTTCCACTATTTAGCTGGAGACGGGTGGAAAGACACTAATAGGAATTTTTTTTTTTAAATTTTAAACAGGCTGCACTATTTGAAAAAAAGGAAATTGTTTTTCAAGGTATGAGGCAGTAACGCACCCTGAGCTGAATCCAACCGGCTATAGCTGCACACAGACTACAGGGCGAGCTGCGCTCACACAGAGACCGTGCAGACAGCCGTAAACGGCGCTGCAAGGCCAAAAAACCCTCCTCTAGGTTATCCTATGTAGTGTTTTTCCACTATTTAGCTGGAGACGGGTGGAAAGACACTAATAGGAATTTTTTTTTTTTGAATTTTAAACAGGCTGCACTATTTGAAAAAAAGGAAATTGTTTTTCAAGGTATGAGGCGGTAACGCACCCTGAGCTGAATCCAACCGGCTATAGCTGCACACAGACTACAGGGCGAGCTGCGCTCACACAGAGACCGTGCAGACAGCCGTAAACGGCGCTGCAAGGCCCAATAAACCCCCTCTAGGTTATCCTATGTAGTGTTTTTCCACTATTTAGCTGGAGACGGGTGGAAAAACACTAATAGGGAATTTTTTTTAAAATTTTTAAACAGGCTGCCCTATTTGAAAAAAAGGAAAATTTTTCTCAAGGTATGAGCCAGTAACGAACCCTGAGCTGAATCCAACCGGCTATGGCTGCACACAGACTACAGGGCGAGCTGGGCTCACACGGAGACCGTGCAGACAGCCGTAAACGGCGCTGCAAGGCCCAAAAACCCCCCTCTAGGTTATCCTATGTAGTGTTTTTCCACAATTTAGCTGGAGACGGGTGGAAAAACACTAATAGGGAATTTTTTTTAACATTTTTAAACAGGCTGCACTATTTGAAAGAAAGGAAAATTTTTCTCAAGGTATGAGCCAGTAACGAACCCTGAGCTGAATCCAACCGGCTATGGCTGCACACAGACTACAGGGCGAGCTGGGCTCACACGGAGACCGTGCAGACAGCCGTAAACAGCGCTGCAAGGCCCAAAAACCCCCCTCTAGGTTATCCTATGTAGTGTTTTTCCACAATTTAGCTGGAGACAGGTGGAAAAACACTAATAGGGAATTTTTTTTAAAATTTTTAAACAGGCTGCACTATTTGAAAGAAAGGAAATTTTTTCTCAAGGTATGAGCCAGTAACGAACCCTGAGCTGAATCCAACCGGCTATGGCTGCACACAGACTACAGGGCGAGCTGGGCTCACACGGAGACCGTGCAGACAGCCGTAAACGGCGCTGCAAGGCCCAAAAAACCCCCTCTAGGTTATCCTATGTAGTGTTTTTCCACAATTTAGCTGGAGACGGGTGGAAAAACACTAATAGGAAATTTGAGAAAAAATGTGCAGCAGGCTGCACTATGAGCAAAAAAGGACAACTGTGTGAGGCAGTGTGAACCCCCCCTGAGCTGAATACAACCGGGTATATGGCTGCACACAGACTACAGAGTGAGCTGCACACACACACACACATACACACACACACAGAGACCTTGCAGAACGCTGTTAAAACAGCGCTGCAAGGCAAGAGCAAGGTGAATAGTGAAGAACACACAGCGTTTTGCTAAATTAGCCTTTGGAAAGGAAAATAAAGCAATTAGCTAGCTCAACTGGCCCTCAGTTAGAACACAGCGTCCTGTCCCTAACTGAAATCACAGCAGAGTGAGCGCAAAATGGCGGCAGCGTTTTTTATAGCGCAGAGTGACATCATTTCAGCAGCCAATCACAGCCTTGCCAGTACTTACATGCCCACCATGCTAAACAGGATGTGCCCACACTTCCAATCATTCCTCATTGGCTGCTGCGTTCTGTTTGAATTCTGGGAACTTCCGATTCCGGTATCCGATACGCGGGAAGTATCGGAATTCGGTATCGGAATTCCGATACCGCAAATATCGGCCGATACCCGATACTTGCGGTATCGGAATGCTCAACACTACTCGTTAGTCTGCATCTAAAAAGCAGTCATCACACCTTGGAGAGCTGTTGCACCAAGTGGACTGACATAAATCATGGCTCCAACACGAGAGATGTCAATTGAAACAAAAGAGTAGATTATCAAACTTTTCAAAGAGGGTAAATCATCACACAATGTTGCAAAAGATGTTGGTTGTTCACAGTCAGCTGTGTCTAAAATCTGGACCAAATACAAACAACATGGGAAGGTTGTTAAAGGAAAAAATACTGGTTGACCAAGGAAGACATCAAAGAGCCAAGACCGGAAACTTAAAGCAATATGTCTCCAAAACAGGAAATGCACAACAAAACAAATGAGGAACGAATGGGTGGAAACTGGAGTCAACATCTGTGACCGAACTGTAAGAAACCGCCTAAAGGAAATGGGATTTACATACAGAAAAGCTAAACGAAAGCCATCATTAACACCTAAACAGAAAAAAACAAGGTTACAATGGGCTAAGGAAAACTTTTGTTTGGTGCCGTTCCAATGAGATTTATAAAGATCACTGCCTGAAGAGAACATGCAAATTTCCACAGTCATTGATGATATGGGGCTGCATGTCAGGTAAAGGCACTGGGGAGATGGCTGTCATTGCATCTCAATAAATGCACAAGTTTATGTTGATATTTTGGACACTTTTCTTATCTTCTTATCCCATCAATTGAAAGATTGTTTTGGGATTAAGAAATCATTTTTCAAGATCATAATGCATCCTGCCATAGAGCAAAAACTGAAAACATTCCTTGAAAATAGACACATAAGGTAAATGTCATGGCCTGCAAATAGTCCGGATCTCAATCCAATTGAAAATCTTTGGTGGAAGTTGAAGAAAATGGTCCATGACAAGTCTCCAACCTGCAAAACTGATCTGGCAACAGCAATCAGAGAAAGTTGGAGCCAGATTGATGAAGAGTATTGTTTGACACTTATTAAGTCCATGCCTCAGAGACTGCAAGCTGTTATAAAAGCCAGAGGTGGTGCAACAAAATACTAGTGATGATTTGGAGTGTTTTTTTGTTTGTTTGTTTTTCATTATTCCATAATTTTTTCCTCAGAATTGAGTGATTCCATAATTTTTTTCCTCTATGCTTGGTTAAAAAAAAGTAACCATTACAGACTATTACATTTTTTTCTTCTTGATTTCTTTTAGTGTTTCTTAAAGCCAGAAAGTTGCCATTTTAAATGACTGTAGTTTTGTGCCATGTCTGTGATCTGCTTTTTTTCTACAAAGTTAAACAACTGAATGAACATCCTCCAAGGCCGGTGATTACATAATTTTTCCAGGGGTTGTATATGGCTGATGGAAGCTGCCCTATAGAGAAACATTGGTCTGTATGCAATGCATTGTTTTTGCGCCTCTTCCTCATCCGTATTTCTCTCTAGTGTGACCCCGGCTTAACTATGTGGTTAGTAATGGTAGCATCATATAGGCGCCTCTCCATTACTAACCTGTGGGCTTGATGTCAGCAGCCATAAAACTGGTGTGACCAGTAGAAGCGCCACTGCAGCGCGAAAAAGCTGTCGTCCTTTCCACTCCTGCTCCCATCCTCCCGACGCCGATGTTTTAAAGTATTGGAATAAAGAAGTTTTTTTAACCGGTGAGTGCCATCCGTTCCTTACAATTTTTGTATCCATTGTGGCTATTTTCTTTGGCATGGCACCCCAGCTCACGGAGTGCTTACTGCTGTATATATGCTTGCAGCATCAGTTTATGCAATTACCTGTGTACTGAGTGGGCTTTCCCGCTGTGCGGATTAATACTTTGTTGGAGCAGCCATAAAACAGCTCACATCAACCGCACAACCATTACTCCACTTGCCACTGCACCAGGGAATGTAGGAAAAGCAGGCAAAGCACCAGAATTGGCACATCTAATAGATGCGCCTTTTCTGGGGCAGTTGTGGGCTGGTATTTTTAGGCTGTGGGTGCCAATATCCATGGCCCTTTACGAGCCTGAGAATACCAGCCCCCAGATGTCTGCTTTAGCTTGACTGGTTGTCAAAAATGAGGGAGACCCCACGCCATTTTATTAAATTATTTATTTAAATAATTAAAAAATATGGCTATTCTTGATAACCAGCCTTGCTGAAGCTAACAGCTGAGGGCTGAAGCTGACAGCTGAGTGTTGCAGCCCCCAGCTGTGAATTTTGTCTGGCTGGTTATCAAAAATACAGGGAAACCCACACAGTTTTTATTTTTTAAATTATTTATTTACAGGGCAGGTGCCGGCTGATGAATACTCCTATCAGCCGCTCCTGTTCTCACTGTTATTAGTGGCAGCAGGTGGCAGCTGATGGGAGCAGTAGTCCCACCAGCTGGCATCAATGACCAGAGGTAAACTTTATACCTTCGATCATAGCTGTGCACTCACACTGTCTTTCGACAGCGTGGGAACTGCGACTGTCTGACTGGCAATGATGATTTTACCGCCAATCAATTTGGCCGATTCATGCATGCCCAGCAACCAATGACAAGGTGGTCTCATGCTGCTGTGACCCTATGCATCTAGTGTAAATATCTCTCTTAGGCTGAAGTCTGAATTCCTGGGTAAATGTGGGTACCTCTCTTAGAAGCCTGTATTTGTGGGTAGGTAGGATCCTGCTGTAATTAAAATGACCACATGTTGAAGGGCAGAGTGCTCGGTCAGAGAGCTAGCATACAAATAACAAAAGACTGACTGGCACTTCCAAGCTAATATGGACAGGTGCAAACTAGGAGCAGCCACCACCATAAACAATATACAAAAAAAAGTTGCACTCTGTCGTGCTAAAGCATGTAGACATGGAATATATTAAATATGAATAGCAATATTGCTCTGGATAATAAGAAAAAATTGACATGCTTGGCACATAATTTGGCCAATTCATGCATGCCCAGCAACAGCATGCCCATGACAGCGTGGCAAACACTGGATGTTTGGGCCCACCATTCAAGTGAATGGAGGAGATCCCACACCATTTATTATATAATTAAACAAAAAATGGAGTGTGGACCCCTCTATTCTTGATAATCAGCCATGAGTAAGCTGAAAGCTGAGGGTTGCAGTTCGCAGCTGTCAGTTTTAGTTTTACCTGTGCTTGTTATCAAAAATAGAAGAGACCCCACATCATTTTTTTAATGTATTTATTTATAGCATAGGCACCGGCTGTTGATTACTTCCATCAGTGGCACCTCCACTCACTGTTTTCAGCAAAATAAGGCGTAGGCTGAATGGAGTTGAAAACTTTTTACCGCTGGTCACAGTTGCTGGCTCATCTGATAGCGTGGGAACTGCAGCTCTCTGTCCGGTGGTAATGATCTTGAAATGAAAGCTGGTGTTTCTTGAGGTGTCATGTGGATGACAGCATAGGAAACACCCAGTATTCGTCATGCTGAACCCAAATAGTAACACGAACTTCCTGGAGAAGTAAGTGTTTAGGGTCCGTGCTCGAACACTAGGTGTTCAGTACGAACCTGAACTTTTTGGATTTGCACATCACTAGTAAAGACAAGTCTGTAATGGAGCTGTAATTCTGATTACATTAATACCTTTGGTGAAGAAATCGGCTTTGTTATTCTTCTGTAATCACTATTTTAAGTTTTTGCTAATTACTTTTTGGTGCACAGGGGTCGGAGTGTGCACTGGTTCTTCATCTTCCTATCTGTAATTACCGAGCCAACCTGCCTGCCTCCGGTCTGTGATTCCCCGGCCCTTCTGCTGCCTCTGGTCTTTGAATGAAATGAAGTACTGGAGAGAAAAATAGCACAAAATAGGGTTTTACCTAAAAAAAAAAAAAAGAAAACAAATCCAGACATATGTGTCAGATTATGTTAATCTGGTACAACAGTAGTATGCATTTTTAGGTTGCAATTATTCAGGTGCTGCGGATCCACAGGTCACAGATTTCCGTGTCAGAAGTTTTGTTTTTTATGGAGATTTCCGCGTTGCTGAGGCATTGAAACCGTCAGTCCAAGAGTGTATTTCATAAATATATATGCGGTTTTATTACTCTACACATTTCAAAATTACAAGCACTTCTTCACGATTCAACTACTGTACATCCAACCACAATCTGTAATTCCCAGCACTGAGCACAACAGAGGGCAACGGACTGAGGTGAAGGAAGCAGAGCCCAGGATATCTGGAACAGGTATGCAACAAATAGGCCATTTTGATTCTTTCTGTCTAAAACAGAATTGAGGTATCCATATTTGTTGTGATGTTGCAATCTTTTAAATCGACCATGATATAATATTGACTTTCTAGACATGTGTTCAAATTGTCTGAAAGTCAAGAGCATTGGAGCTGGTCATTGTAGAAGATGCATCTGTAAGACATCTGCCAACTGCTCTTGTTGAGTTTTTTGTGGGCAAGGTGTAGGCATATATTATCTGATAAGCTTGAGGGTAAATGACACTTTATCTAAATTAGCTCATACCTCAATTTAAACTCCTCTAATGAATGATATATCATCTATATTAAAATGACACGTCACTCGAAAGACAAATTAGCAAATGTTAAAATATTTAAATTGAACTTTAGATTGGTGTACATTTGTGTGGAAGGGCCAGGCAGCTAATTAACATTCAGCATCCCTTAAAGTGGCAGAATGAAATAGCTTTGAAAATGTTTAATTAAATTCTAGACGTAACATTTAGAAGTTGGAGATACCAATCAGACCTTCCCTGTTCTCTGCCTAGCCAGCTGCAAAATATAGTAACTTCTAAGCAGTGTATAAAACATAGTGCTCAATTCACTTTATTAAAATATCCAATAATAATTGATTTAAATGCAATAAAGCCTGTTCATTAGAGGGTTTATATTCAAGAAATATTGAAAGTATACCTAAAACTGTCACTTTTATTGTGAATGAACAGGATAATATGATTTGAACAGAGTGTGATGATACTCAGGATTTGTCCTGCAGCTTTCTCCGATAGCTCGTAAAGAGCTGAAATTTAATATGATGCTTTCAGTCAGTTTAATTGAAATTTAATTGCCACTTTGGGCAGAAGGTTTAGAACTGATCAATAAAAGACTACAGTTCTTTTGCCTTGGCACAAGATTCTGCCTCCACCATACCTGCACAATAAATCTGATCCATTTGGAAAAGTGGGGTGAGCCTGAAGCTTAACTCTGGATACAAAAAATTCTAGATTTATGACTGTTAAGGTAGGGTGTCATGTCCTAGACACAATCTTCACAGTATTTCTCATTAGATTACTTCCAGAGGTAATTTTAGCCATTAGTTCTAAAGTTGATGTTGCTAAAATTTAAAGAAACCTTTGAGGCTCAATTAATACTACTTTATGCAGAGTACAGGGTCTAAGGAGTTGAAGCACTGTCTGTCTTATCCACTTGTTTGAGTATGACTCTGTTATTTTATGAACTATTGCTCACCAGGCAGTTCTATCCTACCTTGCTTCTTTCAGGTCACCAATGGTCATTCCCATATATCTCTTAATGGTGTAAATCCAGGAGATTCTTGGATGTTTTCTTTTTCTTCTGCCACTGACTGATCCAAGCATGACATCTTTCTCCAACTACTGACTCTGCATAACATTGCCAAAATATGCTAATTTTTGTTTGGCTATCTTAGCTTCCAGTGAGAAGTTTGGCTTGACAGTGCAAGATGTCTGTGTTGTTGATCCTCACTGCCCATTGAACCCATAGAAGTCTCCACCAACAAGAAGTTCAAATGCATCAATTTTCTTCTTGTCAGCCATTTTGAGTGTCCAGGTCTCACATCCGTATGTTGCTATTGGTAAGACAATTGGTGGAACATGATATACAACATCTTCTCACAAAATTAGAATATCATAAAAGAGTAAATTTCTTTCAGTTCTTCAATACAAAAAGTGAAATTCATATATTATATAAAGTCATTACAGAGTGATCTATTTCAAGTGTTTATTTCTGTTAATGTTGATGATTATGGCTTAGAGCCAATGAAAACCAAAAGGTCATTAGCTCACTAAAATAGAATACTTTATAACACAGCTTGAAAAATTATATTAAAATCTGAAATGTTGGCCTACTGAAATGTATGTTCAGTAAATGCTCTCAATGCTTGGTTGGAGTTCCTTTTGCATCAATTACTGCATCAATGCGGTGTGACATGGAGGCGATCAGCCTGTGGCACTGCTGAGGTGTTATGGAAGCCCAGGTTGCTTTCCTAGCAGCCATCAGCTAATCTGCATTGTTACGTCTAGTGTCTCTCATCTTCCTCTTGACAATACCCCATAGATTCACTATGCAGTTAAGGTCAGGTGAGTTTGCTGGTCAATCAAGTACAGTGATACTGTTGTTTTTAAACCAGGTATTGGTACTTTTGGCAGTGTGGACAGGTGCCAAGTCCTGCTGGAGAATTAAATTTCTATCTCCAAAAAGCTTGTCGGCAGAGAGAAGCATGAAGTACTCTAAAATTTCCTGGTAGATGGCTACACTGACTTTGGTCTTCATAAAACACAGTGGACCAACACCAGCACATGACATGGCTCCCCAAACTATCACTGATTGTGGAAACTTCATACTAGACCTTAAGCAGCTTGTGGCCTCTCCACTCTTCCTCCAGACTCTGGGACCTTGATTTCCAAATGAAATGCAAAATTTACTTTCATCTGAAGACAACACCTTGGACCACTAAGCAACAGTCCAGTTCTTTTTCTCCTTGGCCCGGGTAAGATGCTTCTGGGGTTGTCTATTGGTCATGAGTGGCTTGACACAAGGAATGCGATACTTGTAGCCCATGTCCTGGATACGTCTGTGTGTGGTGGCTCTTGAAGCAATGACTCCAGCAGCAGCAGCAGTCCACTCCTTGTGAATTTCCCTCAAATTTTTGAATAGCCTTTTCTTAACAATTCCTTTTCAAGGCTGCAGTTATCCCAGTTGCTTGTGCACCTTTTTTTACCACACTGTTTCCTTCCACTCAATTTCTCAAATATCCTTGGATACCGCACTGTGTGAACAGCCACCTTCTTTATCAATTACTTTTTGTGGCTTACCCTCCTTGTAGAGTGTGTCAGTGACTACCTTCTGGACATCTGTCAAGTCAGCAGTCTTCCCCACGATTGTGGACCCTACTGATATAGACTAAGGGACATTTTAAATGCTCAGGAAGCCTTTGCAGGTGTTTTTGTTTATTATTCTAATTTACTGAGATAATGACTTTTGGGTTTTCATTGGCTGTAAACCATAATCATCAACATTAACAGAAATAAACACTTGAAATAGATCACTCTGTTAGTAATGACTCTATATGAGATTTAGTTTTTGTATTGAATAACTGAAATAAATTAACTTTTTGATGATATTCTAATTTTGTGAGAAGCACCTGTATGTGATTTTCATCATTATGGTCAACTAGTCTTCTCTCAATAGAAGGGAACTGATAGACTAGTCGGCACATTACCGCAAGTATGCAAATTGCATACCTGCAGTCATGCGACCACCCACTTGCACGGGGTTTATAGCACCTCCAAAGGTAAATGTATGTATTACACAGTTCCTCAATGTTTGCGCATGTAACACACAGATGTATTAGGTCCTCCAGAGTGATTGATGCCTATTATAGCCACACTTCCCCTGGCTAATTGATAGATATGGGACCTGAATTTGACCGCTTAACCCCTTTATCAACTCATAATAGACTAATAGGAACAAATGAAGGAGGTTTTATAAATCAGAAATGAGTGGAGGATTCCCCCCATGTGTCTGCATTCACTAAACTTTGTATTCCTGGTGTTAAAATTGAGGAGAAAAAGAAAAATCTGAAAAATAAAGAGTCATAAATCGGGGAAATTTTTATGAAGGTGGGTGACTGCTCTCATGTAAAAGCATATATGTACCATGTATGTACTGTAGGTGCATATTTGTAATTGGCCTACTCAGATGGTACTGCGCTCACGGCATTGTGGTGCAATGAAGATAAGAGGGGGTTTTATAAAGATAGTCACCTTCAGAAAGTCATTAATGAAAAAATGGCTATAAATATTTTCAAATGTCAGTGCTGAATGGAGAATCCAGCAAGGCGTGCGCTGTAAATCAGAAGCAGGACCTTGGGAAAGAATTAAAAAAAGGGACAGGGTTCCTTGGTATTTTAGAAGTAATTACTAACGGAGAGAGGGTAATGATGGCGCTGTAAATCACATTAAGTTTGGCCATTAGAGGTGGATTGGTTTATAAAGCGCAGCCACGATTCCTGGAAATTGCAGGGAAAGTTATTTCTACTTTTCCGTTTAGATTATTCACGTCCCGCCCAGCTTTTCTTCTACCCCTTCTCTCCTGAATATTACTCATTTGGTGAAGATGATTTTAGCGCTATAAAATTACACACTTGGTTGTGCGGCATCATCATGTTCCGATTCAATACAATTACACATATCATACACTGGGTGCCCCCATATACAGGAGATCTAATTGTGATGTCACCGCTTTCATCAACTTCACTGAGCATTGCAATGAGAAAAAAGAAAGTGTTACTTTATCATAATTTTTTTTTACTTGCATTTCTTCCCATTCACCCTTTATAGATCACAAAATTCAATATTCTTTCCAACATTTATAAGTACAGATGTGTCCTGTTACTGTTCTCTAATCCCAACACTTGTCTGCTGTTAGAATTTAAGCAAACGTGAAAAAACATGGTTAAAAAATATATCCTTTTTTTAATTTAACTACTCATTTTTTCAGGTCATGCTAATAAAAAACAACTTTTGGTTAGTGTATATCTTTTATACTGAAATATGCAAGATTAAAATTAATTGGTATCATGACAAATTGCAAGACTTGGCAAAAGTTGAAACTGACACGTTTATGTGGGCTGCACTGTGGTAAGGAAGAGTTCGGAGACTCCAAACATTTTTTATTAATACCAATGCATTTCTCGGCTGGAAAGGTGCCTTTATCAAGGTATAAAACCCAAGAAACCAAAAACACTTTGATCCGACGCAGAAAAATTGTATTAATAAAAACCAATATGGGATTTCAAGGTTCTTCTTTGCTGCAGTGCATCCCATCTAAACGTGACAGTTTCCATTTTTGCCATTACATCTGGAAGAACTTTTTTCATCCAGCTACGGAGCAGCAGTGGCAGCTTTCCATGCTTTTATAGGTGTTGTGCTTGCAGATAACACCTTCAGGTGAGCACTACCATCGCTTACACTTATCCTTTATCAGACAGTATTGCCCTTTTTTGTGTGCACTTCTGTCCCGCCCTAGAGCTTAACACAATTCATGAAAAGTTGCTTCATTTCTCATGTACTTAGAACAGTGCATAAGAATTAACACTATTTCAGTTATCCTGACATTTTGCACTAGTTTTCCTCTTTGCATGCGCTCTCTATATTTTTAAGATTTTTAAATGAGACTAGCTGCTATGATGTCTCTCTTACACGGCACACACAGACCTGAGAGACTCTGGCTCCTCTCACTCTATGTAGCAAATGTTGAGAATCAGCAATAGCAAGAACGATTGTCACGAGTTTACTGCGACAAAGAGGAGATAGAAGACCGCAGAGTCTGATTTCTCCTACTCCTGCACTGATTATAAGCACTTCACCTTCATATTAAACAGTACAGGTTTATTTTAGCAGTGCAGGGGTTAATATGTTCAGTTGAGACTTTTGGAAGCTTTCCTGCATTAAGTCTCTTAGCTGTTCACTGTTCTTCACTCCCATCTCCTATATAATCTGGGCCTTGACCAGCACTCATTGTCAGAGCTAGCTTTTGCTGCATGGCTGGAGGTTGTTGGTTGATGTTATTGGAGAAGGCGTTTGGGGGATTTATCTGTGACTGTTGCTATGTTTTGGTCGGGTGCTAATTCCCTTCCTTCTATTACTTTGGTTTTACCCCATCCTTCACTCCCCGTTAGTTTGGTTGCTGTATTATGGTACACTATTACTCCCATCTTCCTTGGGTGTGAGAAGAGTACAGAATGAGGACAGGTTCCGGAGCTAAGGCAAGATATGTCACCTCAGCGTCTTCACCATCAGAAGTAATGCAGGTTCCAGGGCGAGTTAGGGCATCCTGAGCGTTAGGGACAGGGAAGGAGTCCCTGGTCCCAAGACACCTGACAACAGAATCGCGACAATGATAAAATACATCAGTACTGAGAATTGGTGTTGTGAATCCAGTGCAGGGATGAGATAAGTACTTGCTAGAACTAGCAAAAATGTCTGCTTTATGTCTCTCTAAGTGCTTGTGCAGAAGAACCTCTGTCATCTGTTGGACCTCTGTCATCTGTGGTTTTGATGGATAGTACTTGTACCGATGTTATTCTATAAGGCCATTGCACATGTCCAATTTTTTCCTCTGATCGAGTGGTCCGAGGGAAAAACAATTCTATTATCCAATTTTGATATGAGTGTGGGATCAAAATCGGCAATACAAGTCTATGGGTACAGAAGGGGAAAATATCGGACATAGTAGTCATTCGAGTGCGGTCCGATGTTCACGGATTGACTGAATGGAGAAGGATTCCATTCTGAGCAAACTCTGATAAGAATCTAATTAGCATAACCATTATCATTTTTCTTGGATGGATAAAAAATGATCACGTGACACTAACTGTTCCCCTGCATCCTCCTCCTCTCCTTCAGTCAGCTGGCAGTCCATACTGTTTTGAGGAAATCGAAGTTTAGCTGGATATCTGAATACATGAGTTCAGTACAATACTTCATTCTTTACTCCTCATCCATATAAAATTCACAGTAAGGATAGTAGCTGAGAGAATTACAGCCAACAGACATTTTGGGTACTGCAGTGCTTCTTTTGCCCACATCTTTAAAGGGAATCTGTCACCCCAAAATTGGCCTATAAACTAAGGCCACCGACATCAGGAGCTTATCTACAGCATTCTGTAATGCTGTAGATAAGCCCCCGATGTAACCTGAAAGATAAGAAAACCAGATTATATTATGCTCACCCAGGGGCAGTCCCGCTGCGGTCTGGTCGGATGGGCGTTGTGGTCCAGTTCGATGGGCGTTGCGTTTCAGGTCCAGCACCTCCCATGTCTGCTCTATTGAGGGCAGAGCAAAGTACCGCAGTGCGCAGGCACCAGGAAAGGTCAGAGAGGCTTGGCGCCTGTGCACTGCAGTACTTTGCTCTGCCCTCAATAGGGCAGACAAAGTACGCCTGCACAGGAGCCGCGCAAGGAAGACAAGAAGAGGACGTCATCGTATGAAGATCGTATAAAGATGATAGGTGCTGGACCCGGACCGCGACACCCATCGGACCGGACCACGCCGGGATCGCCCCTGGGTCAGTATAATATAACCTGGTTTTCTTATCTTTCAGGTTACATCTGGAGCTTATCTACAGCATTACACAATGCTGTAGATAAGCCCCTGATGTCGATGGCCTTAGCTTATAGGCCAATTTTGGGGTGACAGATTCCCTTTAATATGAATACCTTTTATTTTTCATAAATAAACTCTGCTTTTCCTGGATCAATTTTTTTTAAAATGGAGAGGATATTATCAAGAGTGTCTGTCGATAGAGTGTCTGTCGATACAGAATGACTGTCCAAATCAAGCACTTGGTCGATGCACCCTTGGTGTGGCCAAACATTTCAGGCACCTTCCCACCTGCTTGTTTTCTATCTGTCTCCAATTACTGATTCCTCGACTGACAGCTTTGCCTTCATAGGAACAAGAGCAGGGCAGAGATCAATAAAAAACAAATGGGGACGGTGCACTGAAATGTTTGTCCGTGCACCAAGCAACTGCGCTTGGTTTGAACAGTCATTTTCTGCTGACAGACTCTAAACCATGTTCCAAGGAGTACTTCTTAGTGGTAATGATCTTCCACTTTAAGAGTGAAATCGGGAGCTTTATGGTTTATATTAGGGATGGTCCCATATTCAAATGGAGCCCCCCTGGCAAACAGTAGCTGTTAAAGGACCTAGATTTTATGTTTCGTTAAGTAGACTGATTTAATTGATTGCACATCACATCAGTGCCATGAATGCCAAAGGTGGCTTCCTGTGTTGCATTTTATTTTTTTGGCAAATTTTAAAGATTTTTAGTTTAAACCCAGGCATGCCTTACCAAGTAAAACATATCCGAGGAGATTTACAAAAAGTGTTTAACTTTTAAATGGGCTGGACAGTGTTAAAAAGGCGCCCACTTTATCATAGAGGATCAGTCTGGATGATAAATTTGATGCATCTTTTCACCATCTATTACTTGGCTTACTTTGGTCAGCTAAGTTACATCATATTGTGATGCAATTTTGGCAAATATGATCGTGATTTAGGTCTCACTCTTTTCTCCATTTGCTTCCCATAAGGACATGTCTTATTGTTGAGCATGTAAAAATCTGTGTGTACAACACATAACTTAAGTGGTGCAAGGCATGAAAGATAGGTGTTTTTTTTGCCACAAACGAAGCCAAATTTCTGGCACGTGTAACTTCAATAATTGGCCCCAGTGCTCCCTTGTTGTAGCTAACCATGCTTTTAGTATATTAAAGATGTAAATGTCTAACAATGAAGGTTCATTTGTACGGGTTGGCAGTGAGAACTCTCCATAGAGCAAGTTCCCTGCCATCCATCTCTCCTGTATTCTCCGAGAAGATTAAAAAAAAAAAGTCAGCACCTTCAGCTCTCAAGGAAGAATTACAGCGGAGCGCTGTGTAATTTCGCTGACCAAAATCTTGCTTCATAAGTAATCAGGTATCGGGGCAGATTTATATGTGTTCCGGTGTAACGGATAGCCATGCTCCTGAGATATCGAGGATAGACCAGAAATGCTCATCTTATGTTTAACCCCTCAAGTTCAATGTTTCCAAACTGGGAAAGTGTACCAGTATTCAGTATGTAGTTTACCTGCAAATTGGTGCGACTGATACTTGCAAATAGTGTTTGTTCAATTATTCTCCGTGAAAACTATGCAGCCATCACATTCTTATCGTCTGGACCAGGCTGGGATGCCTAGGGCTCACCAGTAAGATTCATTTTGGGGCCCACCTTAGAGGTATATCCAAATATACCCTGACCCTGTTAGCCATTTCCTATATGCTTCACTATAAAGTGGGCTAGGTTTCCATGCGGCAAAATCTCCATGGCAGTATATGAAGATTGTGGCAGTCAGGAATTGGCACATATGATGTATCTTGTGAAAGGTGAGTTTTAAACCAGCCCGAAGAAATGCAGTTACAGTATGTGGTTTTCAAAGCAAAATGGTGCAGCTTCCAGATTTCTTATTAATGGCTGTCCTGTTTTGCAACTAAACAATGTTTTTTATCTTCACAACTCAAAGGTCATTAACAGTCAATTTGAAAACCATTTATTTTAATTGCCTTCTGAAAACTACACCTCCAAGCATATGTCACTCACAGATATGGCACATGCCACACATGGACTACTAATGTAACAAACACATCCACAAATGGTTTGTCCACACATAAGACACATGATAGACACCCCACACATACACTGGGCATGTCTCACACATATGCCACTGCCTAGGGCACATACTGGACGCATTACTCACACATCTGACAAATGCCTCACACTAGCCATGACACTTGCATATAAGACTTGTGCTACGCACCTCACCTCACTCTGGACACACATGCCACACGTCCATTCATAAGTTGTCATATAAAGAATCACATGTACCAGACTGTTGCCAAATTCTGATTAAAATCAAGACACATAGCCCGATCCTGATAGGTCACCCTTCCATTTAACGCAATAACTCACCCACTCATTATGGTAAGCCACACCACATTTTAATGACACTGCACATGCTCTGACAGCAGGTACAAACTACTGGCTCTCAAGATGCCTTGGGTGGCTGAGAGAGGGCCTTCTGTGCAGCTGCATTGGCTGGAATATGGGGTGGAAGCAGCTGCTTAGTTATGGAGGTGGAGCCTTGGACGATAGGCTGGCTAGTTGAAGAGTCAGTAGGAGATAATATAATAATATAATAATAAAATAGGTGTCATGCAGCTCACTCGAAACCTTTTATAACCACTGTCCTGCTCACTGCATGCACTGCTCTGCTTCTCCCATAGTCAAACCTTCTCATTGAGCTGGTTCAGTATTGTTATATCCTCCTGTTGCTAGAGAGTCTCCACCCGGCTATAGGAAAGCACAGTCAGACTTTGCAGGAATTTAAAACCACAGTGTGCTGCAGAGTTTTGCTTATGTGGCCTATTTTACCCTGCCAGCAGTGGATTTACTAGGCAGCTCCTCCCTCCATACCTTGCATGAGTTTGAAGTCTATCTCTAGTTTCCTGTCAAGGTGCTTTATTGTTTGACTCTTCTGTTACCGGCCCACTTTGTTTACTCGTTATGTCTGATCTTTCTACATTACCATTCAAAACTTTTGGGTCACTTAGAAATTTCCTTATTTTTGAAAGAAAAGCACAGTTTTTTTCCAATGAAGCTAACATTAAATGATTCAGAAATACACTCTATAAATTGTTAATGTGGTAAATTACTATTTTAACTGCAAATTTCTGGTTTATAATGCAATATCTTCATAGGTGTATAGAGGCCATTTCCAACAACCATCACTCCAGTGTTCTTATGGTACTTCGTGTTTGCTAACTGTGTGAGGAGGCTAATGGATGGATAGAATACCCTTGAAAACCCTTGTGCAAGTATGTTAGCACAGCTGAAAACAGTTTGGCTGATTAGAGAACCTATAAACCTGACTTTCCATTGAGCTAGTTGAGAATCTGGAGCATTACATTTGTTGGTTCCATTAAACTCTCAAAATGGCCAGAAAAAAAGAACTTTCATGTGAAACTCGACAGTCTATTCTTGTTCATGTGAGAAATTGCCAAGAAACTGAAGATTTCCTACAACGATGTGTAATACTCCCTTCAGATGAGAGCACAAACAGGCTCTAACCAGAGTAGAAAAAAAAGTGTGAGGCCCCGCTGCACAACTGAGCAACAAGACAAGTACATTAGAGCCTGTAGTTTGAGAAATCAAAGCCTCACATGTCCTCAACTGGCAACTTCATTAAATAGTACACGCAAAACGCCAGTGTCAATGTCTACAGTGAAGAGGCGACTCCGGGATGCTGGCCTTCAGGGCAGAGTGGCAAAGAAAAAGCCATATCTGAGACTGGCTAATGAAAGGAAAAGATTAATATGGGCAAAATAACAGACATTGGACAGATGAAGATTGAAAAAAAGTGTTATGGACAGACAAATCCAAGTTTAAGGTGTTTGGATCACACAGAAAAACCTTTGTGAGATGCAGAACAACTGAAAAGATGCTGGAAGAGTGCCTGACGCCATCTGTCAAGCATAGTGGAGGTAATGTGATGGTCTGGGGTTGCTTTGGTGCTAGTAAGTGGGGAGATTTGTACAAGGTAAAAGGGATTTTGAATAAGGAAGGCTATCACTTGATTTTGCAACGCCATGCCATACCCTGTAGACAGCGCTTGATTGGAGCCAATTTCATCCTACAACAGGACAATGACCCAAAGCACACCTCCAAATTATGCAAGAACTATTTAGGGAAGAAGCAGGCAGCTGGTATTCTATCTGTAATGGAGTGGCCAGCGCAGTCACCAGATCTCAACCCCATTGTGCTGTCGTGGGAGCAGCTTGACCATAAAGTACGCAAAAAGTGCCCATCAAGCCAAACCAACTTTTGGAAGGGGCTACTAGATGCATGGGGTGAAATTTCTCCAGATTCCCTCAGCGAATTAACTGCTAGAATGCCAAAGGTCTGCAATGCTGTAATTGCTGCAAAGGGAGCATTCTTTGACGAAAGCAAAGTTTGAAGGAGAAAATTATTGTTTCAAATAAAAATCTTTTTTCGAACCATGTCATTGTCTGGACTAGATTTTCAATTCATTTGGCAACTCATTTGATTAATAAAAGTATGAGTTTTCATGGAAAACACAAAATCGTCTGGGTGACCCTAAACTTTTGAACGGTAGTGTACTCTTGACTCTGGCTTCATATTTTGAACCTGTGCTCCCCGCCGCTACCTCAGACTTCCTAACCACGTCTCCGCCTTCTCCCTGAGTGCGTTGTATTCTGCCTTTGACCCATTGATCAGCTTCTGTAGGTTTTGGAACTGCCCTGGAGTGGTACACTGGTGACTACCCTAACGGCTCAAGCTTATCCTCACCATCACCATCGGCTCTACTGAAGACCAGGTAGTCATTTAATAACGTCCCTCCAGGGTAAGCCTGGCCATGGGTGCAGACCCACCGTCATCACACTGGGTTGTTTAAATAAACTACATACTATATTATATGGATGTGTAGCCTGGCTTAGGGGTCCATCGGGGGGAAGCACCATATCTCCAATGGGTCAGTCCAAGCCTATATATCATTTGTGCATATAGAAAACAATGAATGTCCTATTATCTTTATTGCAAAACTCTCTGCCAAACCATAAAGTAGATTCATTCAGACTGAAGTGTATACTGTGCATCAGCTAAATCCATACACGTAGCTAATTAAGCATGATATTGCAAAATAGTATCGTGGTGGACATTTTACTGCACTTTCTTGAGCAAACTGTTGCCTAAGGGCTGTCATCTTAGGTTTCATTTACTTACATCCTCATTACAGGACAATTACTGGGTTACACCGCTGGAGCCTTGTATTAAACAACTTGAGAATGTAAGAACATTCTGTGGCTCTTTTTTATAACTGAGCCAGAATTTTACGGCCATTTTTTTAGTGAATATTCCTCAAACAGCAGCTCAGGCACCACCATAATGTAGAATAAAATAAATAATATAAAAAATAAATAAAATAAAATCAGAACATGTTTCAGTGTTTGGTTTTATTTAGTAAATAACATATATGCGAGGTGATACTTTAATGCTATACCAGCAGTACAGAGGTTAATTTAACATTTGCCCATTTAGGTTGCATTCTTTGGTTTTAGTGGGTTTAGTGTTTGCCGGAGAATTTGGCAGCTCTGGGCCATTTGACTGTAACGCTACATTTGATGTAAGAAATAGATCTTCAGTGCAGGTTTGCCAGTAATGACTGATAAATGAGGCTCACAATCTGCCATGGAGGAAGAGGACAAATATGCATTAGGGGAATGGACTTGAAAAAGTGAAAACACCTGTTGCTGTAATGTCAGCCCATAGATAACCAAGGTGGGTGTAAGGCCTTATTCAAACGTCAGAGATTTTTCACATATGCAAAAAGTGGTCAGTGTTTTGGATCCGAATTTCATCCGCATGTCAGGTTTTACCATCAGTGTTTTTCACATATGAAAAATATCAGTAAAACAATTACAGACAGCACACAGACTACACAGTGACGCCATCCATGTGCTATCTGTGATTTTCATGAACCCATAGACTTGTTTGGGTGATTTTCATACATTACGACAGTAGAAAATGGAAATGTCTCAATGATTTTTTTTCCCGGCACAATGTCAGCATAAAAACTTTGATGTGAATAGCTCCATTAATTAAAATAGCTTTGTTTTCTATCTGTAAGTATCACTGATAGCATGTGTTCATGAAAAAAGGGCATTTGAGTCAGGTCTAAAGGACAATGATTCACAATAGTTTTAAAAAAATGAAAACCTCCCCGAAATTCCCATTAAACTCACAAAAGGATTTTTTTTCATTGTTTTTATTTATTTTGGTTAATATGCTGGTTTATAGCTTTGTGTTGCCATGCGCTTGGTTCTAATACTTGAGCCTGGCCTGTGCTTTATTGTCTGCTTCTCTGTCTGCAGAGCCACTGCAGATACACCTTTTCTCCTGGTGTTTAGTTTCTGCTACCTTTCTTCAAGTCTTTTTAGAGTAACAGGTGGTGTCATTAATCATTTGTCTGCCCTATCACCTTTCTGGTTAGGCTTTATATACTTTACCCCTGCTGGTATTTCCTACTGGTGATAGACTCATTTGGATGACCAACCATAGTACTGTAGTTTAAGCCAATCAGTGAAAGACCAGCTAGGGTCTATCTCTCTGCTGTTTATGTTCTTTAACATGCACGTATCTTCTGTTTCTTTTTAGGCAGTAGGAGGAATATTATCTAACTGTAAGTTCTTAATTCGTTATTTCATATTTTGTGGTTTGTTTTACTCACTCTGGGATCTTTTTCTATTTCAGCACACTTTCCCTTTTGTAGGTAATTTTCACTGTGCTCTGCCCTCCAGTTCGTTAGGAGGAAAGTGAAGCACTCGGTGGCCTTTCAGACAGCAGAGGACCAACTAGCCATTGTCTAGCCTTTGGTTAAAGCTCAATTCACACAGGAACCACTAGGGCCTGCGAGGTCAAGATCTCTAGTCTGTTAGAAACTGGCAGGGTCAGTTGCAGTTTTTAGTGTACTTTCTATTTTTTTTCCGAGTGAGTTGCTACACTATCATGACAGTTTTATTGTGGATATATATTATACTTTCTGTAAGCACCATTTTTAAGTATATATGATGCCTAAACGATATATGATTACATATATAATGAATAATTTCCTGTAATTTTACTTTGAAAACTAAATTGATTTATCCTTATTGGAGTATTCACCGCCCCATTCCAATGGGGATCTCAGAGGCTTATTCTTGGATCAGTGAGTGGATACTCAAGTTATCACTGATTCTGTGGATAGGAAATAACCATTTAAGAGCATTTAGGCTAGGTTCACACTGTATCTGTGCCCACTGTAATGTGCCCACACTCGGGAGATTCAGTATGTGCCCGACAGTGTGCACAATCAGGCTAGATGCTGAGACATCCATATAACACAGGGAGTTTATGTAAAAGAAAATGTATACAGCATGGTATGTTTCTTTACAGTTGCTCTCTGTACTGGAAAGCCCAGTATGTAGCTCTTGCCTGTACGGTAATATTGTAAAGGGTGGCTAAGATTGTGGATGCACCCACCCCTTTAAATACATCCAGGTTAACTGTGTATATGTTGTTGTATTTACTATGCCATTTCAAGGGCTGCTGTATATATATTACCTTTATGCATATAAGGTTGTAGGGAATGTGCAGTACTGAAGTTTGCCCACTAGATGGGGGTAACTTAAAATAGTGTACATAGTTTTCTAATAGGAGGAGTCTGCTGTGGGTAAGTCAGGAGCATTTCCTGATTTGAGTAAGTGAAGACTGGGAGCTGATACAGCTCAGAGGAGCCAGGGAGCCCCAGGCGTCCCAAAGGGCTTAAGAGCCTGGGACAGCGCAGCAGCTACGCAACGTTCTATGAAAAGGGCCCAGCCGTCCAGTGCCAGTGGGTCAGCAAGTTACAGCTAAAGAATTGCAGCAGGATTAAGATGCAGGTCACTCCACAATGTGGCAGCTTTCTGTGTGGGCAGACACCCTTCTATCTGGTGCGAAACAGACGTGGGAACTCCTAAGAGTAGTCATGCTGGACAGGGAGGACGCTAAAGTACCGAATGGTTCGGTACATCCCGGGGACACCCTGGGAGGAATAAGTGAAGATACAGGGAAAGTAAAGGATGTGAACGATGCCGTACTCTGTGTTGATGCTCTAACTGATGTGGATGTGCTGCAACTGGAACCAAGTAACGTTCTTCATTTAAAGTTTGAAATGGACTCTACCTCTTTGTGCTCAACAACACCAGCAGCCGAGCTTCAGCAGCCCCGATGGGACCCTGATGGTGCAGAGGGTGCAGCAGAAGGAATGCAAGGAAAGGGACACTGTTTTCATGTGGCAGGAGGCCAGGGCGTGCTTAACCAGATATGCTCAGCCACGACTGCGGCCCTGTCCCTCACAATAGCGGTATATAGACGCATACTTTCAAGATTGAAGATGAAAGATTACACTTTTAGGCCACTGGTGAATGAAGGCCTATGGGTAGCATTACAGTATGTCCAGAATAGCTCTCCACGTATACTGTAGGCTAAGGGCACAGATGTGGAATGGCAAAAGGTTGAGCAAATGGGATTCTTAAGAAGCGATAAAGCAGAGTTGAGATTATGGCAACAGGTGTAACACAGTTGCAATCTTCAGGGGAGCAAATGAAACTCAGTGTTGAGGATCTGGTGAAGCAGAGCTGAGTTGCACATCAAGTTCAGAGATGGAGCTCAACTGGTGTTGTAGCAGAGTTAACTCTGCCTTATCTCTATACGATTCAGTTCTGCTTCACCAATTACATGCTGTATTTTTTTTGGCAATACAGTAGAGCTGGGTTTGTCTCAGTGTCCACTGCAAAGCTGGAAATGTTATGCCAGAGTTCATTTAGTGATGTAGCTTAATTTGCCACATATTCCAAAGCAGATCTGGGCAGTGATATAGCATAATGACCCAGCAATATAGCAGATCTGGGTTTGTCAGTAGGTTCATGCAGAGTTGACATATGGAAATGCAGCGCCCCAGAGACCTGATCGTTGCAGGGGAGTGATGGTACGTCTGATGGCACTAAAGGAGTTCACCTGACCAGGTATCACCAGCACACAGTACACTTCACACTCCGGCCACTAGGGGAGCAAAAGGTTTTATTTATTAGGCCACTCCTCACACTGGTAAAACTAGGGGCTGGATAGGAAGTTAGACAGAAGCTGACTGGGTTTTGTCCAGGCAACATCCCGTGGTAGGGGGTGTTGCGGGGAAGATTCAGGGGGTCCCTGTCAGGCGTGGGAATCTGGCAGGCACCTAGCGACAAAGATAGAACGTTACAGAGCCGCGCCTGCGCTACCCTGCTGCGGCATCTAAAGAAAGGACACAAAGCAAATTATATTGTGGAGAAGTGAGAAACGAGATCAAAGCACAAAGGAGAGCCAGTAGGAGTCGTGCCCGGAGGACGGCAACATCCTACTGAGGCGCGTATCCGGTGACCGAAACACCGAAAAAGTAACTGACTTTATGCCTTACTTCAAATACCGCAGGACAGTTAACTATAGGTTGGCTGTCTAACCTACATCACCTAAAAAGACATAGGGGGCAAACGTGGAGAGGGGCGTCTCTAGGGTCTCAGAATAGCTCTGAGCCTTCCCATCAAACGGGTGCGTCCTAGCCATAAAAAACCTGGGGGACGGAGAATAGAAAGAACGAGAAAGAACTAGAAAGAACGAGAACAGAAGTTGTGAGGACTATCTCGAATGCTCAGCAGGGAAGCACTACAACACACAGGCGCTAGTGGTAGGCCACAATTTCCACCTGCAAAGGGAACTCTGGATGTGCCTTCGGACCGGCCGGTCTCAGACAGGCCTGTTGACAGTGCTCTGGATTGAGGATCCTGAAGCTTTCAGTAAAGAGGTAAAGAGACTGCAGCCCTGTGTCCTCATTATTGACTGCACCTCACACCATCGCCATCTACATTATCGGGAAGCCCTGGGGACACACTTCACCTGTGGGAAGGTATACCATCTAGCTGCCATCACATCACCCCAGTGGACTCCAAGCAGCGTCGGTCACCCTGGCCGAATACCACAGGTGGCATCAGAAAGCCTTAGCTGACTTTCATCATCCCTTTTATTGGTCGCCCCTTAGCAGGGTCACGGACCGGGTCCTGCCACCATGACAACCCCAGAACTGAGACAGAGAGGACCGGTACCGAGTAACCCACGGCCCTGCGTCTGGGGGCGCTCTAGAAACAGTCCATGGTAGCAACAAGGAAATCAACTACCTAAATAATCTCACCAGAGCTGACCTTATAAGACCTAAGCAAGTGACATTACAGAAGTACTCTGGGTTGAAACCCAACATGCAAAGTTATCTGAAGGATAACTCGATCCATAAGTAGTGTTTTGCAAAGTGACTGTCTGTTGTAGAAAGCATATCAGTACATTCTGAGGACAATGGAAGAAGCCTATTCATCATGTTTTACAAGAATAGCCAATCTGTTTAGGCTCACCTCTTGAAGTGGACCCATTAGGCCCCAGGTCTGGGTGGTTACAAAGACTCCAAGCATCAGTGCACCTGACATACAGGATGCAAGGACAAGACACCCTTATTAATCTTGGAAACAGCAGGATGGAAACAGCGAAGTCAGCAGGACAGCACTGGTAGAAGTAGGTAACACGGTGAGCACAGCAGGAGTAGAGTAACAAACTAAGCCATGAATAACAATCCGAAGATACAGATGTGTGTCCTAATGGGCCTTCAAAGACCTAGGGAGATGATGTCACGTATCGGGCAACCTGCAAAGTCCAACGTGGAGTACAACTGTTTGCAGCGGACTGTGATTAAGAGAACAGAGCTCGGTATACTTGGGACAGGTATGTAACACAATAATTTGAATGAGTAGAATATAAAATTATATTCTCCCTGTCTGCTTGGTATTCTTCCTGTCCAGTTGGTATTTTCCATATCTGGTTGGTATTCTTCATGCCAGGTTGGTATTTTCCCTGTCTGGTTGGTATTCTCCCTGTCTGGATGGTAATCTTCCTTTCTGGTTGGTATTCTCCTTGTCTGGTTAGTATTCTCTCTGTCTGGCTCGTATTCTTTCTGTCTGTTTGGTATTCTTCCTGCGTGGTTGGTATTCTTTCTGTCTGGTTAGTATCCTGTCTGTCTGGTATTCTCTCTGTCTGGTTGGTATTTTCACTGTCTGTTGGTATTCTCTCTGTCTGGCTGGTATTCTCCTTGTCTGGTTGGTATTCTCCCTGTCTGGCTGGTATTCTCCTTGTCTGGTTGGTATTCTCCCTGTCTGGTTGGTATTCTCCCTGTCTGGTTGGTATTCTCCCTGTCTGGCTTGTATTCTCTCTGTCTGGTTGGTATTCTCCCTGCTTGGTTGGTATTCCCTCTCTCTGGTTAGTATTCTCCCTGTCTGGTTGCTATTTTCACTGTCTGGTTGGTATTCTCTCTGTCTGCTTGGTATTCTCCCTGTCTGGCTGGTATTCTCCCTGTTTTGTTGGTATTCTCCCTTTCTAGTTGGTATTCTCTTTGGCTGGTATTCTCTCTGTCTGGTTAGTATTCACCCTGCCTGGTTGGTATTTTCCCTGTCTGGTTAGAATTCTCCCTGTCTGGCTGGTATTCTCCCTGTTTGGATGGTATTCTCCCTGTCTGGTTGGTATTCTCCCTGCCTGGTTGGTATTCTCCCTGTTTGGTTGGTATTCTCCCTGCCTGGTTGGTATTCACCTTGCCTGGTTGGTATTCTCCCTGCCTGGTTGGTATTCTTCCTGCCTGGTTGGTATTCTCCCTGTCTGGTTAGTATTCTCCCTTCCTGGATGGTATTATCCCTGTCTGTTTGGTATTCTTCCTGTCCAGTTAGTATTCTTTGTGTCTGGTTGGTATTCTCCCTGTCTGGTTAATATTCTCCCTGTCTGGCTGGTATTCTCTCTGTCTGGTTGGTATTCTCCCTGTCTGGTTGGCATGCTCCTTGCTTGGTTGGTATTCTCTCTGTCTGGTTGGTATTCTCCTTGTCTGGTTAGTATTCTCCCTGTCTGGCTCGTATTCTCTCTGTCTGGTTGGTATTCTCCCTGCGTGGTTGGTATTCTTTCTGTCTGGTTAGTATTCTCCCTGTCTGGCTGGTATTCTCTCTGTCTGGTTGCTATTTTCACTGTCTGGTTGGTATTCTCTCTGTCTGGCTGGTATTCTCCCTGTCTGGCTGGTATTCTCCCTGTTTTGTTGGTATTCTCCCTGTCAGGTTCGTATTCTCCCTGTCTGGTTAGCATTCTCCCTGTCTGGTTGGTATTTTCACTGTCTGGTTGGTATTCTCCTTGCCTGGTTGTTATTATCCCTGCCTGGTTGGTATTCTCCCTGTCTGGTTGGTATTCTTCCTGCCTGGTTAGTATTCTCCCTGTCTGGCTGGTATTCTTCAAGTCCGGTTGGTATTCTTTGTGTCTGGTTGGTGTTCTCCCTGTCTGGTTGGTATTCTTCCTGTCTTGTTGGTATTCTCCCTGTCTGGTTGGTATTCTCCCTGTCTGGTTGGTATTCTTCCTGTCTGGTAAGTATTCTCCCTGTCTGCCTGGTATTCTCCCTGTTTGGCTGGTATTCTCCTTGTCTGGTTGGTATTCTCCCTGTTTGGTTGGTATTCTCCCTGCCTAGTTGGTATTCTCCCTGCCTGGTTGATATTCTCCCTGTCTGGTTAGTGGTCTCCCTGCCTGGTAGGTATTCTCCCTGCCTGGTTCCTATTCTCCCTGCCTGGTTGGTATTCTCCCTGCCTGGCTGGTATTCTCCCTGCCTGGTTGGTATTTTCCCTGCCTGGTTGGTATTTTCCCTGTTTGGTTGGTATTCTCCCTGCCTGGTTGGTATTCTCCTTGCCTGGTTGGTATTCTCCCTGCCTGGTTGGTATTCTCCAAGCCTGGTTGGTAATCTCCCTCTCTGGTTAGTATTCTCCCTGTCTGGCTGGTATTCTCCCTGTCTGGCTGGTATTCTCCCTGTCTGGCTGGTATTCTCCCTGCCTGGTTGGTATTCTTCCTGCCTGGTTGGTATTCTCCCTGTTTGGTTGGTATTCCCCCTGCCTGGTTGGTATTCTCCTTGTCTGTTTGTTATACTTCGTCACCGGTTGGTATTCTTTGTTTCTGGTTGGCATTCTCCCTGTCTGGTTGGTATTCTTCCTGTCTGGTTGGTATCCTCCCTGTCTGGTTGGAATTCTCCCTGCCTGGCTGGTATCCTCCCTGCCTGGTTGGTATCTCCCTGCCTGGTTGGTATTCTCCTTTCCTGGTTGGTATTATCCCTGCCTGGTTGGTATTCTCCAAGCCTGGTTGCCATTCTCCCTGTCTGGTTAGTATTCTCCCTGTCTGGCTGGTATTCTCCCTGTCTGGCTGGTATTCTCCCTGCCTGGTTGGTATTTTCCTTGCCTGGTTGGTATTCCCCTTGTCTGTTTGGTATTCTTCCTGTCCGGTTGGTATTCTTTGTGTCTGGTTGGTATTCTCCCAGTCTGGTTGGTATTCTTCCTGTCTGGTTGGTATTCTCCCTGTCTGGTTGGTATTCTCCCTGTCTGGTTAATATTCTCCCTGTCTGGCTGGTATTCTCTCTGTCTGGTTGGTATTCTCCCTGTCTGGTTAGTATTCTTCCTGTCTGGCTGGTATTCTCCCTGCCTGGTTGGTATTCTTCCTGCCTGGTTGGTATTCTCCCTGTTTGGTTGGTATTCCCCCTGCCTGGTTGGTATTCTCCTTGCCTGGTTGGTATTCTCCTTGTCTGTTTGTTATACTTCCTCACCGGTTGGTATTCTTTGTTTCTGGTTGGCATTCTCCCTGTCTGGTTGGTATTCTTCCTGTCTGGTTGGTATCCTCCCTGTCTGGTTGGAATTCTCCCTGCCTGGCTGGTATCCTCCCTGCCTGGTTGGTATCTCCCTGCCTGGTTGGTATTCTCCTTTCCTGGTTGGTATTATCCCTGCCTGGTTGGTATTCTCCAAGCCTGGTTGCCATTCTCCCTGTCTGGTTAGTATTCTCCCTGTCTGGCTGGTATTCTCCCTGTCTGGCTGGTATTCTCCCTGCCTGGTTGGTATTTTCCTTGCCTGGTTGGTATTCCCCTTGTCTGTTTGGTATTCTTCCTTTCCGGTTGGTATTCTTTGTGTCTGGTTGGTATTCTCCCAGTCTGGTTGGTAGTCTTCCTGTCTGGTTGGTATTCTCCCTGTCTGGTTGGTATTCTCCCTGTCTGGTTAATATTCTCCCTGTCTGGCTGGTATTCTCTCTGTCTGGTTGGTATTCTCCCTGTCGGGTTGGTATTCTTCCTGTCTGGTTAGTATTCTCCCTGTCTGGCTGGTATTCTTCCCGTCCGGTTGGTATTCTTTGTGTCCGGTTGGTATTCTCCCTGTCTGGTTGGTATTCTCTCTGTCTGGTTGGTATTCTCCCTGTCTGGTTAGTATTCTCCCTGTCTGGCTGGTATTCTCTCTGTCTGGTTGGTATTCTCCCTGTCTGGCTGGTATTCTTCCCGTCCGGTTGGTATTCTTTGTGTCTGGTTGGTATTCTCCCTGTCTGGTTGGTATTCTTCCTGTCTGGTTGGTATTCTCCCTGTCTGGTTGGTATTCTTTCTGTCTGATTGGTATTCTCCCTGTCTGATTGATATTCTCCGTGTCTGGTTGGTATTCTTCCTGTCTGGTTAGTATTCTCCCTGTCTGGCTGGTATTTTCACTGTCTTGTTGGCATTCTCCCTGCCCGGTTGGTATTCTCCCTGTCTGGTTGGTATTCTCCCTGTCTGGCTGGTATTCTCTCTGTCTGGTTTGTATTCTCCCTGTCTGGTTTGTATTCTCCCTGACTGGCTGGTATTCTCTCTGTCTGGTTGGTATTCTCCCTGTCGGGTTGGTATTCTTCCTTTCCGGTTGGTATTCTTTGTGTCTGGTTGGTATTCTCCCAGTCTGGTTGGTAGTCTTCCTGTCTGGTTGGTATTCTCCCTGTCTGGTTGGTATTCTCCCTGTCTGGTTAATATTCTCCCTGTCTGGCTGGTATTCTCTCTGTCTGGTTGGTATTCTCCCTGTCTGGTTAGTATTCTTCCTGTCTGGCTGGTATTCTCTCTGTCTGGTTGGTATTCTCCCTGTCGGGTTGGTATTCTTCCTGTCTGGTTAGTATTCTCCCTGTCTGGCTGGTATTCTTCCCGTCCGGTTGGTATTCTTTGTGTCTGGTTGGTATTCTCCCTGTCTGGTTGGTATTCTCTCTGTCTGGTTGGTATTCTCCCTGTCTGGTTAGTATTCTCCCTGTCTGGCTGGTATTCTCTCTGTCTGGTTGGTATTCTCCCTGTCTGGCTGGTATTCTTCCCGTCCGGTTGGTATTCTTTGTGTCTGGTTGGTATTCTTCCTGTCTGGTTGGTATTCTCCCTGTCTGGTTGGTATTCTCCCTGTCTGATTGATATTCTCCGTGTCTGGTTGGTATTCTTCCTGTCTGGTTAGTATTCTCCCTGTCTGGCTGGTATTTTCACTGTCTTGTTGGTATTCTCCCTGCCCGGTTGGTATTCTCCCTGTCTGGTTGGTATTCTCACTGTCTGGTTGGTATTCTCCCTGTCTGGTTGGTATTCTCCCTGTCTGGTTGGTATTCTTCCTGTCTGGTAAGTATTCTCCCTGTCTGCCTGGTATTCTCCCTGTTTGGCTGGTATTCTCCTTGTCTGGTTGGTATTCTCCCTGTTTGGTTGGTATTCTCCCTGCCTAGTTGGTATTCTCCCTGCCTGGTTGATATTCTCCCTGTCTGGTTAGTGGTCTCCCTGCCTGGTAGGTATTCTCCCTGCCTGGTTCCTATTCTCCCTGCCTGGTTGGTATTCTCCCTGCCTGGCTGGTATTCTCCCTGCCTGGTTGGTATTTTCCCTGCCTGGTTGGTATTTTCCCTGTTTGGTTGGTATTCTCCCTGCCTGGTTGGTATTCTCCTTGCCTGGTTGGTATTCTCCCTGCCTGGTTGGTATTCTCCAAGCCTGGTTGGTAATCTCCCTCTCTGGTTAGTATTCTCCCTGTCTGGCTGGTATTCTCCCTGTCTGGCTGGTATTCTCCCTGTCTGGCTGGTATTCTCCCTGCCTGGTTGGTATTCTTCCTGCCTGGTTGGTATTCTCCCTGTTTGGTTGGTATTCCCCCTGCCTGGTTGGTATTCTCCTTGTCTGTTTGTTATACTTCCTCACCGGTTGGTATTCTTTGTTTCTGGTTGGCATTCTCCCTGTCTGGTTGGTATTCTTCCTGTCTGGTTGGTATCCTCCCTGTCTGGTTGGAATTCTCCCTGCCTGGCTGGTATCCTCCCTGCCTGGTTGGTATCTCCCTGCCTGGTTGGTATTCTCCTTTCCTGGTTGGTATTATCCCTGCCTGGTTGGTATTCTCCAAGCCTGGTTGCCATTCTCCCTGTCTGGTTAGTATTCTCCCTGTCTGGCTGGTATTCTCCCTGTCTGGCTGGTATTCTCCCTGCCTGGTTGGTATTTTCCTTGCCTGGTTGGTATTCCCCTTGTCTGTTTGGTATTCTTCCTGTCCGGTTGGTATTCTTTGTGTCTGGTTGGTATTCTCCCAGTCTGGTTGGTATTCTTCCTGTCTGGTTGGTATTCTCCCTGTCTGGTTGGTATTCTCCCTGTCTGGTTAATATTCTCCCTGTCTGGCTGGTATTCTCTCTGTCTGGTTGGTATTCTCCCTGTCTGGTTAGTATTCTTCCTGTCTGGCTGGTATTCTCCCTGCCTGGTTGGTATTCTTCCTGCCTGGTTGGTATTCTCCCTGTTTGGTTGGTATTCCCCCTGCCTGGTTGGTATTCTCCTTGCCTGGTTGGTATTCTCCTTGTCTGTTTGTTATACTTCCTCACCGGTTGGTATTCTTTGTTTCTGGTTGGCATTCTCCCTGTCTGGTTGGTATTCTTCCTGTCTGGTTGGTATCCTCCCTGTCTGGTTGGAATTCTCCCTGCCTGGCTGGTATCCTCCCTGCCTGGTTGGTATCTCCCTGCCTGGTTGGTATTCTCCTTTCCTGGTTGGTATTATCCCTGCCTGGTTGGTATTCTCCAAGCCTGGTTGCCATTCTCCCTGTCTGGTTAGTATTCTCCCTGTCTGGCTGGTATTCTCCCTGTCTGGCTGGTATTCTCCCTGCCTGGTTGGTATTTTCCTTGCCTGGTTGGTATTCCCCTTGTCTGTTTGGTATTCTTCCTTTCCGGTTGGTATTCTTTGTGTCTGGTTGGTAGTCTTCCTGTCTGGTTGGTATTTTCACTGTCTTGTTGGTATTCTCCCTGCCCGGTTGGTATTCTCCCTGTCTGGTTGGTATTCTCCCTGTCTGGCTGGTATTCTCTCTGTCTGGTTTGTATTCTCCCTGTCTGGTTTGTATTCTCCCTGACTGGCTGGTATTCTCTCTGTCTGGTTGGTATTCTCCCTGTCGGGTTGGTATTCTTCCTTTCCGGTTGGTATTCTTTGTGTCTGGTTGGTATTCTCCCAGTCTGGTTGGTAGTCTTCCTGTCTGGTTGGTATTCTCCCTGTCTGGTTGGTATTCTCCCTGTCTGGTTAATATTCTCCCTGTCTGGCTGGTATTCTCTCTGTCTGGTTGGTATTCTCCCTGTCTGGTTAGTATTCTTCCTGTCTGGCTGGTATTCTCTCTGTCTGGTTGGTATTCTCCCTGTCGGGTTGGTATTCTTCCTGTCTGGTTAGTATTCTCCCTGTCTGGCTGGTATTCTTCCCGTCCGGTTGGTATTCTTTGTGTCTGGTTGGTATTCTCCCTGTCTGGTTGGTATTCTCTCTGTCTGGTTGGTATTCTCCCTGTCTGGTTAGTATTCTCCCTGTCTGGCTGGTATTCTCTCTGTCTGGTTGGTATTCTCCCTGTCTGGCTGGTATTCTTCCCGTCCGGTTGGTATTCTTTGTGTCTGGTTGGTATTCTTCCTGTCTGGTTGGTATTCTCCCTGTCTGGTTGGTATTCTCCCTGTCTGATTGATATTCTCCGTGTCTGGTTGGTATTCTTCCTGTCTGGTTAGTATTCTCCCTGTCTGGCTGGTATTTTCACTGTCTTGTTGGTATTCTCCCTGCCCGGTTGGTATTCTCCCTGTCTGGTTGGTATTCTCCCTGTCTGGCTGGTATTCTCTCTGTCTGGTTGGTATTCTCCCTGTCTGGTTTGTATTCTCCCTGACTGGCTGGTATTCTCTCTGTCTGGTTGGTATTCTCCCTGTCGGGTTGGTATTCTTCCCGTCCGGTTGGTATTCTTTGTGTCTGGTTGGTATTCTCCCTGTCTGGTTGGTATTCTCCCTGTCGGGTTGGTATTCTTCCTGTCTGGTTAGTATTCTCCCTGTCGGGTTGGTATTCTCCCTGTCCGGTTGGTATTCTTTGTGTCTGGTTGGTATTCTCCCTGTCTGGTTGGTATTCTGCCTGTCTGGTTGGTATTCTCCCTGTCTGGCTGGTATTCTCTCTGTCTGGTTGGTATTCTCCCTGTCTGGTTTGTATTCTCCCTGACTGGCTGGTATTCTCCCTGTCTGGTTGGTATTCTCCCTGTCGGGTTGGTATTCTTCCTGTCTGGTTAGTATTCTCCCTGTCTGGCTGGTATTCTTCCCGTCCGGTTGGTATTCTTTGTGTCTGGTTGGTATTCTCCCTGTCTGGTTAATATTCTCCCTGTCTGGCTGGTATTCTCTCTGTCTGGTTGGTATTCTCCCTGTCTGGCTGGTATTTCCTCTGTCTGGCTGGTATTTCCTCTGTCTGGTTGGTATTCTCCGTGTCTGGTTGGTATTCTCCCTGTCTGGCTGGTATTCTTCCTGTCCGGTTGGTATTCTTTGTGTCTGGTTGGTATTCTCCCTGCCCGGTTGGTATTCTCCCTGTCTGGTTGGTATTCTCCCTGTCTGGCTGGTATTCTCTCTCTCTGGTTGGTATTCTTCCTGTCTGGTTGGTATTCTTCCTGTCTGGTTAGTATTCTCCCTGTCTGGCTGGTATTTTCACTGTCTCGTTGGTATTCTCCCTGCCTGGTTGGTATTCTCCCTGCCTGGTTGGTATTCTCTCTGCCTGATTGGTATTTTCCATGTCTGTTTGGTATTCTCTCTGTCTGGGTTCAGATTTATTTGGCAACAGTGACTGATTTCTGTCCCAGCTTCATTTGCTAAAGCGAACATTTTCATAACTACCACTTAACATTTCCATGACCATAAGTTGTAGTTCCTAAGTGGAACAAACTATATTTATTGACAAGTGAATGCAGGGCAAGAGATCTTGGAGCAATGTTTGGTCATTTGCTCAATCTAATGGTCAATTCTGAAATCATTCAATAGAAAACAGGCGCCTAAACTCATTTTAAAAGCTTATCTATCAGCCATAAATGCCACCACCTTTAGGCTATACGTGGACAAGTCTTACATTCCATATTGCGTCTTGGCATGAACAATAAGTCTGTTTTATGAAAAATCTAGAATGCAGCATTTGCTTACGGACAAAAGAGCATGTCAATTTCCAGGGGAGGCATACCATTAAAAACAAATTTCCTATTGCTCTGACTTTATGTAACCTTTCCCTTACACTTTTCACAAACAATATAGTTTGTATACTGAAATGGAAAAATTTCCTTAGAAATTAAAGCTCAGGATGTTTCTCCAGTGAAGCGTCAGCAGAGACACTGGGACAAGGATGTGGACTGGAAATAATTTTTGTATTAGTGCCATCATATTGTTTTGTTGCCAGTGAAATACACTGATTTATAGAAGGCACTGAGGTGTATGGATTGGGGGAGGGTAATGCAATTGAAGTGGTATTAAATTGTCTCTAAGGTCCACCAGTTACACAGCTTCTATCTGATCACTATGCGCTGTTCACTTATCTGCCTTGTTGCAATTAATTTCTTGATATGTTGAACGGAACTACAGAAAACAGTATTACTTCTAAAGGTACAGGCGAAAGAAAGCCTCAGGCCAGGCTAGACTTTCTAAATTCTCATTTCCCATCTTGTCTGATGATTCCTATAATGAGTTCTAGGTTGTGCTGCAGGATGCTATAATTGATAATATAATAAGTACTACTTGCATATTATCATTAAGAAACTCTGGTTCATGCTTGGAGAACATTGACAGGTATACTGTGGGAAACAGGACTCTGTGAACCTGAAAATTGGGATGCGTTCAAAGATTAAAAGCTTTTTATGAGCCTTTTTCCATCTAATATAGCAACATATATGGTTTGAACCAAGAACAGTATGGTGAACAACCATTTGCTTACTATATACTATTATTACTATTATTATTATTTATTTATATAGCACCATTAATTCCATGATGCTGTACATGAGAAGGGGTTACATCAAAATACAAATATCACTTACAGTAAACAAACTAACACTTACAGACTGGTACAGAGGGAAGAGGACCCTGCCCTTGCGGGCTTACATTCTACAGGATTATGGGGAAGGAGACAGTAGGTCGAGGGTTGCAGTAGCTCCGATGGTGTTGAGGTGGCCCTGTGGTCATTACAGGCTGTAAGCTTCTTTGAAGAGGTGGGTTTTCAGGTTTCTTTTGAAGGATCCAAATGTGGTGGATAACCGGACGTGTTGGGGCACAAAATTCCAGAGGATCAGGGATATGCGGGAGAAGTCTTGGAGGTGATTGGGTGAGGAGCGAATAAGCGTGGAGGAGAGAAGGAGGTCTTGGGAGGAATGGAGATTAAGTGAGGAAAGATATTGAGAGATTAGTTTGGAAATATATGGAGGAGAAAGGTTATGGATGGTTTTGTAGGTCAGTGTTAGTATTTTAAACTGGATAAGCTGGGAAATTGGGAGCCAGTGAAGGGATTTGGATAGAAGGGAAGCAGGAGCGTAGCGAGGAGAGAGATTAATTAGTCGGGTAGCAGAGTTAAGGACGGACTTGAGGGGTGTGGGAGTGTTAGAAGGTAGCCAACAGAGGAGGATATTGCAGTAGTCGAGGTGGGAGATGATTAGGGCATGCACATGCATTTTGGTAGAGTGAGGGTTGAGGAAAGGATGGATTCTGGAAATATTTTTGAGCTGGAGGCGACAGGAGGTGGCGAGAGATTGGATGTGCAATTTTAATGACAGGGCCGAGTCAAAGGGTTACTCTGAGGCAGTGGATTTTAGGGACAGGGGAAAGTGTGATTTTATTTATTTTGATAGATAGATCAGGTAGGTAAGGTATGCAAGATGGAGGGAAGATAATTAGTTCAGATTTGTCCACATTGAGCTTGAGGAAGTGAGAGGAGAAGAAGGAGGATATGACTGATAGACACTCTGGGATTCTGGAGAGCATAGAGGTGACATCTGGCCCAGAGAGGTAGATCTGAGTGTCATCAGTATATAGATGGTACTGGAAGCCATAAGACCTTATGAGTTGTCCCAGGCCTAGTGTATAGATTGAGAAGAGTAAGGGCCCTAGGATAGAGCCTTGAGGGACACCAACAGAGAGGGGGTGAGAAGAAGAGGTAGTATGGGAGTAGGAAACGCTAAATGTGCGGTTGGTAGGGTATGAGGAGATCCGGGATAGAGCAAGGTCTTTGACACCAAAGGAGGAGAGGATCTGTAGTAACATAGTAACATAGTAACATAGTTAGTAAGGCCGAAAAAAGACATTTGTCCATCCAGTTCAGCCTATATTCCATCATAATAAATACCCAGATCTACGTCCTTCTACAGAACCTAATAATTGTATGATACAATATTGTTCTGCTCCAGGAAGACATCCAGGCCTCTCTTGAACCCCTCGACTGAGTTCGCCATCACCACCTCCTCAGGCAAGCAATTCCAGATTCTCACTGCCCTAACAGTAAAGAATCCTCTTCTATGTTGGTGGAAAAACCTTCTCTCCTCCAGACGCAAAGAATGCCCCCTTGTGCCCGTCACCTTCCTTGGTATAAACAGATCCTCAGCGAGATATTTGTATTGTCCCCTTATATACTTATACATGGTTATTAGATCGCCCCTCAGTCGTCTTTTTTCTAGACTAAATAATCCTAATTTCGCTAATCTATCTGGGTATTGTAGTTCTCCCATCCCCTTTATTAATTTTGTTGCCCTCCTTTGTACTCTCTCTAGTTCCATTATATCCTTCCTGAGCACCGGTGCCCAAAACTGGACACAATACTCCATGTGCGGTCTAACTAGGGATTTGTACAGAGGCAGTATAATGCTCTCATCATGTGTATCCAGACCTCTTTTAATGCACCCCATGATCCTGTTTGCCTTGGCAGCTGCTGCCTGGCACTGGCTGCTCCAGGTAAGTTTATCATTAACTAGGATCCCCAAGTCCTTCTCCCTGTCAGATTTACCCAGTGGTTTCCCGTTCAGTGTGTAATGGTGATATTGATTCCCACTTCCCATGTGTATAACCTTACATTTATCATTGTTAAACCTTATCTGCCACCTTTCAGCCCAAGTTTCCAACTTATCCAGATCCATCTGTAGCAGAATACTATCTTCTCTTGTATTAACTGCTTTACATAGTTTTGTATCATCTGCAAATATCGATATTTTACTGTGTAAACCTTCTACCAGATCATTAATGAATATGTTGAAGAGAACAGGTCCCAATACTGACCCCTGCGGTACCCCACTGGTCACAGCGACCCAGTTAGAGACTATACCATTTATAACCACCCTCTGCTTTCTATCACTAAGCCAGTTACTAACCCATTTACACACATTTTCCCCCAGACCAAGCATTCTCATTTTGTGTACCAACCTCTTGTGCGGCACGGTATCAAACGCTTTGGAAAAATCGAGATATACCACGTCCAATGACTCACCGTGGTCCAGTCTATAGCTTACCTCTTCATAAAAACTGATTAGATTGGTTTGACAGGAGCGATTTCTCATAAACCCATGCTGATATGGAGTTAAACAGTTATTCTCATTGAGATAATCCAGAATAACATCCCTCAGAAACCCTTCAAATATTTTACCAACAATAGAGGTTAGACTTACTGGCCTATAATTTCCAGGTTCACTTTTAGAGCCCTTTTTGAATATTGGCACCACATTTGCTATGCGCCAGTCCTGCGGAACAGACCCTGTCGCTATAGAGTCACTAAAAATAAGAAATAATGGTTTATCTATTACATTACTTAGTTCTCTTAGTACTCGTGGGTGTATGCCATCCGGACCCGGAGATTTATCTATTTTAATCTTATTTAGCCGGTTTCGCACCTCTTCTTGGGTTAGATTGGTGACCCTTAATATAGGGTTTTCATTGTTTCTTGGGATTTCACCTAGCATTTCATTTTCCACCGTGAATACCGTGGAGAAGAAGGTGTTTAATATGTTAGCTTTTTCCTCGTCATCTACAACCATTCTTTCCTCACTATTTTTTAAGGGGCCTACATTTTCAGTTTTTATTCTTTTACTATTGATATAGTTGAAGAACAGTTTGGGATTAGTTTTACTCTCCTTAGCAATGTGCTTCTCTGTTTCCTTTTTGGCAGCTTTAATTAGTTTTTTAGATAAAGTATTTTTCTCCCTATACTTTTTTAGAGCTTCAATGGTGCCATCCTGCTTTAGTAGTGCAAATGCTTTCTTTTTACTGTTAATTGCCTGTCTTACTTCTTTGTTTAGCCACATTGGGTTTTTCCTATTTCTAGTCCTTTTATTCCCACAAGGTATAAACCGCTTACACTGCCTATTTAGGATGTTCTTAAACATTTCCCATTTATTATCTGTATTCTCATTTCTGAGGATATTGTCCCAGTCTACCAGATTAAGGGCATCTCTAAGCTGTTCAAACTTTGCCTTCCTAAAGTTCAATGTTTTTGTGACTCCCTGACAAGTCCCCCTAGTGAAAGACAGGTGAAACTGCACAATATTGTGGTCGCTATTTCCTAAATGCCCAACCACCTGCAGATTTGTTATTCTGTCAGGTCTATTAGATAGTATTAGGTCTAAAAGTGCTGCTCCTCTGGTTGGATTCTGCACCAATTGTGAAAGATAATTTTTCTTGGTAGGAGGCAGTGGTCAACTATGTCGAAGGCAGATGACAGGTCTAGAAGGAGAAGTATAGAGAATTGTCTGTTAGCTTTGGCTGTAAGTAAATTGTTAGTAATTTTGGTCAGGGCAGTCTCAGTGGAATGGTGGGGACGGAAGCCAGATTATAGGTTGTCGAAGAGAAAGTTAGATGCAAAGTGAGAAGAAAGTTCAGCATGGACGTGCTGCTCAAGGAGTTTGGAAGCAAATGGGAGCAAAGATATGGGGCAATAGCTGGACATAGCGCTTGGGTCAAGGGATGGCTTTTTGAGGATAGGTGTGATTCTGGCATGTTTGAAAGCAGAGGGGAAGGTACCAGAGGTTAGTGATAGGTTGAATAGATGGGTTAGGGATGGGATTAGTATGGTGGGGAGGTTGGGGAGGAGGTGGGATAGGATGGGGTCAAGCGCAAGAGTGGTGAGGTGTGATATGGAGAGAAGATGAGCAAGCTCCCCTTCAGTAATTTTGGAGAGGGAAGAAATGGGGTTAGGGCATTGGTCTGGTATACAAAGGGGTTGTGGTTGTTTGACAACAAATATTTGCCTTGTTTGGTCTATCTTATTTTTGAAGTGTGTTGCAAAGTCCTCGGCAATGAATAAGGAACTCGGAGGGGGCAGTGGTGGGCGAAGGAGGGAGTTAAAAGTGTTGAACAACTGTTTGCGGTTGTAGATAAAGATGATACAAGGGATGTAAAATAGACCTGTTTAGCAGAGGTGAGAGCTGATTTGAATGCGAGTGTTGCTTGTTTGAGTGCAGTAAAATCATCTTGCGAATGCGTTTTCTTCCAACGCCATTCTGCAATTCTGGATATTTGCTGAAGCTTTTTAGTGATGTTATTGTGCCAGGGTTGTCTATTGATTTGTCGAACTCTGCTATGCATAACAGGGGCGACTGTGTCAATAGCTGATGCAAGAGTGGCATTGTAGAAAGCAGTTGCACTGTCTGTGTCGTGGAGTGAGGATACGGATGCTTTTTTTTGTTATAATGTATATATTTGTAGGATTTTACATTTTAGTATGAAATCACACTTCAGTATGTTTAATAACATTTTAAAAGAAATTTTATATATAGTATAATTATATTTATAGTGCTCTTAGAAAAGAAAAAATCATTTTAGTGAAGAATTTGTGTGTAAATTTTTTTAGTGTGGAATTTCTTTAACACTTTTTTTCTTCCTTGTGTGGGAAAAAAAGAAAAGTATAAAATTTATTTGTTATATGAATTTTGTTAGATTCCTCAGAGTGCAAATCCCTGCATATCTGAGTACCTGGGTGTGTCTGACGAATAGATCTGTCAGCCCCCACACAAATTGACAGGCAGGGATATCTGCTATAAAATGTGTTCAGATAGATCTGTTTATATGCATGATATTATACCTGAGGAAGACTTTAACAAGTCAAAACCGGTTGTATTTTAGTTTGAAATAAAAACCATCCTTGAATCAGAATATCGAGTTCCATCATCATCCTTCAGGAGCGCATATTGCTGGGAAAAACATTCACAAAGTGGTAGGATAGAGTCAGAGAGTGTGTGGGTGTCTAGGTGTGCGAGGTTCCTGTGTGGGTGCATATGTTGCTGGACATGGGTGACAGGTGAGGAGGACAGGGATGAGAAAGTGAGTATATGGTGGTCAGATAGAGGGAGAGGGGAGGTTGTGAAGTTAGATAGGGAGCAGAGACGGATGAAGACCAAGTCTAATGTGTGTCCGTCTGTGTGGGTGGCTGAGGAGGACCACTGAGTAAGTCCAAAAGATGAAGTAAGGCACAGGAGTTTGGAGGCTGCTGACAGGTGGGTGTCAAAGGGGATGTTGAAGTCAACCATGATGATGGTGGGAATGTCAACAGACAGAAAGTGAAGGAGCCAGGTGGAGAATTGGTCAATGGTCGGTCAGTGGTTGGGTCCATAGGTCGGTATATGATGGCCATTTGGAGGTTGTAGGGGAGTAGATGCGGATAGAGTGGACTTCAAAAGAGGGGAGGATAAGGGAGGGTAGAGGTGGGATTGGGTTAAAGGTACAGTTGGAAGAAAGGAGAAGGCCCACTCCTCCACCATGTTTCTTGCCAGGGCGAGGAGTGTGGGTGAAGTGGAGGCCACCGTAACATAGTGCAGCAGGGGAGGCTATGTCAGAGGGTTTTGGTGATGCCCAGAAAGAAAAGATCACGAGAAGTGAAGAGGTCGTGAATCACATGGAGTTTATTGCAGATAGAGCGGGCATTCCATAGAGATCCAGAGAGAGGGTGCAAGGGGGTGGGCGTCATGGGCACTGATTTGGGGCTGGGAAAGATTTCAGGTGTTTATATTGGGTTGGGAGAGATAGGAGGGGGTAGCAATGGGAGGTATGAGCTGTGGGGGTCAAGGATTGGGAGATATGTCACCAGCAGTGAGGAGAAGCAGAGAGAGACAGAGCAGGTGGGAGAAGGAGAGTGCGCGGCTTGTTTTGTGTTTTATTAGGAGTGATCTGAGGTTGAGGTGCAGCTCAGCAGAGGAGGTCAGTTGGGGAGGCAGGAGGGAAGGAGAGATTATTACTTGCTTAGAGGGTGCTGGGGTTTGGGGATAGCGAAGGAGAGTGAGGATTAATGGAGCAAAAACTGTTAGAGCATAACCATATGATGGAGACCCTAATGTGGTGTTGTGTCGTTCTCGAGATTGAACCTTAGTCCCCATCAATTTGTTCATTGTTTTAGGCTAAATACAGAGGGAAGCCAAATAGATCATTCACACGGAAGGTGTGGGTGAACTCTATTTTAAAGGGATTGTCTGGTGAAAGCAAGTTATCACTTATTCATAGGATAGGCGATAAGTAAGGATGAATCGATCTTGTGAAATTGGATTTTGCCAGCTTTTTCAAATTGTTACCAAAAAATTGATTCACGGTGAATAAATTTGCATAAATCTCAACACTGGAAAGCTTGTAATTGCTCAAGAAAAAACACGTGGGGATTAAAGAGAGAGAGGTCCTTGCTGACCATAAGGTCTTATACTCTACAGGAGGGAGAGGACCCAGCTCACCACAACACCTTACACTCTACAGGAGAGAGAGGAACCCACTGGCCACAAGATATTACACTTTACAGGATAGAGAGAACAATGATGATCATAAGAGCTTACACTCTACAGGAGAGAGGACCCGGCTGACCATAAGAGCTTACACTCTACTGGAGAGAGAGGACCCCGCTGACCACAAGAGCCTGCACTCTACAGGAGAGAGAGGACCCCGATGACTACAAGAGCTTACACTCTATAGGAGAGAGAGGACCCCACTGACCATAAGGTCTTACACTCTACAGGAGATAATAATAATAATCTTTATTTATATAGGGCCAACATATTCCGCAGGGTCTTACAGTTTAACAGTTTCAAACACAACAGTCAAGTACAAAAGTAACAATGTTAACAATGCAATAATTAAAGCAACCCTGCTCGTGAGAGCTTACAATCTACAATGAGGTGATGGAGATGCAAAGTACAGTTGTGTATTTACAATGATGGTCCAGCCATCTTCAGGGGGTGGGGGATAGATGGAAGTAGTGAATGGGCTACACACATACACAAACATAAAATGACTTTGATTAGGGAGATGGGAGGAGATAGAGGACCCAGCTGACCATAAGAGCATACACTCTACAGGAGAGAGAGAGAGGACCCAGCTAACCATAAAATCATGTACTCTACAGGAGAGATAGAGATGGAGCGAGAGAAAGGACCCTGCTGATAAGAACTTGCACTCCACAGGAGAAAGATTTATCCAGTGACTCTGGAGATGGAAAATGACTCTGCAGCATAAACTGTGCTCCACTGGAAATGGCTGATCTGTGATGGCCCCGTTAATGTACAAGGTATGTTTATCCACAATGTCATAGCTGCAGGGCATTATGTGTCATTTTGCGTCAACGCTCTCTGATACTTCAGCAGTGTTGGAAATGATGCCAGGCAGGTTCTTATTTTATGTGAACCTTGAATGGAATCTTAAAGTATTTGAATTCACCTGAAACTGTGATCCTCTAGTGATAAGTTATATCTTATTGATTAGAGTTGAGCGACTTTTACTTTTTTAGGATCGAGTCGGGTTTCGCGAAATCCGACTTTGTCAAAAGTCGGGTCGGGTGAAATTGGCCGATTATTGCGAAAAGTTGGGTATCGGCTGAAACATGAAACCCAAATGCAAGTCAATGGAGAATCAAAGTCGGCAGTGAGTGGAGGACAGGAAAACACCTACAGTGCCAATTTTAATGCCAAAAACATCAATTCTTGTTACCTAAGCTTGTCAATCTTAATGTACCTTATAATAATAGTTAGTCATTGAAAATTGGGGGTCATTTGGCTAAAGTTGTGGGGGGGTAGGGCTGGTTCAAGTTTTTCGTGGGCCCAGGAAACGTGGACTACATCATGGCGGTGGAGCAGGGAGAGGTACAGTTAGGGCCAGAAATATTTGGACAGTGACACAATTTTCGCGAGTTGGGCTCTGCATGCCACCACATTGGATTTGAAATGAAACCTCTACAACAGAATTCAAGTGCAGATTGTAACGTTTAATTTGAAGGGTTGAACAAAAATATCTGATAGAAAATGTAGGAATTGTACACATTTCTTTACAAACACTCCACATTTTAGGTCAAAAGTAATTGGACAAATAAACATAACCCAAACAAAATATTTTTATTTTCAATATTTTGTTGCAAATCCTTTGGAGGCAATCACTGCCTTAAGTCTGGAACCCATGGACATCACCAAACGCTAGGTTTCCTCCTTCTTAATGCTTTGCCAGGCCTTTACAGCCGCAGCCTTCAGGTCTTGCTTGTTTGTGGGTCTTTCCGTCTTAAGTCTGGATTTGAGCAAGTGAAATGCATGCTCAATTGGGTTTAGATCTGGAGATTGACTTGGCCATTGCAGAATGTTCCACTTTTTGGCACTCCTGAACTCCTGGGTAGCTTTGGCTGTATGCTTGGGGTCATTGTCCATCTGTACTATGAAGCGCCGTCCAATCAACTTTGCAGCATTTGGCTGAATCTGGGCTGAAAGTATATCCCGGTACACTTCAGAATTCATCCGGCTACTCTTGTCTGCTCTTATGTCATCAATAAACACAAGTGACCCAGTGCCATTGAAAGCCATGCATGCCCATGCCATCACGTTGCCTCCACCATGTTTTACAGAGGATTTGGTGTGCCTTGGATCATGTGCGGTTCCCTTTCTTCTCCAAACTTTTTTCTTCCCATCATTCTGGTACAGGTTGATCTTTGTCTCATCTGTCCATAGAATACTTTTCCAGAACTGAGCTGGCTTCTTGAGGTGTTTTTCTGCAAATTTAACTCTGGCCTGTCTATTTTTGGTATTGATGAATGGTTTGCATCTAGATGTGAACCCTTTGTATTTACTGTCATGGAGTCTTCTCTTTACTGTTGACTTAGAGACAGATACACCTACTTCACTGAGAGTGTTCTGGACTTCAGTTGATGTTGTGAACGGGTTCTTCTTCACCAAATTAAGTATGCGGCGATCATCCACCACTGTTGTCATCCGTGGACGCCCAGGCCTTTTTGAGTTCCCAAGCTCACCAGTCAATTCCTTTTTTCTCAGAATGTACCCAACTGTTGATTTTGCTACTCCAAGCATGTCTGCTATCTCTCTGATGGATTTTTTATTTTTTTTCAGCCTCAGGATGTTCTGCTTCACCTCAATTGAGAGTTCCTTTGACCGCATGTTGTCTGCTCACAGCAACAGCTTCCAAATGCAAAACCACACACCTGGAATCCACCCCTGACCTTTTAACTACTTCATTGATTACAGGTTAACGAGGGAGACGCCTTCAGAGTTAATTGCAGCCCTTAGAGTCCATTGTCCAATTACTTTTGGTCCCTTGAAAAAGAGGACGCTATGCATTACAGAGCTATGATTCCTAAACCCTTTCTCCAATTTGGATGTGGAAACTATCATATTGCAGCTGGGAGTGTGCACTTTCAGCCCATATTACATATATAATTGTATTTCTGAACATGTTTTTGTAAACAGCTAAAATAACAAAACTTGTGTCACTGTCCAAATATTTCTGGCCCTAACTGTAAGTATTTAAACTTTGCAAGTGCTATGATCCTGAGCATGCAGGGGGGCCCCACTCATTTGCATTGGCACTGGCACAGGGCCCCTCAAAGTACGGCGGTGTGTTTGACGGTGGGGGCGCCTCCCACCGGCAGAGACACTTTTGTGTACTATGAGTGGCCCTGTGCCAGTGACGTTGCCAACGAGTATGCCCCCCCACCTGATGAAGGAACCTGCACTTTCATCTGCACCTTCCTCTTTGTCCCCGTGTAAGGTGGTATAGTATGCAGGAAGGGGAATCTGACTTTCAGCAGGGTCAGATTCTGGCTGTGTAGAGTGTAAGGGGAATGTAGTGGTCTGGGTCAATGTACCAGCAGACTCATCTAGCAGTGGCTGGGCAATAAGCAGGATGAGAAGGAAACACAGTTAGTAGGCCCAAATAATAAAGTAGGCTAAATGCAGTTTAAAAGTGGTAACAGGACTAAACAGGCGGCATTGCTTTGTTCAGTGGAGGACAACTGTAATGAGTGGCAGACACAGTTAGTAGGCCCAAATAATAAAGTGGGCCAAATGCAGTTCAAAATTGGTAACAGGAGTAAACAGGCAGCACTACTTTGTTCAGTGGAGGAGAACAACAAGCAGCGGCAGACACTGTTAGTAGGCCCAACCAAACAAGTAGGCCAAATGCAGTTTATTATCCAAAACAGGATGAAAATTGAGGCTCAGCTTTGTCCAGTGGAGGAGAAAAGCAAGGAGCGGCAGACACCATTATTAGGCCCAACCACACTAGTAGGCCAAATGCAGTTTAATATCCGAAACAGGATGAAAATTGAGGCTCAGCTTTGTTCAATGGAGGAGAAAAGCAAGGAGTGACAGACACCGTTAGTAGGCCCAACCAAACAAGTAGGCCAAATGCAGTTTAATATCCGAAACAGGATGAACATTGAGGCTCAGCTTTGTTCAGTGGAGGAGAAAAGCAAGGAGCTGCAGACACCATTAGTAGGCCCAACCAAACAAGTAGGCCAAATGCAGTTTAATATTTGAAACAGGAGTAAACTGGCAGCTCAGCTTTGTTCAGTGGAGGACAACTGTAATGGGAGGCAGACACAGTTAGTAGGCCTGAATAAGAAAGTAGGCTAAATGCAGTTCAAAATTGGTAACTGGAGTACACAGGCGGCATAGCTTTGTTCAATGGAGGACAGCTGTAATGAGTGGCGCAGACAGACTTAGTAGGCCTAAAATAAAAAAGTAGGCTCAAAGCAGTTCAAAATTGGTAACAGGAGTAAACAGGCGGCTTGGCTTTGTTCAGTGGAGGACAACTGTAATGAGTGGCGCAGACACAGTTTGTAGGTCCACAGTAAAAAAGTAGGCTAAAAGCATTTCAAAATTGGTAACGGGAGTAAACAGGCGGCTTAGCTTTGTTCAGTGGAGGACAACTGTAATGAGTGGTGCAGACACAGTTTGTAGGCCCACAATAAAAAAGTAGGCTCAAAGCAGTTCAATATTGGTAACAGGAGTAAACAGGTGTTTTAGCTTTGTTCAGTGGAGGACAACTGTAATGAGTGGCGCAGACACAGTTTGTAGGCCCACAATAAAAAAGTAGGCTAAAAGCAGTTCAAAATTGGTAACAGGAGTAAACAGGTGGCTTAGTTTTGTTCAGTGAAGAACAACTGTAATGAGTGGTGCAGACACGGTTAGTAGGCTCAAATGCAAAAGTAGGCTCAAAAATGTTCAAAATTGGTAAAAGGACTAAACAGGCGGCATAGCTAGGTACTGGGGTGGGCTCCTCTGCTGAGTAGCAGACAGTGGTAGTAGGCGCAAAGTATTAACTGGTCAAAATGGAGGCCAGGGCCCCTGCATATTTTAACTATCATCTATCATTTCAACAAATTTGTATTAGCAGTGCCATTAAAGAATTTTATAGCACAGACTACACAGTGGTGGAGCAGGGAGAAATAAGTATTGCAATTGGTAGAGCACTGTTCGAGCTGGGGGGAACACTCTCTCGTGGGCGGCGGTACTGGCACAGGGCTCCTCATATTACGACGGTGTGTCTGACGTTGGGTGTGCACCACCACCGTCAGAGACACTTCATTGTACTATGAGGGACCCTGTGCCAGTGCCGTCACCCAAAAGTGGGCACACCCACCTGTCCAGGCAAACGGCACTCGCACGGGTGCTTGCGCCAAGTGGTGACCACGGCCCTGTGGGGGGAGTCAGCTCATTTAGGGAGGTATAAAAATGGCCTATGGTGGACATTCAGCAGCTGCAAATGGAGGAATTGGAGCAGTCAGTAAGAGGAGGCCAAAAGCAAGACATTTTTCAGGCAAGCTACGTGTCAGCAGGGGAAGGTGGGGCAAAATAATTTGAAATCCATGATTGGTTCATTTTAATGAAGGTTAGATCATCAACATTTCGGGTAGCCAGACGAGTCCTTTTTTCGGTCAGTATTGAACCAGCAGCACTGAAGACTCTTTATGATAGCACACTAGCAGCTGGGCAAGCGAGCTCCTGTGATGCATATTCGGCCAATTCAGGCCAGGTGTCTATTTTAGATGCCAAGTAATCAAAAGGGAATGACCTGTGAGGGAGAACATCGATAAGGGAGGAAAAATAGTTCGTAACCATACTGGACAAATGCTGTCTTCTGTCACTTTGAATCGATGCAGCAGTACCTGTCGTGTCTGCGGTCATTGCGAAATCACTCCACAAACTAGTCATAAAACCGCTCTGTCCAACGCCACTTTGGCTTTGTGCACCTCTAACACCTCTGCCATGTTGCCCCCTACAGCTCGTGTGAGAACCATCACCACCGCTGTGTGCTGGGAATGCCTGAACCAAACGGTCAACAAGAGTTGCTTGTTTGGTAGCCAATATTTGCTCAAGGTTCTCATGTGGCATGATATTTTGTAATTTCCCTTTATATCGTGGATCCAGGAGGAAGGCCAACCAGTAATCGTCATCGGTCATCAGTTTGATAATGCGGGAGTCCCTTTGTAGGATTTGCAAGGCATAATCAGCCATGTGGGTCAATGTTCCAGGTGTCAAGTCACTGCTTGTGCTAGGTTGAGGAGCACTTTCTTGCAAATCAACATCACTTGTCTCCCGCAAAAACCCTGTACCTGACCTTGCAACGCCACCAGTTTCTATTGCCCCCTGAGAAGCTTCCTCCTCCCATAAATATTCACCCCCATCATCCTCCTCCTCCTCTTCATCTGCCACCTCGTCCAGGAGAGTTCCCTGAGCAGACAATGGCAGACTGTCATCAAGGCTTCCCTCCTCCTCAGCCGCAGATGCCTGCTTCTTAATGAGCGTCAAACTTTGCATCAGCAGACGCATTAGTGGGATGCTCATGCTTATGATGGCGTTGTCTGCACTTACCAGCCATGTGCATTCCTCAAAACACTGAAAGACTTGACAGAGGTCTTGTAGCTTCGACCACTGCACACCAGACAACTCCATGTCTGCCATCCAACTGCCTGCCCGTGTATGTGTATCCTCCCACAAATACATTACAGCACGCCTCTGTTCGCACAGCCTCTGAAGCATGTGTAGTGTGGAGTTCCACCTTGTTGCAACGTCGATTATTAGGCGGTGCTGGGGAAGCTTCAGCGATCGCTGATGGTTCAGCATACGGCTGGAGTGTACGGGCGACCGGTGGATGTGCGAGCAAAGTCTTCGCACCTTCAGGAGAAGGGCTGGTAACCCCGGATAAATTTTCAGGAAGCACTGCACCACCACGTTCAAGGTGTGAGCCAGGCAAGGTATGTGTTTCAGTTCTGAAATGGCTATGGCAGCCATAAAATTCCTTCCGTTATCACTGACTACCTTGCCTGCCTCTAGATGTACACTGTCCAGCCATGACTGAGTTTCTTGCTGCAAGTACTCGGCCAGTACTTCCGCGGTGTGTCTGTTGTCACCCAAACACTTCATTTCCAACACAGCCTGCTGACGCTTACCAATAGCTGTTCCATAATGTGACACCTCGTGTGCAACACTGGCAGCTGCGGATGGAGTGGTCCGGCGACTGCGCTCTGTGGACGTGCTTTCGCTTCTGGAGGAGGAGGAGGAGGAGGGGGGTGTCGAACGCCTACTGCCGACTGTTTCCTAGACCGTGGGCTAGGCAGAACTGTCCCACTATGGCTGTCCCCTGGTGGACCCTGCATCCACCACATTAACCCAGTACGCCGTGATAGACACGTAACGTCCCTGGCCATGCCTACTGGTTCATGCTTCTGTTGTGAGGTGCACCTTTCCACTGACTGATTGCCTGAGTGCATGGACAATGCGGTCTTTGACATGCTGGTGGAGGGCTGGGATGGCTTTTCTTGCAAAGAAGTGTCGACTGGGTAGGTCTTAGCGTGGTACTGCGTAGGCCATCAGGGCTTTGAAAGCTTCGCTTTCAACCAACCGGTAGGGCATCATCTCTAACGAGATTAGTCTAGCAATGTGGGTGTTCAAACCCTGTGTACGTGGATGAGAGGATGAGTACTTTCTTTTCCTAACGAGAGTCTCTTGTAGGGTGAGCTGGACTGGAGAGCTGCATATGGTGGAACTAGCGGGGGTGGTGGTGGACATGGCAGATTGAGAGAGGGTTGGTGATGGTATTCTTGATGTTGGTCTACCTATAGTGTTTCCTACCAAGAACCTTGTGATTCCCTGACTGCTTTAGCCTTGCGACGATACCTCCACATTTGCTGTTGGTGGTGTCCTAACCAGTGGGCTTACAGTGAGGGAAGCAATGTACCGTTGCTGACTACCTTCATTCTGAGCGGGTGCACCAACGGTACGGGACGTTTGGTAGTTAGTCCAGGCTTGCAAGTGCATGCTGATTAAATGTCTACGCATGCACGTTGTATTTAAATTTTGGACATTCTTCCCTCTGCTAAAGGTCTTTGAGCATTTCTTACAGATAACTTTGCACTGATCATTCGGATCTTGGTTAAAAAATTCCCACACTGCACTCTTCTTGCTATCGAATACCTTTTTAGGCATTGCACGCTGTTCTCCTTTCACCAGATGGCTACACTGTCCTAAAAGTGTTTTTGGTTTTGTCAAACGTTTTTGGCCAGATACGGGCCTGCCAGATGAAAGCTGTTGCGATGTAGATGCCTGCTGCGGATCATCCTCCTCCGCTTCAGAGCTACTGCCAGCGGCACCCTCTTCCCCCAATGGCTGCCAATCTGGGTCAACAACTGGGTCATCTATCACCTCCTCTTCAATGTCATGTGCACCTTCCTCTGTGTTACCGTGTAAGGTGCTATAGCGTTCGGGACGGGGCACCATAGTCTCATCCGGGTCAGATTCTGGCTCAGTACCCTGCGAGGGCAATGTAGTGATCTGAGTCAATGGAACAGCATAATAATCTAACTGTGGCTGTGCATCTGTGCACTTCATGTCCGATTCATCTTGTAATGGGCTGTTAACTATTTCCCTTTCTAACCCTGGCACGGTATGTGTAAAGAGCTCCATGGAGTAAACTATAGTGTCGCCTGCCACAGCCTTCACTTTTGGTTTTGATGAAGGACACAAGGAAGTGACTTGTTCCTGACCGGGAGCATCCACTGACAATTCGCTGCTTTTATATTTTGAACTTTCTGAAGAGGAGGCGAAAGAGCTCGAGGCTGAGTCAGCAAGGAAAGCCAAAACTTTTTCCTACTGCTCCGGCTTTAAAAGCGGTTTTCCTACTCCCAGATAAGGGAGCCTTCGAGGCCTTGTGTAGCCAGACGATGATGCTGGCTCAACACCTCCAGCCTTAGGTGCTATTTTGCTTTTCCCACTACTACCAGATGCTCACCACCACCATCAGTACCAGCTGGCAACGACCACTTACGGCCTCTTCCACCAGACTTCCTTATTTTTTGGGATAATCTAACCAAAATAACAACCGTTATATGGTACTGTAAAACATGGTAGAATGTGTATATAAACTTGGCAATTTAAATCTCCCTTTTATGGGGGGGAGACTGCAGAAAAAAACAGGCCTTGTGTATTACACTACACAATGTAAGTGGCAGAACTTGGCTGGCAGATATATGACAAACAGAATTGACGTATAGAAATTTGTTGGCAATTTAAATCTCCCATTTTTTGGGGGGAGACTGCAGCAAAAAACAGTCCCTGTGTATTACACTACACAATGTAAGTGGCAGAACTTGGCTGGCAGATATATGACAAGCAGAACTGACGTATATAAACTTGTTGGCAATTTAAATCTCCCTTTTTTGGGGGGGACACTGAAGCAAAAAACAGGCCCTGTGTATTACACTACACAATGTAAGTGGCAGAACGTGGTTGGCAGATATACGACAAACAGAACTGACGTATATAAACTTATTGGCAATTTAAATCTCCCTTTTTTTGGGGGGGGAGACTGCAGTAAAAAACAGGCCCAGTGTATTACACTACACAATGTAAGTGGCAGAAAGTGGCTGGAAGATGTACGACAAACTAACAGAACTGTGATGTAGATCCACTTAGTGCCAATTTCAATCTTCCTTTTTTGGGGGGAAGACTGCAACAAAACTCAGGCCCAGTGTATTACACTACACAATGTTAGTGGCAGAACGTGGCTGGAAGATGTACGACAAACTAACAGAACTGTGACGTAGATCCACTTAGTGCCAATTTCAATCTCCCTTTTTTGGGTGGAGAATGCACCAAAACTCAGGCCCAGTGTATGACACTACACAATGTAAGTGGCAGAAAGTGGCTGGCAGATATATAAAAAAATACAAGGGCTGTAGTACAATTTCAATCTCCCTACAATGATCTCAGGAGAGTCAGGACAAGTATGGCAGCAATAAAAAGGACTGCTGCACACAAAAGTGTGGACAAAGAAACAAGAGAACTGTGCAGAAAGGAGCAACAGGATTTTTGCTTTTAAAAAAGCAGTTGGTTTGCACAGCGGCGTACAAACAGCAATGCAGCTGTCAGGGAGCCTTGTAGGGCAGCCTAATAAGCTACAGAGCTGATGCACAAAAAAACACTCCACTGTCCCTGCAAAGAAAAAGTGGTGTTGGACAGTGGAAATCGCTACAGCACAAGCAGTTTCGGGGTTAATCCTCCCTCCCTAACTATATCCCTTCTTCTGATGAAGCTGCGGCAACCTCTCCCTATGCTAAGATCGGCAGAAGTAAGATGGCGGTCGGCGTGCACGCCCCTTTATATCCCCTGTGACGCCGCAGAAAGCAGGCCAATCACTGTAATGCCCTTCTCTAAGATGATGAGGACCGAGACCTATGTCATCACGCTGCCCACACTCTGCGTCCTCCTTCATTGGAAGAGAAATGGCGCTGAAAGCATCATACGAAACGTGACTTTGGCGCGAAGATCGCCAACCTCATGGCCGATCGCACATTAGGATCGGGTCGGGTTTCATGAAACCCGACTTTGCCGAAAGTCGGCGACTTTTGAAAATGTCCGATCCGTTTCGCTCAACCCTAGTGCTTATCACTAGATCCGATGGTTGACGTTGTGCTTGATGATATAAGACTTGCATGGAGCTTCTCTGCCATGCAGCTTCCACAGTTTTTATGCTGATGTAAAGACTATAAGAGGTTTTGACTCTGCAGTTATGGAATCAGTAGAGCGTTGGGGTTGTTTGTCATTTCATGGCAGAGTTGCTGCAGTTCCTAAGTGCTTTCACTATTTAATAACAAAACTCACGGTTGATCATTGAATGTTTAGTAGGAAAGACATTTCAGGAACTGACTTGTTCCAATGGCTGCACAGTTTCAGCAACTGAGTTGTTCCAACGGTGGCGAAATTTCAGGAACTGACTAGTTCCAACGGTGGTGAAATTTCAGGAACTGACTTATTCTAACGGTGGTGAAATTCCAGGAACTGACTTGTTCCAATGGTGGCGAGATTTCAGGAACTGACTTGTTCCAATGGTGGCACAGTTTCAGCAACTGAGTTGTTCCAACGGTGGTGAAATTTCAGGAACTGACTAGTTCCAACGGTGGCGAAATTTCAGGAACTGACTTATTCCAACGGTGGTGAACTTCCAGGAACTGACTTGTTCCAATGGTGGCGAGATTTCAGGAACTGACTTGTTCCAACTGTGGCAAAATTTCAGGAACTGACTTATTCCAACAGTAGCTAAATTTCAGGAACTGCCTTGTTCTCATAATGGCGAAATTTCAGTAACTGACTTGTTACGATGGTGGTGGAATTTCAGGAACTGACTTGTTCCAAAGGCAGCATCTTATTATAGTACCACATTCGGATTGAAAGAGTTCTTTAAAAGGAATCACACTGTCACAAATATTTGCGCGCCCCATATTAGCTCTATATAAAATCTTATCAAATGAATATTGTAAAGAAAAGAAAATGTGAGGAGATGTCAAGGTCAGTGTCCAAAATAAAAATTAAAAATTAAGTTGACAAATCCACAGCGCTCCAAGAGCTTTGTAGAAATGATTATCCAATTAGCTGCAGCAGCCAAATTGTGCAGCTCTCCAAGGGACAGTCTCGGCCCTCTGTTCATTTTCAGCAGCTCTCTATGAACTTACACAAGGTAATTCAGCTTCACACAGTTTTCTCATCAGTGCTAATTATAGTAATACATCTAAATGCCTCTTACAAAATGCATGAACCCTTTAAGTCGCCTCATTATAATGGGATATAATCTTTGCCTGAATATATATCAACCCTGTTACCAAACACCTCCAGTCAGCATGGCGGAAAGAAAACAAACAGATATGAAAATACAGTAAAAATTGCTTGTTATTCTTTGTTTAAGATTTACAAAATTGAACAGTCCACTGCGTGCAGAATTATTAGGCAAGTTTTATTTTAGAGGATTATTTTTATTATTGATCAATCAACCCAAAAGACTCGTAAATATCAAAGCTTAATATTTTTGGAAGTTGGAGTGGGTTATTTTTAGATTTGGCTATCTTAGGATGATATCTGTTTGTGCAGGTAACTATTACTGTGCAGGATTATTAGGCAACTTAATAAACACCAAATATATTCCCATCTCACTTGTTTATTTTCACCAGGTAAACCAATATAATTGCACAAAATTTAGAAATAAACATTTCTAACATGCAAAAACAACCCCCCCCCAAATTAGTGACCAATATAGCCACCTTTCTTTATGATGACACTAACAGCCTTCCATCCATAGATTCTGTCAGTTGCTTGATCTGTATACGATCAACATTGCGTGCAGCAGCCACCACAGCCTCCCAGACACTGTTCCGAGAGGTGTACTGTTTTCCCTCCCTGTAGATCTCACATTTTATGAGGGACCACAGGTTTTCTATGGGGTTCAGATCAGGTGAACAAGGGGGCCATGTCATTATTTTTTCTTCTTTGAGACCTTTACTGGCCAGCCACGCTGTGGAGTAGTTGGAGGCATCTGATGGAGCATTGTCCTGCATGAAAATCATGTTTTTCTTGAACGATACCGACTTCTTCCTGCACCACTGCATGAAGAAGTCTTCCAGAAACTGGCAGTAGGTCTGGGAGTTGAGCTTCACTCCATCCTCAACCCGAAAAGGTCCCACAAGTTCATCTTTGATGATACCAGCCCATACCAGTACCCCACCTCCACTTTGCTGGCATCGGAGTTGGAGTGGAGCTCTCTGCCCTTTTCTGATCCAGCCTCTGGACCATCCTTCTGGCCCATCAAGAGTCACTCTCATTTCATCAGTCCATAAAACCTTTGAAAAGTCAGTCTTAACATATTTCTTGGCCCAGTCTTGATATTTTTCTTATGTTTCTTGTTCAAAGGTGGTCGTTTTTCAGCCTTCCTTACCTTGGCCATGTCCCTGAGTATCGCACACCTTGTGCTTTTTGCTACTCCAGTAACGTTGCGGCTCTGAAATATGGCACAACTCGTGGCAAATGGCATCTTGGCAGCTTCACGCTTGATTTTCCTCAATTCATGGGCAGTTACAGTATTTTGTGCCTTTTTTGCCCAACACGCTTCTTGCGACCCTGTTGGCTATTTGCCATGAAACACTTGATTGTTCGGTGATCACGCTTCAAAAGTTTGGCAACTTCAACACTTCTGCATCCCTCTGCAAGACATCTCACAATTTTGGACTTTTCAGAGCCTGTCAAATCTCTCTTCTGACCCATTTTGCCAAAGGAAAGGAAGTTGCCTAATAATTAAGCACACCTTATATAGGGTTTTGATGTCATTAGACAACACCCCTCCTCATTACAGAGATGCACACCACCTGATTTACTTAATTTGTAGTTGGCTCTCAAGCCTGAACAGCTTGGAATAGGAGAACATGTATAAAAAGTATCATGTGATCAAAAAAACAACTTGCCTAATAATTCTGCACGCAGTGTATGGTTATTCGGAGAAATAAAGGCGCGGTCTTTGGAAAAAGGAGGGATAAGGGAAAGTGGTGAAGAAAAATGAGGACCTGAGGAAATAACTTTTTTTTTTATAATGTTTGTCATATGCATGATTATGAGCAGGCATTGAAAAGAAAAGTGATGGGAACATCTATCCATCAATGCTGTAAATCCCTACAGTTTTATTACATAGAAATCCACAAAGCCACTGTATTCTAAAATATAAAAAGTGCATCATTAGACGCTAGAGGATTTTTTTTCCCTGAAATTTCTTGTGTGTTTTTTTCCTGCCGTTTCCTGAGCGTTATTCTGATGCCGTTTTTTTTAGAAATGGTTGAAAGAAATGCATGTGTTCATTCTGTTGAATGTTTTCTCACAGCTTCTTCAGGCATTTTCTGCAATGGAATCCTCCTGTACAAGATGATGTGTTCACATCAGCTAATAATACGTTTTGGTCATACTTCCCATTCATCAGCTCATGAAGAAAGTGTATACACATGTGATAGCAGGACATTTAAATACTAAAATGGTACCAGAATCATTTTTTTTAAATAATGGGAAGTATATATGACATACTTATATACTTATATAAGTGTATATCTTACTAAAATAAGTGTAAATCTTATTTATCAAGGATACATCCTGTAACAACTCTGCTGGCATCACGGCATGGCCTCTCATTTCTCACACTATCTTACCCACTGCTCCAGGTCATGATGTGGTTTCTGTTTCTTGCCAGCTTCATATTCTTTGCCTCTGCTCTCTGCATGCTTCCTGGCTGTGTGCATAGGGGGGCAGCACCTGAACTCTCTGGTTCTTATAGGAATCAGGTGCACCTGTCTAATCTGTTCCTGACCAATTACCAAGAGGCCTCCAGTATTTAGTGCAGCTCCACCCAGTGGACTGGGCCTGTGCAATGTGTTAGCTCAGTTTGTGTTTAGCTTCTGAGTTGCCAGGCCTTGTTCTGTGTTACTCCCTCTCTAGAGGCTTTTCTCCTTGCCTTGCCTTGATCTTGTTTATCTGCCCTCCAGGAGGCTGTATATCCTGATCCCTGTGTCTTTGTTCTTGTACCTTGTCTTGTTCCATTACCTTGTCTGTACTTAGTCCTATCTCTGTCTCCTTGTCTGTGACTTCCTTCCCTGCTGTGTCTATCCTTGTGTTCTCAGTCTGCTTATGCTCCGCACTCTTTAGGCTCTGCCTGCCCTGAACCCTTGTGACTTTGCCTGGGCTTCGCTCTCTTGCAGCTTTGCCTCTGCTCCACACTCCTGTGGTTTTGCTCCATTCTACTTTGCTCTATTCTACTCTGCTCTGCTGCAGAGACCTCTTGCTGCAGCTCCTCTCCGCATTCCTTGCGATTCCACTCTGCTTAGCTTTTGCTGCTCCAGAAACCTCTTGCTGCAGCTCCTCTCCGCATTCCTTGTAGTTCCACAATGCTTAGCTTCTGTTGCTGCTCCATCTCCTGCTGCTCTACCATTCCTAACCGCAGCCTTGCGGTTCTCTCCTGCTTGAACAGGTCCCAACCTGTTCCTTCCCACTCCATTCCTTCCTGCTTGTTTCCGTACCTGCATCTCCTGTGTGAACAGGTCCCAATCTGTTCCTTCACACTCCATTCCTTCCTGCTTGTTTCCGTACCTGCATCTTCTGTGTGAACAGGTCCCTACCGGTTCCTTCATACTCCTTTCCTTCTGGCTTGTTTCCGTACCTGCATCTCCTGTGTGAACAGGTCCCTACCTGTTCCTTCATACTATATATCCGTACCTGCACCTCCTGTGTGAACAGGTCCCTACCTGTTCCTTCATACACCACACCAACCTGCCCTGTGTCTCTGCCGTGCCTGCCACCCCTGTGTCTCTGCCGTGCCTGCCAGCCCTTTGTCTCTGCCGTACCTGCCAGCCCTATGTCTCTGCTGTGCCTGCCAGCCCTGTTTCTCTGCCGTGCCTGCCAGCCCTGTGTCTCTGCTGCTCCAGCCAGTCCTGTGTCTCTGCCAGCTCTGTGTCTCAACCGTGCCAGCCTACTCATCTGAGTTTCATCTGTGCTCATCTGCTAGTCTTGCCTGATGCCCGCACCAATCCTGGTGTTCCTGTTTCCCAAGTGGGATAAGCAGCCACAGTCAGACACCACCCTGGAGTAGCACCTGGCAGCTGCCTGCCACACAAGCCTGACCTCACCATAAGAGGCTCCAGTGAAGACCAAGGCAGCTGTCATAGTAACCCCCCTTCCAGGGTAGTCTGGTTCATGGCACAGTGGGGCCACAAACCCCCTTGGCTCACGCCCATCAATCAGGGCGTGAGCGTGACACATCCCATTGTCAATCCCTTATTTTGAATGAAGTATTTCGGCACCCTTTTCAGAATTTAACCTTATGGTATCACAAATATGTGCACTTGCTCTTGATCTGATGAAAGGGAAGTATCCCCAGAATGCATTATCAATTTGAGAAGACACACTTTTAGTAAAGCTTTCTTTAGGAATTCTGTGACTCCATGTGTTAGGGCTAGCGGAACGCACCAAACAATAAGATAGAATAAGGTGCGTTCGCAGCCCGGGGTCCACCGTGCAGAGATGAAACCTGCTGCCAAGTAATGACGGACTATATGGCGGTACAATGTGAATACACACACGGGTTAACTTCACCCTGTGTGAAGGAAGCGAACCCTGTTGTGTCACAGGGCCGCAGTACCGCACGTAACAAAACTAATAATTAATTAGCACGAGAGTGCGAACTGTGCCGTACTGGCGGACGCCACTGACCACCCAGACTTGGGTTAAAGAAGCGCTCTAATGGCGCGTGCCGCCGTACTGGTGGTCACAGCAGTAGGCGCTGTTTCGTGTGTCAACGCTGTGAGTTCAGCCGGGCGCTAGATTGCAGCCATACACCTTACATGAACAGTCATACACATAAGGGATGGGCTTTTTAAGGAACGACTTGCACTCATCAACACACACATGATTACAATTGTATACTAGCCTTATATAGCTGCAGCATGTACATGACCTTCCCAGAAGGACCAATGGGAGGCTGCCACAGAAGTTGAGCACCTTCAGGACCTTCCTGGAGGACCAATGGGATCTGCTGCAGTATCTGAGCATGTGACCCTCAATCTCCAATGGGAGATCTTGCCCTGGGCATGCTCAGAAGGGGAAAAGCAGGACTTAGTCCCAAAAGCGTCTGTCCAGCACTGGCTTCAATGACAGAAGCAGGAAAAGCAGCAGTAACCCTATACACAGAGTGAGACTGAGCAAGACGCTGGGACCGATGTCTCCGCTGAGCAGACTCCACTGCGGCTGGAGAAGAATGGGAGACCGCAGCAGAGATGGTTCGAGATTCCCCCTGTGCAGAGGCGGGAACTCAACACCTAACACCATGCATAGCTGCTGTTTGTTCGGATAGATGTCCTCACCACTTTTAATTCCAAAGTCTGTTTTCTTTGAGAACCCATTTTACCTATGAGGATCAATTACTGGGATATCAGTCTAAGGGCTCATGTGAAAATCTGTGCAAATTGGTCAGAGCACGAATGAACGGAATGGCCACATGTCTCCCAGTCTACATGTGACAGCTTCATATATATTTATAAGGCTGTGATGCTCAGGTCAGAAGAGACATGGCCAGTCTGCGCATTGCGGTCTATGGTTAGACCGATTTGCAAGGACATCTGTATGAACCCTAAGTAGTCACTAAAGATGACCCTTCTAAATCTTGAAATTAGGTGAGCAGCTCTTTTGGATCCCAGAGCTCAGCTAGCCACCAGTACATAAATGTAAGGCTCAACACACTTTCTTCTATTTTTCTTGTCTCTAAGTATCGTCATGATGACTATATTGGGTAAATCAGTAGATATGGGTATTACCAAATAGGTATAACTCACTTTTATTATAAGTCCAATAATCAAAATATCAAATTTCTGCATTAATTGAAAATGAATATAGTAAAACCATAGAATCATAGAATCGCAGAATTGTAAGGGACCTCCTGGGTCATCTGGTCCAACCCTCTGCTCAATGCAGGATTCACTAAACCATCTCAGACAGTTGTCTGTCCAGCTGCTAAAGACTTCCTTTGAAGGCGAACTCACCACCTCTCGTGGCAGCCTGTTCCATTCATTGATCACCCTTATTGTCAAAAAGTTTTTTCTAATATCTAATCTGTGTCTCCTCCCATTCAGTGTCATCCCATTGCTTCTAGTCTTACCTTGTGCAAATGAAAAAAATGGATCCCTTTACAGTGTGACAGCACTTGAGATATTTGTAGACAACTATTAAGTCTGCCCTCAGTCTTCTCTTTTGCAAGCTAAACATTCCTAAATCCTCTAACCGTCCCTCATAGGACATTGTTTGCAAACCAGTCACCATTTTGTTCACTCTTCTCTGAATTTGCTACAGTTTGTTAATATCTTTATTAAAATGTGGTGCCCGGAACTGGACACGGTATTCTAGATGAGGTCTGACTAAAGAGGAGTAGAGTGGGATAACTACTTAACATGATCTAGACTGTATGCCTCTGTTAATGCAACCCAGATTTGTGTTTGCCTTTTTTGCTGCTGCATCACACTGTTGACTCAATGTGCAGTCTGTGATCCAATAGTATACCAAGTCTTTTTCACATGTGCTGTTGTTTAGCCTTTTTAATTTTTTATTTGCCCAGATGTAGGCCTTTACATTTCTCCTTGTTAAAAACCATTCTGTTAGTTGCTGCCCACATTTCCAGTCTGTTTAGATTTTTTTGAATCCTCTCTTTTTCTTCTCTAGTATTAGTTATCCCTCTTAGATTTGTGTCAGCACATTTAATCAGTTTACCCTCAATTCCTTCATCTAAATCATTGATAAAGATCTTGAACAACACAGGGCCTGGGACAGAGCCTTGTGGTACCCACTTGAGACATTCTTCCAACTAGATGTCCAGCCATTTATGACCACTCTTTGGGTCCGATCATTGAGCCAGATATGAATCCACCTAACTTGTTCATTTTTTCAATAAGGATAGTATAAGATACTTTGTCAAATGCTTTGCTGAATTCAATATATACTATATCTACTGCTTTTCCCTGATCCACCCAGTCAGTGATTGTCATAAAAGGAAATTGTTAGTCTGACATGACTTATTAGTTACAAACCCATGCTGGCTCTGGTTAATCACTTCATTATCATCCAGATAATTGTATACATCTTGTTTTAATAATTTGTTGAAAGATCTTTCCTGGTGTAGAAGTCAGGCTCACAGGCCTATAGTTTTATGGGTCCACCTTCTTCCCCTTTTTGAAGACAGGGACAACATTTGCTCTTCTCTAGTCTTCTGGGACTTCTGTTCTCCAGAGAATGTTCAAAGATTATGGTGAGTGGTTCAATAATTTCCTCTATCTCCTTCAGTACCCTAGGATCTACTTTTTCTGGACCTCGGGACTTGAATTCATTAATGTTAGCAGGGCCGGCATTAGGGGAAGGCAGACTAGGCCGCTGCCTAAGGCCCCCACTTCCACAGCCAGTGGTGTGCCGCAAACCACATGGCTGCTAATACCGGCACATCATGTGGCTGCTATGGGGCCCAGTCAGCACCAGAATCACCCCCATGCGCCAATAATGGAGGAGAGAGTGTTAGATGATGCTCCCTCCCCATCATTCCTCCCTGTCTCTGACAAATCAGGTGCTTGATGACGTCACTTCATCGCACACCAGCTGCTGAAATGCTCTGCAGAGCCTGGAGCAGTGGAGGAATGAGGAGGAAAGGTGAGTATTGTGTGTTTTTTTTCATTTAAATATCAGTGAGTGAGTACTGGTGGCCATAATACTGTAGGACTTAGGGACTGGATTATATTCTTTGGGGGGTGCTACATTATATTCTATGGGGGGTTGCATTATACTCTACGAGCGGGCTACATTATACTGTATGGTTGACTGCATTATACTATATGAGGGGTGCTGCATTAAATTCTATGAGTGGGCTTCATTATACTCTATGAGGGGGCTTTACATATTATTGTGGTGGGCTTGCATTATACTATATGCGAGGCGGCTGCATTCTTCTTTTAGTGGGCTGCTTTATATTTTATGAGGAAGCTGCATTATACTCTGAGGGGGCTACATTATATTCTGTGGGGGGCTGCATTATACTATATGAGAGAGCTACATTATATTCTATGAAGGCTACATTATATTCTATGTGGTGTAGCATGATACTATATGAGAGGGGGCTTCATTATACTCTGAGTGGGTTACATTATATTCTATGGGGGCTGAGTTATATTCGATGGGGGAGCTATATTATATTCTATGGGGGCTGCATTACACTCTATGAGGGGGCTACATTATATACAATGGGGGCTGCGTTATACTCTGTGAGAGGGCTACACTATATTCTATGGGGGGCTGTATTATATTCTGTGGGGGGCTACATTATATTTTATGGGGGGCTGAATTATATTCTGTGGGTGGCTACATTATATTCTATTGGGGCTGCATTACACTCTTTGAGGGGGCTACATTATATTCAATGGGGGGGCTGCATTATACTCTGAGGGGGCTACTAACTTCTGAGCTTGTTGTCAGGGGCCATAAAACATCTGACATTAACCCCACAACCAGGGCAAGTGGAAAGAGCTTGGCAAAACACCAGAACTGGCGTATCTAATAGATATGCCTTTTCTGGGTTGGCTGCGGGCTGCTATTGTTACGCTAGAGAGGCAATATCCATGGTTCCTTAATCCTTACAAATCTGAGAATACCACACCCTCAGCTGTTTTTGCTTTAGCTTGGCTGGTTGTCAAAAATGGGGGTCTTCATGCTGTTTTTTTAAATTATATATTTAAATAATTTTAAGGGCATGGAACCCCTTTGTTCTTGATAACCAGCCATGATAAAGCTGACAGTTGAGGACTTTTGCCCACAGCTGTCAGTTTTGCCTGCTTTGGTTATCAAAAGTAGAAGAGATCCCACGTAATTTTAAAAACTTTTTTATTTATAGCACAGACTGATTAATATTCCTATCAGTGGCACCTGTTCTTGCTGTTATCAGCAACAGCAGGTGTAGGCTGATGGGAGAAGTACTCTCTCATCAGCTTACGCATGTGACCAGAGGTTATCTTTTTACTGCCGGTCAGAGCCCGCATTTGTTGCGCTACAAATAACTAATGTTTGGGCACCCATTTATCTAAATGGGGTAAGGGTTTAGGTTTGGGTGCCATTCCGGTACCCAAGCCAAACTTTTTTCATGTGTTTGGCCTAACCCGCCGGACCCGAACATACATGGGATCGCTCATTATCTGGTGACTGCGCTGGCCACTCCATTACAGATAGAATACCAGCTGCCAGCTTCTTCCCTACATAATTCTTGCACAATTTGGAGGTGTGCTTTGGGTCATTGTCCTGTTGTAGGATGAAATTGGCTCCAATCAAGCGCTGTCCACAGGGTATGGCTTGGCGTTGCAAAATGGAGTGATAGCCTTCCTTATTCAATATCCCTTTTACCTTGTACAAATCTCCCACTTTACCAGCCCCAAAGCAACCCCAGACCATCACATTACCTCAACCATGCTTGACAGTTAGTGTCAGACACTCTTCCAGCATTTTTTCAGTTGTTCTGCATCTCACAAATGTTCTTCTGTGTGATCCAAACACCTGAAACTTGGATTCGTCTGTCCATAACACTTTTTTCCAATCTTCCTCTGTCCAATGTCTGTGTTCTTTTGCCCATATTAACCTTTTCCTTTTATTAGCCAGTCTCAGACATGGCTTTTTCTTTGCTACTCTGCCATGAAGGCCAGCATCCCGGAGTCGCCTCTTCACTGTAGATGTTGACACTGGCGTTTTGCGTGTACTATTTAATGAACCTGCCAGTTGAGGACCTGTGAATTGTTGATTTCTCAAACTACAGACTCTAATGTACTTGACTTGCTGCTGCTCAGTTGTGCAGAGGGGCCTCACACTTCTCTCTCTACTCTGGTTAGAGCCTATTTGTGCTTTCCTCTGAATGGAGTAGTACCCACCGTTGTAGGAAATTTTCATTTTCTTGGCAATTTCTCACTTGGAATAGCCTTCATTTCTAAGAACAAGAATAGACTGTTGAGTTTCACATGAAAGTTATTTCTTTCTGGCCAATTTGAGAGTTTAATAGAACCAACAAATGTAATACTCCAGATTCTCAACTAGCTCAAAGGAAGGTCAGGTTTATAGGTTCTCTAATCAGCCAAACTGTTTTCAGCTGTGCTAACATACTTGCAAAAGGGTTTTCAAGGGTATTCTAACCATCCATTAGCCTTCTTACACAGTTAGCAAACACAAAGTACCATAAGAACACTGGAGTGATGGTTTTGGAAATGGGCCCCTATACACCTATGAAGATATTGCATTGCAAACCAGACGTTTGAAGCTAAAATAGCCATTTACCACATTAACAATGAATAGAGTGTATTTCTGAATCATTTAATGTTAGCTTCATTGGAAAAAACTGTGCTTTTCTTTCAAAAATAAGGAAATTTCTAAGTGACCTTAAACTTTTGAACGGTAGTGTATATATACATATATATGTTAGTGACATATATATATATATATATATATATATATATATATATATATACCGTATATACTCGAGTATAAGCCGAGATTTTCAGCCCATTTTTTGGGGCTGAAAGTCCCCCTCTCGGCTTATACTCGAGTCATACCGGGGGTCGGCAGGGGAGGGGGAGCGGGGGCTGTCTAGTTATACTTACCTACTCCCGGCACAGTCCCTGCAGTCCCTGCTTCTTCCAGCGCTGCATCTTTTTCCTGTATTCAGCGGTCACATGGTACCGCTCATTACAGAAATGAATATGCGGCTCCACTTCCCACAGAGGTGGAGCCGTATATTCATGACTGAAAATGAGCAGTAACTGTGACCGCTCAATATAGCAAGAAGATGCAGCGCCGGGAGAAGCAGGGACTGCAGGGACCGCGCCGGGAGCAGGTGAGTATACGGGGAGGGGAGCGCTGCGCGATATTTACCTGCTCCTCGCTCCGGTGCTGCTCCGTCTCTAGCGTCCTCTGGCAGTGACGCTCAGGTCGGAGGGCGCGGTGACGTAGTCAGTGCGCGCCCTCTGCTGAGCGTCAGTGCTGGAGACGGAGCCGCACAAGGAGCAGGTAAATATTGAAAGCGCCAGCGTCCTGCAAGAGAGGTGAGTATGTGATTTTTTTTTTATTGCAGCAGCAGCATTCTATATGGCACAGCTTGATAAGGAGCATCTATGGGGCCATAATCAACGGTGCAGAGCATTCTATATGGGGCACAGCTTTATAAGGAGCATCTATGGGGCCATAATGAATGGTGCAGAGCATTCTATATGGGGCACAGCTTTATAAGGAGCATCTATGGGGCCATAATCAACAGTGCAGAGCATTCTATATGGGGCACAGCTTTATAAGGAGCATCTATGGGGCAATAATGAACGGTGCAGAGCATTCTATATGGGGCACAGCTTTATAAGGAGCATCTATGGGGCCATAATCAACGGTGCAGAGCATTCTATATGGGGCACAGCTTTATAAGGAGCATCTATGGGGCCATAATCAACGGTGCAGAGCATTCTATATGGCACAGCTTTATAAGGAGCATCTATGGGGCCATAATCAACGGTGCAGAGCTTTCTATATGGCACAGCTTTATATGGAGCATCTATGGGGCCATAATGAACGGTGCAGAGCATTCTATATGGCACAGCTTTATAAGGAGCATTTATGGGGCCATAATGAATGGTGCAGAGCATTCTATATAGCACAGCTTTATAAGGAGCATCTATGGGGCCATAATGAACAGTGCAGAGCATTCTATATGGGGCACAGCTTTATATGGGGCCATAATGAACGGTGCAGAGCATTATATGTGGGGCACAGCTTTATATGGAGCATCTATGGGGCCATAATGAACGGTGCAGAGCATTCTATATGGCACAGCTTTATATGGAGCATCTATGGGGCCATGAACGGTGCAGAGCATTATATATGGGGCACAGCTTTATATGGAGCATCTATGGGGCCATAATGAATGGTGCAGAGTATTATATGTGGCACAGCTTTATATGGAGCATCTATGGGGCAATAATGAACGGTATGGAGCATCTATTTTTATTTTTGAAATTCACCGATAGCTGCTGCATTTCCTACCCTAGGCTTATACTCGAGTCAATACGTTTTCCCAGTTTTTTGTGGCAAAATTAGGGGGGTCGGCTTATACTCGGGTCGGCTTATACTCGAGTGTATACGGTATATCTTTATATTGCATAGAGATATAGATAGAAGATTAGCCAGTAATTAATTTGTCGGCTTCTGTAAAATCAATGCAAGAGTCGACAGGATAGGAGGCATGGTTAACATACAGTAAATCCATACAGAATTGTTTGATATATAGATGTGTGTGACCAATACCATTAGTATGGTGTGTGTGCAAATTATGGGACTTGTATGTATTTAATAAAGGAATCTTTTTGGGGAAAAAAATGGTGTGGGCTCCCGTGCAATTTTCTGCACCAGAGAGGGAAAGCCAGCGACTGGGGGGCAATGTTTATAGCTTAGGAAGGGATTAATACTCATGGATCTTCCCAGGCTATGAATCTCTGCCCACAGCTGTATATTTAGCCATTACTGGATATTAAAATAGGCCGTGGGCTGATATTCATAGCCTAGGAAGGGACCATGGTTATTGGCCCCCCTGGCTACAAGCACCAGCTCCCAGCCGCCCCAGAAATGGTGCATCTGTAATTCTGGCACTTAGCCTCTCTGTTATGCTGTGCTATCAGGCAACACAGTGTGCAGTAATCAGCGCACATACAGTGATATGGCAATAACCCAAAAAACAATAGAACAAGCTCTGAGACGTGGAATCTCTGCAGACTGCAATACCTGAATCTATCCTCACACAACTAAAAGCAGCAGTGGATTGCGCCTAACACTACCTATGCAACTCGGCACTGCCTGAGGAGCTGACTAGCCTGAAGATAGAAATACAAGCCTGACTTGCCTCAGAGAAATACCCCAAAGGAATAGGCAGCCCCCCACATATAATGACTGTTAGCAAGATGAAAAGACAAAACGTAGGAATGAAATAGATTCAGCAAAGTGAGGCCCGATATTCTAGACAGAGCGAGGATAGCAAAGAGAACTATGCAGTCTACAAAAAACCCTAAAGCAGAACCACGCAAAGGGGAGCAAAAAGACCCACCGTGCCGAACTAACGGCACGGCGGTGCACCCTTTGCGTCTCAGAGCTTCCAGCAAAAGAGAATAGCACAGCTGGACAGAAAAAACGGAAACAAAAACAAATTAACACTTATCTAGCAGAGCAGCAGGCCACAGGAAAGATGCAGTAGCTCAGATCCAACACTGGAACATTGACAAGGAGCAAGGAAGACAGACTCAGGTGGAGTTAAATAGCAAGGCAGCCAACGAGCTCACCAAAACACCTGAGGGAGGAAGCCCAGAGGCTGCAATACCACTTGTGACCACAGGAGTGAATTCAGCCACAGAATTCACAACAGTACCCCCCCCCTTGAGGAGGGGTCACTGAACCCTCACCAGAACCCCCAGGCCGACCAGGATGAGCCACATGAAAGGCACGAACAAGATCTGGGGCATGGACATCAGAGGCAAAAACCCAGGAATTATCCTCCTGAGCATAACCCTTCCATTTGACCAGATACTGGAGTTTCCGTCTAGAGACACGAGAATCCAAAATTTTCTCCACAATATACTCCAATTCCCCCTCCACCAAAACAGGGGCAGGAGGCTCCACAGATGGAACCATAGGTGCCACGTATCTTCTCAACAACGACCTATGGAATACATTATGTATGGAAAAGGAGTCTGGGAGGGTCAGACGAAAAGACACCGGATTGAGAATCTCAGAAATCCTATGCGGACCAATAAAACGAGGTTTAAATTTAGGAGAGGAAACCTTCATAGGAATATGACGAGAAGATAACCAAACCAGATCCCCAACACGAAGTCGGGGACCCACACGGCGTCTACGATTAGCGAAAAGCTGAGCCTTCTCCTGGGACAAGGTCAAATTGTCCACTACCTGAGTCCAGATCTGCTGCAACCTGTCCACCACAGAATCCACACCAGGACAGTCCGAAGACTCAACCTGTCCTGAAGAGAAACGAGGATGGAACCCAGAATTGCAGAAAAATGGAGAGACCAAGGTAGCCGAGCTGGCCCGATTATTAAGGGCGAACTCAGCCAACGGCAAAAATGACACCCAATCATCCTGGTCAGCAGAAACAAAACATCTCAGATATGTTTCCAAGGTCTGATTGGTTCGTTCGGTCTGGCCATTAGTCTGAGGATGGAAGGCCGAGGAAAAAGATAGGTCAATGCCCATCCTACCACAAAAGGCTCGCCAGAACCTCGAGACAAACTGGGAACCTCTGTCAGAAACAATATTCTCAGGAATGCCATGCAAACGAACCACATGCTGGAAGAACAAAGGCACCAAATCAGAGGAGGAAGGCAATTTAACCAAGGACACCAGATGGACCATTTTAGAAAAGCGATCACAGACCACCCAAATGACCGACATCTTTTGAGAAACGGGAAGGTCAGAAATGAAATCCATCGAAATATGTGTCCAAGGCCTCTTCGGGACCGGCAAGGGCAAAAGCAACCCACTGGCACGTGAACAGCAGGGCTTAGCCCTAGCACAAATCCCACAGGACTGCACAAAAGCACGCACATCCCGTGACAGAGATGGCCACCAGAAGGATCTAGCCACTAACTCTCTGGTACCAAAGATTCCTGGATGACCAGCCAGCACCGAACAATGAAGTTCAGAGATAACTTTACTAGTCCACCTATCAGGGACGAACAGTTTCTCGGCCGGACAACGATCAGGTTTATTAGCCTGAAATTTCTGCAACACTCTCCGCAAATCAGGAGAGATGGCAGACACAATGACTCCTTCCTTGAGGATACTCGCCGGCTCAGATAACCCCGGAGAGTCGGGCACAAAACTCCTAGACAGAGCATCCGCCTTCACATTTTTAGAGCCCGGAAGGTACGAAATCACAAAATCAAAACGAGCAAAAAATAACGACCAACGGGCCTGTCTAGGATTCAAGCGCTTGGCAGACTCGAGATAAGTAAGATTCTTATGATCAGTCAATACCACCACGCGATGCTTAGCTCCCTCAAGCCAATGACGCCACTCCTCGAATGCCCACTTCATGGCCAGCAACTCTCGGTTGCCCACATCATAATTACGCTCAGCAGCAGAAAATTTCCTGGAAAAGAAAGCACATGGTTTCAACACTGAGCAACCAGAACCTCTCTGTGACAAAACCGCCCCTGCTCCAATCTCAGAAGCATCAACCTCGACCTGGAACGGAAGAGAAACATCTGGTTGACACAACACAGGGGCACAGCAAAAACGACGCTTCAACTCCTGAAAAGCTTCCACGGCAGCAGAAGACCAATTAACCAAATCAGCACCCTTCTTGGTCAAATCGGTCAATGGTCTGGCAATGCTAGAAAAATTACAGATGAAGCGACGATAAAAATTAGCAAAGCCCAGGAATTTCTGCAGACTTTTCAGAGATGTCGGCTGAGTCCAATCCTGGATGGCCTGGACCTTAACCGGATCCATCTCGAAAGTAGAAGGGGAAAAGATGAACCCCAAAAATGAAACTTTCTGCACACCGAAGAGACACTTTGATCCCTTCACGAACAAGGAATTAGCACGCAGTACCTGGAAAACCATTCTGACTTGCTTCACATGAGACTCCCAATCATCAGAGAAGATCAAAATGTCATCCAAGTAAACAATCAGGAATTTATCCAGATACTCACGGAAAATGTCATGCATAAAAGACTGAAAAACAGATGGAGCATTGGCAAATCCGAACGGCATCACCAGATACTCAAAATGACCCTCGGGCGTATTAAATGCCGTTTTCCATTCATCTCCCTGCCTGATTCTCACCAGATTATACGCACCACGAAGATCAATCTTAGTAAACCAACTAGCCCCCTTAATCCGAGCAAACAAGTCAGATATCAATGGCAAGGGATACTGAAACTTAACAGTGATCTTATTAAGAAGGCGGTAATCAATACACGGTCTTAGCGAACCATCCTTTTTGGCTACAAAAAAGAACCCTGCTCCCAATGGTGATGACGATGGGCGAATATGTCCCTTCTCCAGGGATTCTTTCACATAACTGCGCATAGCGGTGTGTTCAGGCACGGACAAATTAAATAAACGACCCTTAGGGAATTTACTACCAGGAATCAAATTGATAGCACAATCACAATTCCTATGCGGAGGTAGGGCATCAGACTTGGGCTCTTCAAATACATCCTGAAAGTCAGACAAGAACTCTGGGATGTCAGAAGGAATGGATGACGAAATAGACAAAAATGGAACATCACCATGTACTCCCTGACAACCCCAGCTGGTTACCGACATAGAGTTCCAATCTAATACTGGATTATGGGTTTGTAGCCATGGCAACCCCAACACGACCACATCATGCAGATTATGCAGTACCAGAAAGCGAATAACTTCCTGATGTGCAGGAGCCATGCACATGGTCAGCTGGGCCCAGTACTGAGGCTTATTCTTGGCCAAAGGTGTAGCATCAATTCCTCTCAACGGAATAGGACACCGCAAAGGCTCCAAGAAAAATCCACAACGTTTAGCATAATCCAAATCCATCAGATTCAGGGCAGCGCCTGAATCCACAAACGCCATGACAGAGTACGATGACAATGAGCATATCAAGGTAATGGACAGAAGGAATTTGGACTGTACAGTACCAATGACGGCAGAGCTATCGAACCGCCTAGTGCGCTTAGGACAATTAGAAATAGCATGAGTGGAATCACCACAGTAGAAACACAGCCTGTTCAGACGTCTGTGTTCTTGCCGTTCAACTTTAGTCATAGTCCTGTCGCACTGCATAGGCTCAGGTTTACTCTCAGACAATACCGCCAGATGGTGCACAGATTTACGCTCGCGCAAGCGACGACCGATCTGAATGGCCAAGGACATAGACTCATTCAAACCAGCAGGCATAGGAAATCCCACCATGACATCCTTAAGAGCTTCAGAGAGACCCTTTCTGAACCAAGCCGCCAGTGCAGATTCATTCCACAGAGTGAGTACTGACCACTTCCTAAATTTCTGACAATATACTTCTACATCATCCTGACCCTGGCATAAAGCCAGCAAATTTTTCTCAGCCTGATCCACTGAATTAGGCTCATCGTAAAGCAATCCAAGCGCCTGGAAAAACGCATCAACATTACTCAATGCAGGGTCTCCTGGCGCAAGAGAAAACGCCCAGTCCTGTGGGTCGCCGCGCAAAAAAGAAATAATAATCAAAACCTGTTGAATAGGATTACCAGAAGAATGAGGTTTCAAGGCCAGAAATAGCTTACAATTATTTTTGAAGCTCAGGAACTTAGTTCTGTCACCAAAAAACAAATCAGGAATAGGAATTCTTGGTTCTAGCATAGATTTCTGATCAATTGTATCTTGAATCTTTTGTACATTTATAACGAGATTATCCATTGAGGAGCACAGAGCCTGAATATCCATGTCCACAGCTGTGTCCTGAAGCACTCTAATGTCTAGGGGAAAAAAAAAAAAAAACTGAAGACAGAGCTGAGGAAAAAAAAATGATGTCAGGACTTCTTTTTTCCCTCTATTGAGAATCATTGGTTTGGCTCCTTGTACTGTTATGCTGTGCTATCAGGCAACACAGTATGCAGTAATCAGCGCACATACAGTGATATGGCAATAACCCAAAAAACAATAGAACAAGCTCTGAGACGTGGAATCTCTGCAGACTGCAATACCTGAACCTATCCTCACACAACTAAAAGCAGCAGTGGATTGCGCCTAACACTACCTATGCAACTCGGCACTGCCTGAGGAGCTGACTAGCCTGAAGATAGAAATACAAGCCTGACTTGCCTCAGAGAAATACCCCAAAGGAATAGGCAGCCCCCCACATATAATGACTGTTAGCAAGATGAAAAGACAAAACGTAGGAATGAAATAGATTCAGCAAAGTGAGGCCCGATATTCTAGACAGAGCGAGGATAGCAAAGAGAACTATGCAGTCTACAAAAAACCCTAAAGCAGAACCACGCAAAGGGGAGCAAAAAGACCCACCGTGCCGAACTAACGGCACGGCGGTGCACCCTTTGCGTCTCAGAGCTTCCAGCAAAAGAGAATAGCACAGCTGGACAGAAAAAACGGAAACAAAAACAAAGTAACACTTATCTAGCAGAGCAGCAGGCCACAGGAAAGATGCAGTAGCTCAGATCCAACACTGGAACATTGACAAGGAGCAAGGAAGACAGACTCAGGTGGAGTTAAATAGCAAGGCAGCCAACGAGCTCACCAAAACACCTGAGGGAGGAAGCCCAGAGGCTGCAATACCACTTGTGACCACAGGAGTGAATTCAGCCACAGAATTCACAACACTTCTCTTCCCACTGCCCTGTAGCGGTGGCATATGGGGTAATAGGGGGTTAATGTCACCTTTGTACTGAAAGGTGACATCAAGCCGGCTTAGTAATGGAGAGGTGGCAATAAGACACCTATCCATTACTAGTCCTATATGTCATGATCCAGACCGGGTTTTGAGTCCTGTCTTGCCTTTTCCCAGTCTGATCATGTCAGGGGTTAACTTTTCTCAGCATGTCTGCTCTCAGGTTTGCTATTTAGCCCTGCTGTGTCCTGCAGATCACGTCAGTTATAGTTTCTGCCTAGTGCTGCTGTAAGCTGACTCTGATTGCTCTTATTTGTACTGCTGCGTTTGCTGTCTGAACCCGTGTCTCTGTTTTTTCCTGTTCCCGTCTTGACTCAGTGCTTCCCTTTAGTGTGCAGACTCCCCGGTTTGACTTGGCGTGTATCCTGACCTGTTTCTGTCATTTGTCTTCTGGCTTATCCGCTCCTGACTGTTACTTACTCCCTGGCTTGTCTCTGACCTCAAGTTTGTTTTTTCCTTTGGTATTGCGCTACAGTCTAAGATTTTACCCTGCTTGTTTTTGACTCTTCTGCTGCCACCTGTAGTAGCCTCACTTTTGCACTGCAGGTAAGCTCTGCTAGGTGCAGACCTACTTCCTCTCTACTACCATCTTGTGAAGCCTGCACCTACTTGCATTGCAGCAGGATCACATTATAACTGACCAGAAACAGTTTTTTTTCTCTGCTCTGCTTTCTATGGGTCTGTTCCGTTCATTTGCGGAATGATGCAGGATCTGTTGTGGAACATAAGGCCTTGGCCACGTCTCATAACCACCTGAAAAGAGAGTTTTCTGACACAGTAAGATCTTTTCAGGGGTTTCTCTTTACCTGCTACTGCCCCTGAACATATGTTTGTTGATAATTTCTTTGACGCCTTAGGGCTTATTTTTGACGAGCCTGACCGGATCAGAGTGGCAGAGGGCACAATCATTAATCTCTTTGAGTTTAAGCCATCAGCTGAATGGTATAGTCCCGAGTTCCGTCGATGGTCCACTGAGGTGTCCTGGGGTGATTCTGTGCTGAGATGTCAGATCAGGAGAGGACTGTCGGATCACCTGAAGGACGCTCTGGCTCTCCATCCACCACCCAGCTCATTGGAGGAGGCTATGACTCAGGCTATCCATATGGATCGGAGGCTGCGGGAAAGAGTTGATGCATAGCGAGAGGTTCCGCTTTTCCCTGCTAATCCTGTTGTTTTTCCACCATCTGAATCTATGGAGGTGGAGCCACCAACTCCAATAAGAAGGAGAGGAAGCAACGATGTGATGTGAAATTATGTTTTTATTGTGGAGATTCGGGACATTGGAAGAAGGACTGCCCCTCTTGTCCATCAATTAACAAGCTTCCGAGTGTTAGGAGTCAAGTTTCCTCTGCTGCACAGGGGGAATCTCGATCCGTGTCTGCTGCGGTCTCCCATTCAGCATCGGCCGCAGTGGGGTCTGCTCAGCGGAGACGTCGCTCCCAGCGTCTCGCTGAGGCTGATTCAGTGCATAGGGTCACTACTGCCTTTTCTGGCTTTCCTATGGTACCCTGCACTGATCTGCGGCGAGCAGGCCTCTCTGGGACTAAGTCCTTATTTACACATACTGAGCATGCCCAGGGCGAGGTCTCCCATTGGAGGTCGAGAGTCACATGTTCGGTCACATGTTCAGGTACTGCAGCGCATCCCATTGATCCTCCAGGAAGGTCCTGAAAGGGCAAAACTTTAGTAGCAGCCTCCTGTGTTGTAACTATATAAACTGCGCATGACCGCACGGCCATGCGCTAGTATCGTCTTTTGTCATATGCTTTGCGCCAATGTGGTCATGCGTTTGTATGTGTTCAGGGACCCGGCTGAAATAAGCCCCTAGAATGCTGGCACCTCCGGCGAGGAGATTGTGTATAAGTGTGTTCAGGGACCCGGCTGAAATAAGCCCCTAGAATGCTGGCTCCTCCGGCGAGGAGATTGTGTATGCATGCATGACCACTCACTGGAAAGTCCTGTAGGGGTTTCGTGAGCCAATGTGGTATACACCTCGAGCTCCTGGCTGCACTTTTCCCTACTGAGCGGGCAAAGGTGGGATTCATAATCTCCCTCTTGTCGGACAGAGCGTTGGAGTGGGCTACGCCTCTGTGGGAGCGCAACGATCATGTGGTGCGGAGTGTTCCTCGGTTTCTGGACTCTCTGAAACAGGTCTTTTTAGGACCTCAAGTCACCCATGATACAGCGCTCCAACTGCTGGCTTTGACTCAGGGTTCAACCATGGTCAGCCATTTTGCTGTTCTCTTCCGGACATTAGCGTCTGAGTTGGAATGGCCAGATAAAACCCTCATTCCCGTATTTTGGAGGGGGCAGGCTCACCATGTGAAGGACGCTTTGGCCACTAGGGAGAATCCCGCCACACTGGAGGAGCTCATAGCCATATCTACTCGCATAGACCTTCGTTTTCACGAGCGAAGGTTGGAGCGAGCCCAGTGTAGGCAGAGGTTTCGGCTGGCTCCCACCTTCGCCAAACCTTTGGAATCTCCAGTCCAGGCATCCGAGTCACATGAGGCCTTAGAGGTGACACGAGCGGGATCCAAGTCTCAGTCCGCTCGTGCACATAAGGTCCCTCATGTTTGCCGGCAGTCAGGACATCTTGCCTCCAAGGGTCCTCAGCAGTCGGGGAAAAGTCAGCGTCTAGTGGCAGTTGGAGGAGGTACACTAGACACGGTGACGTTTGCCTCAAAATTGTCCTTCAAGGGGACAATTACCATATGCCCATCCACTCTTATGGTCGAGCTATGCGTGGATTCTGGGGCAGAGGGTAATTTTATGTCTTCCTCTTTTGCCCAGCGTCACGCAATACCCTTGGTGATGCTCGCCAAGACTGTAACCGTTCGAGTGGTAAATGGGTCAACACTACCCTCACAGATTACCCACCAAACCATTCCTTTCACGCTTTCTGTGTCTCCATCACATCAGGAGATAATCTCCCTATTAGTCATTCCTGAGGGAATTGATGAGGTCCTGTTGGGGATACCATGGCTTCGCTACCATTCTCCTCATATTGAGTGGTCCTCTGGGAGAATTTTGGGATGGAGTAAATCCTGCAAGGGTAGATGTCAGAGGGAGTGCGTTCAGGTTGCTACTACACAGGTACCCGCAGATCTTTCCTCTCTCCCCAAGCACTATTGGCCCTATGCAGACGTGTTCTCCAAAAGAGCTGCGGAAACCCTTCCGCCTCACCGCCCTATTAACCTCTTGCCTGGTGCTGAGCCTCCCCGGGGTCGAGTCTATCCGTTATCTCTCCCGGAGACGGAGGCAATGTCTCAGTACATCCAAGAAAATCTCGCAAGAGGATTCATTAGGAAATCAGTGTCACCGGCAGGGGCTGGGTTCTTCTTCGTACAGAAGAAGACTGGAGACTTACGTCTTTGCATAGACTAAAGGGGTCTTAACGCCATCACCGTTAAGAACAAGTACCCATTACCCCTGATATCTGAGCTGTTTGATAGGCTACGGGGAGCGAGGGTATTTACGAAGTTAGATCTGCGGGGTGCTTACAACCTGATTCGCATCCGTGAGGGGGATGAATGGAAGATGGCTTTTAACACCAGGGATGGGCACTATGAATGTCTGGTGATGCCCTTTGGGCTCTGTAATGCCCCAGCCGTTTTCCAAGACTTTGTGAACGACATCTTCCAGGATATGCTCACCACCTCGGTCGTAGTCTATCTGGATGATATTCTCATCTTCTCTCCAGATATTGACTCCCATCGGAGAGATGTTCGCAAAGTCTTCAACCTCTTACGGGCAAACTCCCTCTACGCCAAGTTGGAGAAGTGTGTGTTTGAGCAAGAGTCCTTGCCTTTCCTTGGTTATATCATCTCTGCCCAGGCTATGGATCCTGCCAAGCTACAGGCTGTAATGGACTGGCAGGAACCCCATTCTCTTAAAGCGGTGCAGCGCTTTATGGGGTTCATTAATTACTATCGCCAGTTCATTCCACACTTCTCAACTTTGGTAGCTCCCTTGGTTGCCCTCACCAAAAAGGGAGCAAATCCCAAGTTGTGGTCAGAGGAGGTCTCCAAAGCCTTTCTCTCGATCAAGTCACACTTCGCTAGCGCTCCCATCCTACATCGCCCCGATGTTGATAAACCATTTATCTTGGAGGTGGATGCCTCATCCGTTGGTGCTGGAGCAGTCCTTTTCCAAAAGGATGCTCAAGGTCGGAAGCATCCTTGCTTCTTCTTCTCCAAGACCTTCACACCAGCGGAGAGAAATTATTCCATCGGGGACAGGGAGTTGCTAGCCATGAAGTTGGCTTTTTCAGAGTGGAGACATCTCTTAGAGGGAGCTCGCTTTCCCTTCCAAGTCTTCACTGACCACAACTTGGTATATCTACAAACGGCCCAGCGGCTGAATTCTCGCCAGGCTAGATGGTCCCTGTTCTTCTCCCGGTTCCATTTTACTCTCCATTTCCTCTCCGGGGAGAAGAACGTTCGTGCTGACGCTCTCTCCCGCTCCATAGTGTCATCGGAGGAGGAGGAGGAGCCTCAGCTTATTGTCCCTTCTGAGAGCCTGAGAACTGTAGCTCCGGTTTCGCTTGAGTCTGTGCCCCCGGGCAAGACTTTCGTACCAGCTAACTTGCGACCGGAGGTTCTCTCTTGGGCTCACTCCTCCACAGTGGGTGGGCATTTTGGGACCAAGAGGACATCTGAGCTTTTGGCGAGAACATACTGGTGGCCGCATATGGCCCGAGAAGTCAGGGACTATATTCAGGCGTGCGTTTCTTGCGCCCAGAATCGGTCTCCTCGGCAACGGCCTGCTGGGTTGCTTTACCCTCTACCGGTGGCAGACAGGCCCTGGGAGATGGTCGGGATGGACTTTGTGGTGGGCCTACCCAAGTCGCGTGGCTGCTCCATTATTTGGGTTGTCACCGACCATTTCTCTAAGATGGTGCATTTGGTGCCGCTTCCTCAGTTACCCTCAGCACGGGCCTTGGCGGTGTTGTTCATTAAGCACGTTTTCCGATTGCATGGTATGCCTGATAAGATTGTCAGCGATCGGGGTCCCCAGTTCGCGTCTCGGTTTTGGAGAGAGCTCTGCCGTTTACTCAGCATAGAGTTAAACCTCTACTCTGCATACCATCCCGAGACGAATGGGTTGGTGGAGAGAACCAACCAGACTCTGGTGACATATTTGTGACATTTCGTCTCTGCTAGGCAGGATGACTGGGCATCTTTGCTACCTTGGGCGGAATTTGCCTTGAACAATGCCGTAGCCGATTCCACTGGTCAAACTCCTTTTCTCCTTAATTTCGGCCAGCATCCGCGTGTCCCTGTGCCCATGCCCGTGTCATCCACCGATTCTAGGGTGGCAGACTGGGCGGTGGAGGCACGTGACATCTGGGACCACACACAGGATGCCATCCGGGCCTCCAAGGAGAGAATGAGGGTTTCGGCTGATACACACCGGCGCCCCGCTCCGGTTTTTGCTCCTGGTGACTTAGTGTGGCTCTCCGCCCATAACATCAGGCTGCGAGTTGAGTCCACTAAGTTTGCTCCTCGCTACATTGGCCCGTTTAAGGTTCTGGAACAGGTCAACCCTGTGGTCTACCGTTTGGCTATTCCTCCACGCCTTGGTATCACCGATACTTTTCACGTTTCCCTCTTAAAGCCCGTTCATTTGTACCGGTTTTCTGAGTCATCTGCTGGGACATCGGGTTCATCCACGGATGAGTTTGAGGTGAATGCTATTGTGGGGTGCAAGGTGGTACGTGGTAAGAAATTTTATCTGGTGGACTGGAAGGGTCACGGCCCAGAGGATAGAACCTGGGAGCCTGTGGAGCACATTCGGGCTCCGCTGCTTATTGCAGCTTTTGAGCGTAGTGAGGCTCAAGGAGGGGGGGGCCCTAGGAGGGGGGGGTAATGTTATGAGTCGAGTTTCCTCTGCTGCACAGGGGGAATCTCGATCCGTGTCTGCTGCGGTCTCCCATTCAGCATCGGCCGCAGTGGGGTCTGCTCAGCGGAGACGTCGCTCCCAGCGTCTCGCTGAGGCTGATTCGGTGCATAGGGTCACTACTGCCTTTTCTGGCTTTCCTATGGTACCCTGCACTGATCTGCGGCGAGCAGGCCTCTCTGGGACTAAGTCCATATTTACACATACTGAGCATGCCCAGGGCGAGGTCTCCCATTGGAGGTCGAGGGTCACATGTTTGGTCACATGTTCAGGTACTGCAGCGCATCCCATTGGTCCTCCAGGAAGGTCCTGAAAGGGCAAAACTTTGGTAGCAGCCTCCTGTGCTGTAACTATATAAACTGCGCATGACCGCACGGCCATGCGCTAGTATCGTCTTTTGTCATATGCTTTGCGCCAATATGGTCATGCGTTTGTATGTGTTCAGGGACCCGGCTGAAATAAGCCCCTAGAATGCTGGCACCTCTGGCGAGGAGATTGTGTATAAGTGTGTTCAGGGACCCGGCTGAAATAAGCCCCTAGAATGCTGGCTCCTCCGGCGAGGAGATTGTGTATGCATGCATGACCACTCACTGCTCACATCTGGGTAGTTGGCCTGTGCCTCTGTGAAAGTCTAACAGGGCACAGAGCCTGCCTCTCGCGGTTACTCTGTGAAGCTAACAGAGTTGGTATATACCGCCATATAGAGCCGCTATTATTTAGCAGCAGGTACTTTCCTGCACGGTGGATCCCGGGTTGCGAACGCACCAATTCCATTTAATAAACAATATATTTGGTGCGTTCCGCCAACCCTAACACCGAGTCTGGGTGATTGTCGAGAAAGTCACCCAGACTCTCAGGTACGATTTTCCTCATTTCAGAAAGTTTTGTTAGAGGTGGAACTGTGTTATGGAGGTGGATATGTATTCACTTCAGCTTTTGTGGACTGTGGATCTTCCATGAACGTCATTGACTCTAGTCTGGTGTCCAAGTTAAAGTTAGGGACAGTTAGGCTAGAGACTCCCATCCATACTGTTACGGCTGCAACCATAAATGCGGCCGAGCCGATGCCCCCAAACCATGACGACGTGGGCTAGCGTCCCAAATGGGAATGTGATGTGGACCCACTGGACCACATAGAGTAACCTGGACCTACCCAGACTAGGGAAAGGCAGCAAGCAGGGTCTGTGGCAGCTGAGCATGTGAACAAGATGGCAATATGCAGAACTAGATTACACCGCACAACTTCAGGTATGAAGAAACAAAGTTTACTTAAATGAAAACACAGTACAAAACATAATGATGTCAGGATCCCGATCCACACATCAGAGTAGGGTACACGTCTCAGGATAACAGACGAAGGCAGGATGATGTCAGGATCCCGATTCCACACATCAGAGTAGGGTACATGTCTAAGGATAACAGACAAAGGCAGGAGGACATCACGGGTTGATGAAGTCCAGGGTTGTCTGGCACGGGCATGCTAGGACAACCTCTCTCTCAGGCCTCAGGCGCAGCACAGGCTCAGCAGAAGAACATCAGACACCGACCTCGGACGGACTTCTGACAATGGCAAGGGTCATCACTAGTTGATGCGGTCCAGGGTCATCTGGCACGAGCTTACTAGGATGGCCTCTTTGGCCTCAGGTGCAGCACAGGCTCAGCAGGAGAACATCAGACACCGACCTTGGACAGATGTCAGATGATGGCAGGGGTCATCACGGGTTGATGCAGTCCAGGGTCATCTGGCACGGGCTTACTAGAACGGCCTCTCTCAGGCCTCAGGCATAGCACAGGCTCAGCAGGAGAACATCAGACACTGACCCAGGACAGATGTCATCACAGGGAGGACCCCAGGGAACCAGTGGAACATCAGGTCACAGGCAGGACATCAGACACAAGCTGGACATCAGGACATCGGCAGGACATCAGGTCATCAGACACAGGATAGACATCGGGACACTGGTATGGCAGCCCAGGTCATCGGCTGGGACACGGATGGCACAGGACCAGGTAGCGGTGATCATCAGGTTCCTAGCTATGGCTGTCAGGCTCCGGGCATCAGACCTAGGAAGGAACTCAAGCGTGATAGTGCAAGCACCGCCGAACTGGAACCGGGTCAGACGGGGTTAGCACCCCATGGAAGGCTGAGCTCAGCAAGAACACCGGGCTCCATCTTTAAAAGAAGAGCCCTGAAAGTTCAATCACTTGGTGCTGGGTGTCAGACACAAAAGTACTTCAGGAACATAACACTACGGACACAGTTCAGACAGGATCAGGTACTGGATATGCAGCCTCCAGGATAGGCGGGTCTGGGTACTCTGCCCCCAGATTAGGTGGAAAAAAAAAGGAACTGGATATGCAGCCTCCAGGATAGGTGGGTCGGGGTACTCTGCCCCCAGATTAGACAGAAAAACAAAACACAAACAGATCTGGATATGCAGCCTTCAGGATAGGCGGGTCTGGGTACTCTGCCCCCAGATTAGGCGGAAAACAGGTATCAGCTCTCCCAGAACATACTGCAGACGGAACGGGAGCTGGATACCTAACTCACAAGGCAAGAGAGGGAAAGCCAGCGACTGGGGGGCAATGTTTATAGCTTAGGAAGGGATTAATACTCATGGATCTTCCCAGGCTATGAATCTCTGCCCACAGCTGTATATTTAGCCATTACTGGATATTAAAATAGGCCGTGGGCTGATATTCATAGCCTAGGAAGGGACCATGGTTATTGGCCCCCCTGGCTACAAGCACCAGCTCCCAGCCGCCCCAGAAATGGTGCATCTGTAATTCTGGCACTTAGCCTCTCTGTTATGCTGTGCTATCAGGCAACACAGTGTGCAGTAATCAGCGCACATACAGTGATATGGCAATAACCCAAAAAACAATAGAACAAGCTCTGAGACGTGGAATCTCTGCAGACTGCAATACCTGAACCTATCCTCACACAACTAAAAGCAGCAGTGGATTGCGCCTAACACTACCTATGCAACTCGGCACTGCCTGAGGAGCTGACTAGCCTGAAGATAGAAATACAAGCCTGACTTGCCTCAGAGAAATACCCCAAAGGAATAGGCAGCCCCCCACATATAATGACTGTTAGCAAGATGAAAAGACAAAACGTAGGAATGAAATAGATTCAGCAAAGTGAGGCCCGATATTCTAGACAGAGCGAGGATAGCAAAGAGAACTATGCAGTCTACAAAAAACCCTAAAGCAGAACCACGCAAAGGGGAGCAAAAAGACCCACCGTGCCGAACTAACGGCACGGCGGTGCACCCTTTGCGTCTCAGAGCTTCCAGCAAAAGAGAATAGCACAGCTGGACAGAAAAAACGGAAACAAAAACAAATTAACACTTATCTAGCAGAGCAGCAGGCCACAGGAAAGATGCAGTAGCTCAGATCCAACACTGGAACATTGACAAGGAGCAAGGAAGACAGACTCAGGTGGAGTTAAATAGCAAGGCAGCCAACGAGCTCACCAAAACACCTGAGGGAGGAAGCCCAGAGGCTGCAATACCACTTGTGACCACAGGAGTGAATTCAGCCACAGAATTCACAACAGTACCCCCCCCCTTGAGGAGGGGTCACTGAACCCTCACCAGAACCCCCAGGCCGACCAGGATGAGCCACATGAAAGGCACGAACAAGATCTGGGGCATGGACATCAGAGGCAAAAACCCAGGAATTATCCTCCTGGGCATAACCCTTCCATTTGACCAGATACTGGAGTTTCCGTCTAGAGACACGAGAATCCAAAATTTTCTCCACAATATACTCCAATTCCCCCTCCACCAAAACAGGGGCAGGAGGCTCCACAGATGGAACCATAGGTGCCACGTATCTTCTCAACAACGACCTATGGAATACATTATGTATGGAAAAGGAGTCTGGGAGGGTCAGACGAAAAGACACCGGATTGAGAATCTCAGAAATCCTATGCGGACCAATAAAACGAGGTTTAAATTTAGGAGAGGAAACCTTCATAGGAATATGACGAGAAGATAACCAAACCAGATCCCCAACACGAAGTCGGGGACCCACACGGCGTCTACGATTAGCGAAAAGCTGAGCCTTCTCCTGGGACAAGGTCAAATTGTCCACTACCTGAGTCCAGATCTGCTGCAACCTGTCCACCACAGAATCCACACCAGGACAGTCCGAAGACTCAACCTGTCCTGAAGAGAAACGAGGATGGAACCCAGAATTGCAGAAAAATGGAGAGACCAAGGTAGCCGAGCTGGCCCGATTATTAAGGGCGAACTCAGCCAACGGCAAAAATGACACCCAATCATCCTGGTCAGCAGAAACAAAACATCTCAGATATGTTTCCAAGGTCTGATTGGTTCGTTCGGTCTGGCCATTAGTCTGAGGATGGAAGGCCGAGGAAAAAGATAGGTCAATGCCCATCCTACCACAAAAGGCTCGCCAGAACCTCGAGACAAACTGGGAACCTCTGTCAGAAACAATATTCTCAGGAATGCCATGCAAATGAACCACATGCTGGAAGAACAAAGGCACCAAATCAGAGGAGGAAGGCAATTTAACCAAGGACACCAGATGGACCATTTTAGAAAAGCGATCACAGACCACCCAAATGACCGACATCTTTTGAGAAACGGGAAGGTCAGAAATGAAATCCATCGAAATAGGTGTCCAAGGCCTCTTCGGGACCGGCAAGGGCAAAAGCAACCCACTGGCACGTGAACAGCAGGGCTTAGCCCTAGCACAAATCCCACAGGACTGCACAAAAGCACGCACATCCCATGACAGAGATGGCCACCAGAAGGATCTAGCCACTAACTCTCTGGTACCAAAGATTCCTGGATGACCAGGCAGCACCGAACAATGAAGTTCAGAGATAACTTTACTAGTCCACCTATCAGGGACGAACAGTTTCTCGGCCGGACAACGATCAGGTTTATTAGCCTGAAATTTCTGCAACACTCTCCGCAAATCAGGAGAGATGGCAGACACAATGACTCCTTCCTTGAGGATACTCGCCGGCTCAGATAACCCCGGAGAGTCGGGCACAAAACTCCTAGACAGAGCATCCGCCTTCACATTTTTAGAGCCCGGAAGGTACGAAATCACAAAATCAAAACGAGCAAAAAATAACGACCAACGGGCCTGTCTAGGATTCAAGCGCTTGGCAGACTCGAGATAAGTAAGATTCTTATGATCAGTCAATACCACCACGCGATGCTTAGCTCCCTCAAGCCAATGACGCCACTCCTCGAATGCCCACTTCATGGCCAGCAACTCTCGGTTGCCCACATCATAATTACGCTCAGCAGCAGAAAATTTCCTGGAAAAGAAAGCACATGGTTTCAACACTGAGCAACCAGAACCTCTCTGTGACAAAACCGCCCCTGCTCCAATCTCAGAAGCATCAACCTCGACCTGGAACGGAAGAGAAACATCTGGTTGACACAACGCAGGGGCACAGCAAAAACGACGCTTCAACTCCTGAAAAGCTTCCACGGCAGCAGAAGACCAATTAACCAAATCAGCACCCTTCTTGGTCAAATCGGTCAATGGTCTGGCAATGCTAGAAAAATTACAGATGAAGCGACGATAAAAATTAGCAAAGCCCAGGAATTTCTGCAGACTTTTCAGAGATGTCGGCTGAGTCCAATCCTGGATGGCCTGGACCTTAACCGGATCCATCTCGAAAGTAGAAGGGGAAAAGATGAACCCCAAAAATGAAACTTTCTGCACACCGAAGAGACACTTTGATCCCTTCACGAACAAGGAATTAGCACGCAGTACCTGGAAAACCATTCTGACTTGCTTCACATGAGACTCCCAATCATCAGAGAAGATCAAAATGTCATCCAAGTAAACAATCAGGAATTTATCCAGATACTCACGGAAAATGCCATGCATAAAAGACTGAAAAACAGATGGAGCATTGGCAAATCCGAACGGCATCACCAGATACTCAAAATGACCCTCGGGCGTATTAAATGCCGTTTTCCATTCATCTCCCTGCCTGATTCTCACCAGATTATACGCACCACGAAGATCAATCTTAGTAAACCAACTAGCCCCCTTAATCCGAGCAAACAAGTCAGATATCAATGGCAAGGGATACTGAAACTTAACAGTGATCTTATTAAGAAGGCGGTAATCAATACACGGTCTTAGCGAACCATCCTTTTTGCCTACAAAAAAGAACCCTGCTCCCAATGGTGATGACGATGGGCGAATATGTCCCTTCTCCAGGGATTCTTTCACATAACTGCGCATAGCGGTGTGTTCAGGCACGGACAAATTAAATAAACGACCCTTAGGGAATTTACTACCAGGAATCAAATTGATAGCACAATCACAATTCCTATGCGGAGGTAGGGCATCAGACTTGGGCTCTTCAAATACATCCTGAAAGTCAGACAAGAACTCTGGGATGTCAGAAGGAATGGATGACGGAATAGACAAAAATGGAACATCACCATGTACTCCCTGACAACCCCAGCTGGTTACCGACATAGAGTTCCAATCTAATACTGGATTATGGGTTTGTAGCCATGGCAACCCCAACACGACCACATCATGCAGATTATGCAGTACCAGAAAGCGAATAACTTCCTGATGTGCAGGAGCCATGCACATGGTCAGCTGGGCCCAGTACTGAGGCTTATTCTTGGCCAAAGGTGTAGCATCAATTCCTCTCAACGGAATAGGACACCGCAAAGGCTCCAAGAAAAATCCACAACGTTTAGCATAATCCAAATCCATCAGATTCAGGGCAGCGCCTGAATCCACAAACGCCATGACAGAATACGATGACAATGAGCATATCAAGGTAATGGACAGAAGGAATTTGGACTGTACAGTACCAATGACGGCAGAGCTATCGAACCGCCTAGTGCGCTTAGGACAATTAGAAATAGCATGAGTGGAATCACCACAGTAGAAACACAGCCTGTTCAGACGTCTGTGTTCTTGCCGTTCAACTTTAGTCATAGTCCTGTCGCACTGCATAGGCTCAGGTTTACTTTCAGACAATACCGCCAGATGGTGCACAGATTTACGCTCGCGCAAGCGACGACCGATCTGAATGGCCAAGGACATAGACTCATTCAAACCAGCAGGCATAGGAAATCCCACCATGACATCCTTAAGAGCTTCAGAGAGACCCTTTCTGAACCAAGCCGCCAGTGCAGATTCATTCCACAGAGTGAGTACTGACCACTTCCTAAATTTCTGACAATATACTTCTACATCATCCTGACCCTGGCATAAAGCCAGCAAATTTTTCTCAGCCTGATCCACTGAATTAGGCTCATCGTAAAGCAATCCAAGCGCCTGGAAAAACGCATCAACATTACTCAATGCAGGGTCTCCTGGCGCAAGAGAAAACGCCCAGTCCTGTGGGTCGCCGCGCAAAAAAGAAATAATAATCAAAACCTGTTGAATAGGATTACCAGAAGAATGAGGTTTCAAGGCCAGAAATAGCTTACAATTATTTTTGAAGCTCAGGAACTTAGTTCTGTCACCAAAAAACAAATCAGGAATAGGAATTCTTGGTTCTAGCATAGATTTCTGATCAATTGTATCTTGAATCTTTTGTACATTTATAACGAGATTATCCATTGAGGAGCACAGAGCCTGAATATCCATGTCCACAGCTGTGTCCTGAAGCACTCTAATGTCTAGGGGAAAAAAAAAAAAAACTGAAGACAGAGCTGAGGAAAAAAAATGATGTCAGGACTTCTTTTTTCCCTCTATTGAGAATCATTGGTTTGGCTCCTTGTACTGTTATGCTGTGCTATCAGGCAACACAGTGTGCAGTAATCAGCGCACATACAGTGATATGGCAATAACCCAAAAAACAATAGAACAAGCTCTGAGACGTGGAATCTCTGCAGACTGCAATACCTGAACCTATCCTCACCCAACTAAAAGCAGCAGTGGATTGCGCCTAACACTACCTATGCAACTCGGCACTGCCTGAGGAGCTGACTAGCCTGAAGATAGAAATACAAGCCTGACTTGCCTCAGAGAAATACCCCAAAGGAATAGGCAGCCCCCCACATATAATGACTGTTAGCAAGATGAAAAGACAAAACGTAGGAATGAAATAGATTCAGCAAAGTGAGGCCCGATATTCTAGACAGAGCGAGGATAGCAAAGAGAACTATGCAGTCTACAAAAAACCCTAAAGCAGAACCACGCAAAGGGGAGCAAAAAGACCCACCGTGCCGAACTAACGGCACGGCGGTGCACCCTTTGCGTCTCAGCAAAAGAGAATAGCACAGCTGGACAGAAAAAACGGAAACAAAAACAAAGTAACACTTATCTAGCAGAGCAGCAGGCCACAGGAAAGATGCAGTAGCTCAGATCCAACACTGGAACATTGACAAGGAGCAAGGAAGACAGACTCAGGTGGAGTTAAATAGCAAGGCAGCCAACGAGCTCACCAAAACACCTGAGGGAGGAAGCCCAGAGGCTGCAATACCACTTGTGACCACAGGAGTGAATTCAGCCACAGAATTCACAACACCTCTCTTCCCACTGCCCTGTAGCGGTGGCATATGGGGTAATAGGGGGTTAATGTCACCTTTGTACTGAAAGGTGACATCAAGCCGGCTTAGTAATGGAGAGGTGGCAATAAGACACCTATCCATTACTAGTCCTATATGTCATGATCCAGACCGGGTTTTGAGTCCTGTCTTGCCTTTTCCCAGTCTGATCATGTCAGGGGTTAACTTTTCTCAGCATGTCTGCTCTCAGGTTTGCTATTTAGCCCTGCTGTGTCCTGCAGATCACGTCAGTTATAGTTTCTGCCTAGTGCTGCTGTAAGCTGACTCTGATTGCTCTTATTTGTACTGCTGCGTTTGCTGTCTGAACCCGTGTCTCTGTTTTTTCCTGTTCCCGTCTTGACTCAGTGCTTCCCTTTAGTGTGCAGACTCCCCGGTTTGACTTGGCGTGTATCCTGACCTGTTTCTGTCATTTGTCTTCTGGCTTATCCGCTCCTGACTGTTACTTACTCCCTGGCTTGTCTCTGACCTCAAGTTTGTTTTTTCCTTTGGTATTGCGCTACAGTCTAAGATTTTACCCTGCTTGTTTTTGACTCTTCTGCTGCCACCTGTAGTAGCCTCACTTTTGCACTGCAGGTAAGCTCTGCTAGGTGCAGACCTACTTCCTCTCTACTACCATCTTGTGAAGCCTGCACCTACTTGCATTGCAGCAGGATCACATTATAACTGACCAGAAACAGTTTTTTTTCTCTGCTCTGCTTTCTATGGGTCTGTTCCGTTCATTTGCGGAATGATGCAGGATCTGTTGTGGAACATAAGGCCTTGGCCACGTCTCATAACCACCTGAAAAGAGAGTTTTCTGACACAGTAAGATCTTTTCAGGGGTTTCTCTTTACCTGCTACTGCCCCTGAACATATGTTTGTTGATAATTTCTTTGACGCCTTAGGGCTTATTTTTGACGAGCCTGACCGGATCAGAGTGGCAGAGGGCACAATCATTAATCTCTTTGAGTTTAAGCCATCAGCTGAATGGTATAGTCCCGAGTTCCGTCAATGGTCCACTGAGGTGTCCTGGGGTGATTCTGTGCTGAGATGTCAGATCAGGAGAGGACTGTCGGATTACCTGAAGGACGCTCTGGCTCTCCATCCACCACCCAGCTCATTGGAGGAGGCTATGACTCAGGCTATCCATATGGATCGGAGGCTGCGGGAAAGAGTTGATGCATAGCGAGAGGTTCCGCTTTTCCCTGCTAATCCTGTTGTTTTTCCACCATCTGAATCTATGGAGGTGGAGCCACCAACTCCAATAAGAAGGAGAGGAAGCAACGATGTGATGTGAAATTATGTTTTTATTGTGGAGATTCGGGACATTGGAAGAAGGACTGCCCCTCTTGTCCATCAATTAACAAGCTTCCGAGTGTTAGGAGTCGAGTTTCCTCTGCTGCACAGGGGGAATCTCGATCCGTGTCTGCTGCGGTCTCCCATTCAGCATCGGCCGCAGTGGGGTCTGCTCAGCGGAGACGTCGCTCCCAGCGTCTCGCTGAGGCTGATTCAGTGCATAGGGTCACTACTGCCTTTTCTGGCTTTCCTATGGTACCCTGCACTGATCTGCGGCGAGCAGGCCTCTCTGGGACTAAGTCCTTATTTACACATACTGAGCATGCCCAGGGCGAGGTCTCCCATTGGAGGTCGAGAGTCACATGTTCGGTCACATGTTCAGGTACTGCAGCGCATCCCATTGATCCTCCAGGAAGGTCCTGAAAGGGCAAAACTTTAGTAGCAGCCTCCTGTGTTGTAACTATATAAACTGCGCATGACCGCACGGCCATGCGCTAGTATCGTCTTTTGTCATATGCTTTGCGCCAATGTGGTCATGCGTTTGTATGTGTTCAGGGACCCGGCTGAAATAAGCCCCTAGAATGCTGGCACCTCCGGCGAGGAGATTGTGTATAAGTGTGTTCAGGGACCCGGCTGAAATAAGCCCCTAGAATGCTGGCTCCTCCGGCGAGGAGATTGTGTATGCATGCATGACCACTCACTGGAAAGTCCTGTAGGGGTTTCGTGAGCCAATGTGGTATACACCTCGAGCTCCTGGCTGCACTTTTCCCTACTGAGCGGGCAAAGGTGGGATTCATAATCTCCCTCTTGTCGGACAGAGCGTTGGAGTGGGCTACGCCTCTGTGGGAGCGCAACGATCATGTGGTGCGGAGTGTTCCTCGGTTTCTGGACTCTCTGAAACAGGTCTTTTTAGGACCTCAAGTCACCCATGATACAGCGCTCCAACTGCTGGCTTTGACTCAGGGTTCAACCATGGTCAGCCATTTTGCTGTTCTCTTCCGGACATTAGCGTCTGAGTTGGAATGGCCAGATAAAACCCTCATTCCCGTATTTTGGAGGGGGCAGGCTCACCATGTGAAGGACGCTTTGGCCACTAGGGAGAATCCCGCCACACTGGAGGAGCTCATAGCCATATCTACTCGCATAGACCTTCGTTTTCACGAGCGAAGGTTGGAGCGAGCCCAGTGTAGGCAGAGGTTTCGGCTGGCTCCCACCTTCGCCAAACCTTTGGAATCTCCAGTCCAGGCATCCGAGTCACATGAGGCCTTAGAGGTGACACGAGCGGGATCCAAGTCTCAGTCCGCTCGTGCACATAAGGTCCCTCATGTTTGCCGGCAGTCAGGACATCTTGCCTCCAAGGGTCCTCAGCAGTCGGGGAAAAGTCAGCGTCTAGTGGCAGTTGGAGGAGGTACACTAGACACGGCGACGTTTGCCTCAAAATTGTCCTTCAAGGGGACAATTACCATATGCCCATCCACTCTTATGGTCGAGCTATGCGTGGATTCTGGGGCAGAGGGTAATTTTATGTCTTCCTCTTTTGCCCAGCGTCACGCAATACCCTTGGTGATGCTCGCCAAGCCTGTAACCGTTCGAGTGGTAAATGGGTCAACACTACCCTCACAGATTACCCACCAAACCATTCCTTTCACGCTTTCTGTGTCTCCATCACATCAGGAGATAATCTCCCTATTAGTCATTCCTGAGGGAATTGATGAGGTCCTGTTGGGGATACCATGGCTTCGCTACCATTCTCCTCATATTGAGTGGTCCTCTGGGAGAATTTTGGGATGGAGTAAATCCTGCGAGGGTAGATGTCAGAGGGAGTGCGTTCAGGTTGCTACTACACAGGTACCCGCAGATCTTTCCTCTCTCCCCAAGCACTATTGGCCCTATGCAGACGTGTTCTCCAAAAGAGCTGCGGAAACCCTTCCGCCTCACCGCCCATATGACTGTCCTATTAACCTCTTGCCTGGTGCTGAGCCTCCCCGGGGTCGAGTCTATCCGTTATCTCTCCCGGAGACGGAGGCAATGTCTCAGTACATCCAAGAAAATCTCGCAAGAGGATTCATTAGGAAATCAGTGTCACCGGCAGGGGCTGGGTTCTTCTTCGTACAGAAGAAGACTGGAGACTTACGTCTGTGCATAGACTACAGGGGTCTTAACGCCATCACCGTTAAGAACAAGTACCCATTACCCCTGATATCTGAGCTGTTTGATAGGCTACGGGGAGCGAGGGTATTTACGAAGTTAGATCTGCGGGGTGCTTACAACCTGATTCGCATCCGTGAGGGGGATGAATGGAAGATGGCTTTTAACACCAGGGATGGGCACTATGAATATCTGGTGATGCCCTTTGGGCTCTGTAATGCCCCAGCCGTTTTCCAAGACTTTGTGAACGACATCTTCCAGGATATGCTCACCACCTCGGTCGTAGTCTATCTGGATGATATTCTCATCTTCTCTCCAGATATTGACTCCCATCGGAGAGATGTTCGCAAAGTCTTCAACCTCTTACGGGCAAACTCCCTCTACGCCAAGTTGGAGAAGTGTGTGTTTGAGCAAGAGTCCTTGCCTTTCCTTGGTTATATCATCTCTGCCCAGGGTTTGGCTATGGATCCTGCCAAGCTACAGGCTGTAATGGACTGGCAGGAACCCCATTCTCTTAAAGCGGTGCAGCGCTTTATGGGGTTCATTAATTACTATCGCCAGTTCATTCCACAGTTTTCAACTTTGGTAGCTCCCTTGGTTGCCCTCACCAAAAAGGGAGCAAATCCCAAGTTGTGGTCAGAGGAGGTCTCCAAAGCCTTTCTCTCGATCAAGTCACACTGCGCTAGCGCTCCCATCCTACATCGCCCCGATGTTGATAAACCATTTATCTTGGAGGTGGATGCCTCATCCGTTGGTGCTGGAGCAGTCCTTTTCCAAAAGGATGCTCAAGGTCGGAAGCATCCTTGCTTCTTCTTCTCCAAGACCTTCACACCAGCGGAGAGAAATTATTCCATCGGGGACAGAGAGTTGCTAGCCATGAAGTTGGCTTTTTCAGAGTGGAGACATCTCTTAGAGGGAGCTCGCTTTCCCTTCCAAGTCTTCACTGACCACAACTTGGTATATCTACAAACGGCCCAGCGGCTGAATTCTCGCCAGGCTAGATGGTCCCTGTTCTTCTCCCGGTTCCATTTTACTCTCCATTTCCTCTCCGGGGAGAAGAACGTTCGTGCTGACGCTCTCTCCCGCTCCATAGTGTCATCGGAGGAGGAGGAGCCTCAGCTTATTGTCCCTTCTGAGAGCCTGAGAACTGTAGCTCCGGTTTCGCTTGAGTCTGTGCCCCCGGGCAAGACTTTCGTACCAGCTAACTTGCGACCGGAGGTTCTCTCTTGGGCTCACTCCTCCACAGTGGGTGGGCATTTTGGGACCAAGAGGACATCTGAGCTTTTGGCGAGAACATACTGGTGGCCGCATATGGCCCGAGAAGTCAGGGACTATATTCAGGCGTGCGTTTCTTGCGCCCAGAATCGGTCTCCTCGGCAACGGCCTGCTGGGTTGCTTTACCCTCTACCGGTGGCAGACAGGCCCTGGGAGATGGTCGGGATGGACTTTGTGGTGGGCCTACCCAAGTCGCGTGGCTGCTCCATTATTTGGGTTGTCACCGACCATTTCTCTAAGATGGTGCATTTGGTGCCGCTTCCTCAGTTACCCTCAGCACGGGCCTTGGCGGTGTTGTTCATTAAGCACGTTTTCCGATTGCATGGTATGCCTGATAAGATTGTCAGCGATCGGGGTCCCCAGTTCGCGTCTCGGTTTTGGAGAGAGCTCTGCCGTTTACTCAGCATAGAGTTAAACCTCTACTCTGCATACCATCCCGAGACGAATGGGTTGGTGGAGAGAACCAACCAGACTCTGGTGACATATTTGTGACATTTCGTCTCTGCTAGGCAGGATGACTGGGCATCTTTGCTACCTTGGGCGGAATTTGCCTTGAACAATGCCGTAGCCGATTCCACTGGTCAAACTCCTTTTCTCCTTAATTTCGGCCAGCATCCGCGTGTCCCTGTGCCCATGCCCGTGTCATCCACCGATTCTAGGGTGGCAGACTGGGCGGTGGAGGCACGTGACATCTGGGACCACACACAGGATGCCATCCGGGCCTCCAAGGAGAGAATGAGGGTTTCGGCTGATACACACCGGCGCCCCGCTCCGGTTTTTGCTCCTGGTGACTTAGTGTGGCTCTCCGCCCATAACATCAGGCTGCGAGTTGAGTCCACTAAGTTTGCTCCTCGCTACATTGGCCCGTTTAAGGTTCTGGAACAGGTCAACCCTGTGGTCTACCGTTTGGCTATTCCTCCACGCCTTGGTATCACCGATACTTTTCACGTTTCCCTCTTAAAGCCCGTTCATTTGTACCGGTTTTCTGAGTCATCTGCTGGGACATCGGGTTCATCCACGGATGAGTTTGAGGTGAATGCTATTGTGGGGTGCAAGGTGGTACGTGGTAAGAAATTTTATCTGGTGGACTGGAAGGGTCACGGCCCAGAGGATAGAACCTGGGAGCCTGTGGAGCACATTCGGGCTCCGCTGCTTATTGCAGCTTTTGAGCGTAGTGAGGCTCAAGGAGGGGGGGGCCCTAGGAGGGGGGGGTAATGTTATGAGTCGAGTTTCCTCTGCTGCACAGGGGGAATCTCGATCCGTGTCTGCTGCGGTCTCCCATTCAGCATCGGCCGCAGTGGGGTCTGCTCAGCGGAGACGTCGCTCCCAGCGTCTTGCTGAGGCTGATTCGGTGCATAGGGTCACTACTGCCTTTTCTGGCTTTCCTATGGTACCCTGCACTGATCTGCGGCGAGCAGGCCTCTCTGGGACTAAGTCCATATTTACACATACTGAGCATGCCCAGGGCGAGGTCTCCCATTGGAGGTCGAGGGTCACATGTTTGGTCACATGTTCAGGTACTGCAGCGCATCCCATTGGTCCTCCAGGAAGGTCCTGAAAGGGCAAAACTTTGGTAGCAGCCTCCTGTGCTGTAACTATATAAACTGCGCATGACCGCACGGCCATGCGCTAGTATCGTCTTTTGTCATATGCTTTGCGCCAATATGGTCATGCGTTTGTATGTGTTCAGGGACCCGGCTGAAATAAGCCCCTAGAATGCTGGCACCTCTGGCGAGGAGATTGTGTATAAGTGTGTTCAGGGACCCGGCTGAAATAAGCCCCTAGAATGCTGGCTCCTCCGGCGAGGAGATTGTGTATGCATGCATGACCACTCACTGCTCACATCTGGGTAGTTGGCCTGTGCCTCTGTGAAAGTCTAACAGGGCACAGAGCCTGCCTCTCGCGGTTACTCTGTGAAGCTAACAGAGTTGGTATATACCGCCATATAGAGCCGCTATTATTTAGCAGCAGGTACTTTCCTGCACGGTGGATCCCGGGTTGCGAACGCACCAATTCCATTTAATAAACAATATATTTGGTGCGTTCCGCCAACCCTAACACCGAGTCTGGGTGATTGTCGAGAAAGTCACCCAGACTCTCAGGTACGATTTTCCTCATTTCAGAAAGTTTTGTTAGAGGTGGAACTGTGTTATGGAGGTGGATATGTATTCACTTCAGCTTTTGTGGACTGTGGATCTTCCATGAACGTCATTGACTCTAGTCTGGTGTCCAAGTTAAAGTTAGGGACAGTTAGGCTAGAGACTCCCATCCATACTGTTACGGCTGCAACCATAAATGCGGCCGAGCCGATGCCCCCAAACCATGACGACGTGGGCTAGCGTCCCAAATGGGAATGTGATGTGGACCCACTGGACCACATAGAGTAACCTGGACCTACCCAGACTAGGGAAAGGCAGCAAGCAGGGTCTGTGGCAGCTGAGCATGTGAACAAGATGGCAATATGCAGAACTAGATTACACCGCACAACTTCAGGTATGAAGAAACAAAGTTTACTTAAATGAAAACACAGTACAAAACATAATGATGTCAGGATCCCGATCCACACATCAGAGTAGGGTACACGTCTCAGGATAACAGACGAAGGCAGGATGATGTCAGGATCCCGATTCCACACATCAGAGTAGGGTACATGTCTAAGGATAACAGACAAAGGCAGGAGGACATCACGGGTTGATGAAGTCCAGGGTTGTCTGGCACGGGCATGCTAGGACAACCTCTCTCTCAGGCCTCAGGCGCAGCACAGGCTCAGCAGAAGAACATCAGACACCGACCTCGGACGGACTTCTGACAATGGCAAGGGTCATCACTAGTTGATGCGGTCCAGGGTCATCTGGCACGAGCTTACTAGGATGGCCTCTCTGGCCTCAGGTGCAGCACAGGCTCAGCAGGAGAACATCAGACACCGACCTTGGACAGATGTCAGACGATGGCAGGGGTCATCACGGGTTGATGCAGTCCAGGGTCATCTGGCACGGGCTTACTAGAACGGCCTCTCTCAGGCCTCAGGCATAGCACAGGCTCAGCAGGAGAACATCAGACACTGACCCAGGACAGATGTCATCACAGGGAGGACCCCAGGGAACCAGTGGAACATCAGGTCACAGGCAGGACATCAGACACAAGCTGGACATCAGGACATCGGCAGGACATCAGGTCATCAGACACAGGATAGACATCGGGACACTGGTATGGCAGCCCAGGTCATCGGCTGGGACACGGATGGCACAGGACCAGGTAGCGGTGATCATCAGGTTCCTAGCTATGGCTGTCAGGCTCCGGGCATCAGACCTAGGAAGGAACTCAAGCGTGATAGTGCAAGCACCGCCGAACTGGAACCGGGCCAGACGGGGTTAGCACCCCATGGAAGGCTGAGCTCAGCAAGAACACCGGGCTCCATCTTTAAAAGAAGAGCCCTGAAAGTTCAATCACTTGGTGCTGGGTGTCAGACACAAAAGTACTTCAGGAACATAACACTACGGACACAGTTCAGACAGGATCAGGTACTGGATATGCAGCCTCCAGGATAGGCGGGTCTGGGTACTCTGCCCCCAGATTAGGTGGAAAAAAAAAGGAACTGGATATGCAGCCTCCAGGATAGGTGGGTCGGGGTACTCTGCCCCCAGATTAGACAGAAAAACAAAACACAAACAGATCTGGATATGCAGCCTTTAGGATAGGCGGGTCTGGGTACTCTGCCCCCAGATTAGGCGGAAAACAGGTATCAGCTCTCCCAGAACATACTGCAGACGGAACGGGAGCTGGATACCTAACTCACAAGGCAAGAGACAAAAACATTTTTGTTGTTAAGAATAAAGATGGTGGTTTACGCCCATGCCTCGATTTCCGGGAACTAAATAAAATTACGGTGAGAAATACCTACCCTCTCCCACTCATTCCAGATCTTTATAACCAATTGTCTGGGGCTAAATGGTTTTCTAAACTCGATCTCAGGGGAGCATATAATCTTATCCTCATTCGGGAAGGGAATGAGTGGAAAATGGCATTTCTCACCTCCGAGGGTCTGTTTGAAAGTTTGGTCATGCCCTTCGGTTTCACAAATGTGCCCGCAGTGTTTCAGAACTTCATGAATGATGTTTTTTCTGATTTTATTGGGTGCTTTATGGTTGTATACCTGGATGATATCCTTGTTTTGTCGCCTGACAAGGAATCCAACATTGGTTATGTATATGCTCTTCTTTATAGGTTATGGGGAATTTCTCTGTTCGTTAAACCCGAGAAATTTTTGTTTTGTGTCTAGGAGCTTTTCTTTCTGGGGATCATCCTTTCTGCCAATGGGTTTCGGATGGATCCCGGGAAGGTACAGGCCATTGTTGATTGGGTGCAACCCAGAGACCTCAAGGGTCTGCAGCGTTTTCTGAGTTTCGACAATTATTATCAAAAATTCAAGGGGTTTCCTTAGGTGGTCAAGCCACTCACCGATCTTACTCGCAAGGGGGCTGATCTCAAAGTCTGGTTACCCTTGGCAGTTGAGGCATTTTTTACATTAAAGAAGTGTTTTATGTCTGCTCCTGTATTGGTTCAGCCCGATCCGTCAGAACCGTTCATTGTAGAGGTGGACGTTGTTGTCTCAGGGACCTGTTACTTTGACAATTTAAGACCATGTGGCTTTTTCTCCAGGAAGTTTTCTTCTGTGGAGAGGAAATATGATGTTGGTAACCAGGAGCTGTTGGCCATAAAGTAGGCTTTTGAAGAATGGAGGCACTTTTTGGAAGGGGCGGTTCATCGGATCACGGTGATTACGGACCACAAAAACCTGTCTTACATTGAGTCTGCCAAGCGGTTAACTCGTAGGCAGGCGAGGTGGTCACTTTTTTTTTCTCGTTTTCATTTTACTATAACCTTATGGCTTGGTTCCAAGAAAGTCAAGGAGGATGCCTTATCTCGCAGTCTTGGTCTGATATCACCCACCGAACCTCCTTCCTCCATTTTTCAGCATGGGGTGGTTGTTGCTTGGGTATCCTCTGAATTGGAGCATAAAATTCGGTAGGCTCAGTCTCTTGCTCCTCCCTCTTTGCCTGATAATAAGCTCTTTGTCCCGGTTCAGTACCGGTTGAGAGTTCTCTGAGAGTTCCACGATTCTGCTCTTAGTGGACACACAGGGATCTCTGCCACCCAAAAAGCCATTTCTAGGCTGTTTTGGTGGTCCTCCATGACCACTGATGTCTGCTTGTGATACCTGTGCCCGTGCTAAGAGCTCCCATAACCAGCCGGCCGGGGTATTGGTGCCATTGCCAATTGGACTCATTTGTCATGTATTTTATCACTGATCTCCCTCCTTCCAATGGCAAAACTGTAATCTGGGTAGTGGTTGACAGATTCATTAAACAGGTGCATTTTGTACCTCTGGCAGGATTGCCTAATGCAGATACACTATCTAAGTTGTTTGTTGAGCACATTGTGCGGTTGCATGGCGTGCCTTTGAGTGTGGTTTCTGATAGAGGGGTACAATTTGCCTCCAAATTTTGGAGGGCATTTTGTAAAAAATTGGATATTTGCTTGACCTTCTCCTCTGCCTACCATCCCAAGACCAACGGTCAGACGGAGAAGACCAATCAGTCACTTGAACAGATTTTGCGGTGTCTTGCTACATCTCAGCAGGCTGATTGGTGTTCTTCATTGCCAGTGGCTGAGTTTGCATTTAATAATTGGATTAACCAGTCCACTGGCACCTCTTCATTCTTTTGTAATTACGGCTTTCACCCCTGTTTTACCAGGCTGGATTCAAAATGTCCAGGGGCTGATATGGCAGTTCATTGGTTAGGGGAGGTGCAGTGGGAGGTCCATAAGAACATTTGGGAGGCTCAGGGCAAACAAACATTTTGCTGACAAGCGACAGTCGGTAGGCCCTATATTCCTGGTAGGAGATAAAGTGTGGTTGTCTACCAAGAACATACATCTGAAAGTTCCATCTACTAAGCTAGGGACCAGGTTTATCCTACCTTTTGAGATCATTGAGGCTGTCAATCCAGTTGCCTATTGCTTAAGCCTACCTCTGTCGCTTCGGATCCCCAATGTGTTCCATAAATCCCTTCTTAAAACATTTGTACCTTCCTCTGCTGGGTCTCCATTCCCTCCGCCTCCTGTCTCTGTGGATGGCCAGACTGAGTATGAAGTTGAACAAATTGTGGATTCTCGCATGGTCCGCAATTCACTTCAGTATTTGGTCCATTGGAGGGGTTATGGTCCTGAGGATCGATCTTGGGTCCAGGCGTGATCTGTCAATTGATCGATTGGTTTGGGCATTTCATATACATTTTCCTGAGAAACCTGAGGTCCGGTGGTCCCCCCTTGAGAGGAGGGTACTATTATGATCCAGACCGGGTTTTGAGTCCTGTCTTCCCTTTTCCCGGTCTGATCATGTCAGGGGTTAACTTTTCTCAGCCTCAGTCTGGTCTCAGGTTTGCTATTTAACCCCACTGTGTCCTGTAGATCATGTCAGTTATAGTTTCTGCCTAGTGCTGCTGTAAGCTGACTCTGATTGCTCTGATTTGTCCTGCTGCGTTTGCTGCCTGAACCCGTGTCTCTGTTTTCCCCTGTTCCCATCTTGACTCAGTGTTTCCCTTTAGTGTGCAGACTCCCCGGTTCGACTTAGCATGTGTCCTGACCTGTTTCTGTCATTTGTCTTTAGGCTTATCTGCTCCTGGCTTGTTTCCGACCTCGAGTTTGTTTTTTCCTTTGGTACTGCGCTACAGTCTAGGATTTTACCCTGCTTGTTTTGACTCTTCTGCTGCCACCTGTGGTAGCCTCACTACTGCACTGCAAGTAAGCTCTGTTAGGTGCAGACCTGCTTCCTCTCTACTGCCATCTAGTGAAGCCTGCACCTATCTGCATTGCAGCAGCATGACACTATAGTTGTTAATGGGTTAAAAAAACACAGCCAGAAAAAGTCTTTAAATGAAATAAAACAATAAACACAGTTTGACCATTTTATTATTACTGCTAATCCATGTGATGCCCTCGATCTTCTGTAAAAAATAAAAAGCCAACAATATACCCATACCTGTCTGGCGTTCAGTCAGTCCCACGTTGTAATCCATATCTGGGGTATATACAGTTTACAACCGGGAGTGGTGCTAATGCGAACGGCCCAGCTGTAAACTACTGGGGAATGAATAAGAAGCTGCCTACGTAGATTCAGTAACTAGCGGTGCCGGCACTGAGGCTGCACTCCCTCAGAGCCTGAACTCAGATAAAATCTTGAGCATGGGAAAATGCTAGCTGATTTTCCCACGCTCAAGAGTTCAGTGCGGGTCAGGCTGTGA